>NC_143018.1:26637522-26937522 GCF_055824585.1 Amblyomma mixtum | reverse complement strand
TCCGTCATAATGTGGTTATTTGTTCCCGTGGCCGTAGATGGACTAGTCATCTTTTTTAGCACTTATGGGGAAACACTAACGTGTTTTTTGCGCGGGTTGACTTACGCCTGCTTTATAAGTGATGTTGTCTTTCGGTAGAAAAGACTGTTGCGTCAGTTTCTGTAGTTCAGGCTCTAGGAGAATTACTCATATCATAGATAAATTAGTTCGCTATGAAGGAATAGGTGACGCTAACCCACATTTGAGCGCTCCCGTACTGTCCAAAAGGAATGCTGTACAATATATAGGCTTCTCGAAACTTTGTAGCATAAGATCACTTTTTTTTTTTTTTGCAGTGGAAGTCTTGCAGAGGGCTCACTTCATAACTGCTGTATATGAAGGACGATGTCCATAGCTCTCCTTTCTATCCCCGCGCGAGTTCTCTCGTGTAGGTTACTATTGTTCCAGCGCTATTCTTTCGTGGAAAGTATCACTGTCGATGCAGCTGCCGTTTGAATGGCTTCTCACAAAATACGCATTTTCAGTTTTTTCCCTCCAAAGCCCCACGATCAAATAAAACGGTTTCGCTGACTCTTATGGATCGTTGCTTTATCTGTGGCTGCACAGTCAACAACTCCGACCAAGTCCCTTTTGCCCATGAAAAATAGAGGCATTTTTTAGAGGTGTTTTGAGGCGAAAAACTTTAATGGCTCATACTGTCGTCCGTTAACTAGGCAATTAAAAAAGACAGAAGAAACCCAATGGTTGCTTCAGACGAGGAAAAAATGAACCTAGGAGCCGAGTTTGATGACTGCATATTAATTAGTTAATTAATTATAGGCAAAAATGTAGAAATTGCGTCGAAATAGCGCGGACGTAGATATGGCCACAGGAACGGTGTGACGTCACATCCACCGGAAGTCGTCACGGCATAGTGTCCTCGGCTTTCGCCTCTCAACACTTTAGTTGCCAAAGTGTCCTCGCAATTTTTAAGCAATTACTGCCTTTCATTTTTCTCACAGATGGTCTGCAAGTTTCGATAACTATTAATCTGGGAACCTAGTGCGATAATAAACTTCTTAGTGGGAATATCTTTTGCGTTTCAAAGTGCTATAGCGAGTAAGAGTGCCGTAAAGCTATGCATTTCGTGGGTGAATGAGTTGTGATGAACTCTTCAGAGTGTTAACTTCATTGTGCATGCGCGAATGTGGTTAGGTCCTTCCCTCCAAAACGACATTATGGCAAAATGGCCGTGGAATTAAATGGTCACATGTCGGTCGTGCAGCTGGTCTGAGGGTAAACGTGCGGATGACTCGAGAACTCGAGACATCAGGCAGTTAACGTCGCTTCGTTTTTATGGCACTGTCGTACTGGTGTACGAGCTATGCCAGCCACGTAGGGCCTTTGGCTGGTCACCGACCCCCCCCCCCCCCCCCCTCCACTCCTCTTCTGTCGAAAATGCAACGGCCCTCCGAGGCCAACTCAGCCCCCGCCGCCACAGAGCACATGTGCAGAAAAGTCAAGCTCTGGCCCTCAGGAGGGGTAAAAAAAGAAAAAAAAAAGACCCTTAAAGCTCCGTGCAAGGCGTTTTTCTCTTCCGGGCCAGCCCCTGACAAGTGTGCGTCTCCTGACGCCGTGCTGACTCCCCCGGAAGGTCATTGACTCCGTGGGTCGGTGAAACCTAACCTAGCCTGTCTACAGGGGTTCGGAGTTGGGAAAGCGGTCGCCCAGCTATGGACGCGGAGGAATTTTCGGCGTAGTTTTGCGATGGAGCAGGTTCATGACTGACACAGACAACACGTATAGTCGCCCATGACCTTACCTAACGTAGCGCCTGGAATACTGCCTGCCCATGCCACCTGAAACAAAACAACTGAAACATGACCCAATTTGCCCTATAAAGTCGGTTTTCTCCTGCAAACTACTGCAAAGAATCTTTCGTCATACACGCTCCCCTCTTTGTTAAATCGGTTGGAGCAAGAGTCGTTCAATCTTTTTTCTAACTCTAATTCTAAGATTAAGTTATTTCTATCGTCTTTACCTATGTGAAGGGTGTAGCATGTTTTTAGTCTTTCCTAATTAAAGTTTTTCGTTGACTAGTGTTTATGTCTATTCGCACTCATTTTCGAAACTTGCTGTGCGTTGAGTGACTGCTCAAAGGTTGCTATAATACTTGTGTGTTTCTTTATTTTTTTTTCTTGACCTGTCAAACATTTGTGCTACAACGGTATCTGTATGATTGCTAATTTGTAAGGGGGCAGGACCCGCGTCAAGCCATTGCCGCGGCCTTTTGTCCTGTCTCCTCCTCTGAGAAAAGAAATAAAAGGAATTGAATTGAATTGAAAAGCTAAAACGAAAGTGCTTTTTAACTTTCTTTTGTATCCCTAATAAAGCAGATTTTCTGTTCGAGTTTGTTATTGTATTTAGAGCTGTACAGGTTGTGGTAAGATTGTATCATACGTAGAAAGATTTCCAGAATTTGTTTCTGAAAGCCTATACCTGTTACACAACGCTAGTCATGAGTGTTCGATGCAGGTGCTTTATACTATCCGAAAGCAGAAAAATTACAGCACAACGTGACGTAAGCCCACGTTGCATTTTAGACCTATCTGGCGGGTATATGCAGATGTCAGAGCACCTACTCTTCAGACTGTTGCGAACAGGTGCTCACTGCTTGCGCTTGTGCAGACAAAAACAAACCAGCGAGCGCCCCCTATTGCTCTCGGCTGTGCGAAATTGGTCCAAAATATTGGACAACGAAATTGTAGGTGGGTAGCCATGGAAGGTTAAGAGCCGTAAAAACCTCTTAGTTACTTTTATAGTCTGTGCTGCCATCTAGTGGATATCGTAAAAATCATATCGCTCCCATCCTCTTCAGGCGCGATAAAAAAGCGGGAGTTAGTGCCGCCCCGTTTTACGGTGGAGCGGTAAGAGCCAGCGTATCCACGTGCATTCCAACAGATGTCAAAACACTTTTAGACACTCGTAGCAGTGCAACAAACATACAAGCAGAAATTTCATGATACATGAGAAATTTTTATGACTTTCTTCATATTGAACATTTCCAAACACACCGCCAAATGTTCGAAACAAACAAACAAATCAATCAATCAATCCTAATTCCAGCTTCAGTGCTTCAATCAATCAATCAATAAATAAATAAATCCTAATTCCAGCTTCAGTGCTCCATCGAAAAAGCACTCGCTCACATACGCCAGCAGACGACAGTCTACATAAAAACAATGCACAGGAATAATACAGCAGCTTACATTTCAAGCCACCTGCTTAGTACGAAAAGCAGCTAGTTAGCAGTATAACTGATATGTGTATATATATGCATATATATAGCTGCACCAAAAGCAAGAAATAACAAAACATTTTCAACGATGAATTACTCTGTGTACAATCCCTGAGCAATACCACAAGTACGTAAAACGAACAGCATCAGTGGTTCGCGAAGTACTCGCAAAGTCTTCAGTCATGTCCTCGGACCCAAAATTGCATATATATCCTTAACGCTTTAACCAAATTAGAGACATAATTTACGCTCCGATCTGAGGAAAATGCAAGCAGTACAATATACACGGCAGCCAGAAACAGTTCTCAACGAACAGGCACAGTCTTTCGCCTCTCGTCTTGGTTCTGTGTAGTGATGAGACTAAATTTGATCTAATCTTAGCCAGTGTGTGTTCACCACATGTGGAGTAACCGTCACACTTAATCGTCTAGCTATGCTCGGTAGCGGAAGTAGTGTGGGGCTCGTCTTTCCCAGGACGACCAGCCCTTCTTCACTATCTCCTGGCACTTACAGCGCGTCCTCAGGCTTGATGACTTGGTCGTTGTGCTGACTCAGTCAGAGGTCGATGACTCTTCCCCGTCTAAGCCCAGCACGTGGCGTTGGGGAAACGGGTTTCTCAAGCGTCCGAGCGCTTGAGAAACCAAAATGCTGCAGCATAGATGAAGCAACATGTTTCATCTATGCTGCCGATCCAGCCTAAACTATAGCTAAATTGAATCCGACCTAAATACCAGGTGTTTCAGAGAAGATATTTTCCAAAAGGATTTGCCGGGCTAGTTGGTTCATTTCTGAATTAAAGAGTTAAGTGCGCGAAAGGGTTAGGACGCCAGGGAGACACATTCACGACACTTAAAAGCGCAGACTGACAACTTTTCTTGTTCTCAGTCTGCGCTTCTAAGGGTCGTGAATGTTTCTCCCTTGTGTCCTAACCCTTTCGCGCAGTTAACTCTTTAATTCAGAGAAGTCTAAGTAATTTTCAAAAATAGGCTTTGTGGGAGTAAGAATATGGCTTTTGCGTTACAGTATTACAAGCGGTGACGGACACCGGAAAGCGGGTGAATCGTCTCAAGCAGTAAACTGGTTGACTAATTTCTGATAATTAACTTTTTAAGTACCACAGCAGGCCAACTGGTTTCAATCAGAGATTTCTAGGCCGTCGTTAGTAATAGCCAAATCAATTTTTAGAATTTCGAAAACGCGATTAATCTCGCGCTGTGGACCAACAAATTTTTGCCACATCGTGCCATAATACATGCGACTTCGAAAAGCATGCACCGAAAGCAACCTCTCTAGGGCACGTAACTAGTCAAAAAATGCCAAATTTTGTCAGGCACAGTGCCAAAGGTAATAGCGTTTTCGAAATTCTAAGACCAGATATGGTTATCACTGACGGCCGGCTGCAAACCTCTGATTGAAACTGGACGCCTAACTCTAATAATTAAAAAGTTAATTATTAAAATCTAGTCAATCAGCTTACTACTTAAGGCGATTCACCGGTTTTCTGGTGCCCGCCGCAGCTGGTAATTATATCTGAAAAAGCCATGTTTTTACATAAAAAAAATGAGGATTACTTAAAGTCTTAAAATCGTTGATATTCCTTTTTCTCGCAATCCTCGTATAAAGCCACGCAGCTCCGGAATTTTTTTACCTTGCCGGATTTAACTGGCGCTTCCTCAACAGACTTCTGACCTCTTATGCCAAATTTTGTTGCGGGAGAGCGTTTTGTTGCAACGCAAATTAATTCTGAAATTCCTCATTTCCTGCCCTCAATCGGCGCGATTTTTAAAGGCGTGTGTGACGTCAGAATTTGCGCGCGCCTCGACATTCGCTGTATGTTTGCTGAAGGACAAAAATTTCGAGCTTGTATTTGGTCATTTCAGACAATGAACGGAAATGTGATTTTTAATCGCCAGTCTAGCCAATAAAACGCCCCCCCCCCCCCCCCACACACACACACACACACGTTTCCTACCCTTCGGAAAGGACCTACAGAGGGCGTTTGTCTTTCTCAGGGGTAGGGGGGAGCGTTGCTGACAGCAGCACGCGCCCAGAACGTGTGGCCGCTCGCTCACAGCCAGCTACACACACTTTGAGACCCCCCCCATATAAGGTCGTTGACTCCGTCGGCGGCGAAAATTGTTCGGAACGAATTCGCCGTGCGCGAGCCAGCACCGGCCATTTTCCGCGCGTCGCTCCGTCCGTCTTTCGGGTGCTGACGCCGCGGCTACGCTGAGAGAAGTGCCCGCGGCCGGTCATTCGTTTGTCCCCTGAATCGGTCGTCCAGCCATGAGCATACATAACCCGGCGCGCTCAGCTCGGCAGGTCGAATCGGTCAGTGCACGGGGCGCCGGGCTTGATGAATGTTTGCCCGCGAAACTAAAGCTCCAGCCTTCATGACCCCCCCCCCCCCCCCCGAAACTAAAGCTCCAGCCTTCATGACCCCCCCCCCCCCCCCCCCCCCCCCACTTTCCCCGCGCTTCCTCAACCCCACGAGTCGCATACGCCGCGATCAGTGAGAAAAGGTTGCCCGGAGTCGTTGGCCGCGATGTGATACAATTGTGAGCCGTCGATATAGCTGCCCATCTGGTTTGGTTCCATGCCAGGTGGCAGCCTATTTAAAGTTTCCACAAGGCGAGTCCCATAATTCCGTCTATTTCCATATAGACAATATGGAGTCAGTATGGAGTGTATGGAGACGGTATGGACTTTA
Organism: Amblyomma mixtum; assembly: GCF_055824585.1. NCBI lineage: Eukaryota > Metazoa > Arthropoda > Arachnida > Ixodida > Ixodidae > Amblyomma > Amblyomma mixtum. The sequence continues at coordinate 26,931,535 of NC_143018.1, read as the reverse complement.
TAGAAAACGCGTATGGAAACTTACCGACTCCATATGACTTCATGCAGACCTTATGAAAGTTATATGAAAATTTTATAGAAAGTTTGTGAGCTCCATACAAAAACGTATAGATGTCCACATATGTTTCCACATTATATGGACTCCATATTCCCATAATTGGTTATCGGGGTTTAACGTCCCAAAGCAACTCAGGCTATGAGGGACGCCGTAGTGAAGGGCTCCGGAAATTTCGACCACCTGGGTTTCTTTAACGTGCACTGACATCGCACAGCACACGGGCCTCTAGAATTTCGCCTCCATCGAAATTCGACCGCCGCGGCCGGGATCGAACCCGCGTCTTTCGGGTCAGCAGCCGAGCGCCGCAACCACTGAGCCACCGAGGAGGGGCTATTCCCATAATTCCATACGAGCGACTCGTATGGAACGTTTCAGTAGGAACGAAACAAATACAAACAATGGTTGCGAAGATCTAGTAACCGTTAGCTTTTGCACAAGCGGTCTGTAGAAGCGAGTTGAATAATATCTGTATATATCCGTCGCATTCACCTGGAATCATTATTAATTCAAACGACTAATCACACTCTCCATCGCAACACTGGAAATTTAACCCATGTTTACGCATGCTCCATGCGCCCTCTCTTCAAGTGCATTTAATCCTGATACATTACCTGTGTCGTCTCATTGTGAACCAAGATCCCGTACGGACGCCGAAACGTTCTTTTTGTTTTTCCTATTGGTCGGCATCCATTTTTAAGTTTTCTTATGGTTGATTATGATTGTCCCCGACCAGACGAGACATCGCCCAACTCTCGACTTCACTTGAATAATAATTTATCACATGTAATCGCTAATAGAGTCAGGACAATCAGGACAACCCTAGACTTCAATCAACCAAATGATCAGGCAGGCTTTTGTAAAGGATACTCGATAATAGACCGTATATTCACGCCATCAATCAGGTGATAGAGAAATGAGTAGAATATAACAAACCCCTATATATATAGCTTTCGTTGATTACCAGAAAGCATTCGACTCAGTGGAAAACTCAGCTGTCATGCAGGCATCGAGGAATCAGGGTGTAGAAGAGTGTTATGTGAAAATATTGTGAGATATTTATAACGATTGCACAGCTATCATAGTTCTCCATAAAGTCAGCAATGAAATTCTAATAAGGAAAGGCGTCAGGCAGAGAGACACGATATGGCCAATGCTATTCACATCCAGTTTAAAGGAGGTATTCCGCGGCCTGAAATGGGAACAGTTGGGGATGAGAGCTAATGGAGAATAACTAAGTAATCTGCGATTCGCTAATGACATTGCCTTGCTAAGTCACCCAGGACATAAACTGCAACGAATGATCGATAAATTAGACAGGCAGAGCAAAACGGTGGGGCTAAAAGTTAACATGCAGTAAACCAAAGTAATGTTCAACAGTCTAGCAAGGGAGCAGCAGTTCGCTATTGGTGGCCAGTTCCTTTCTGATAAAACTGAAGTTCTGCACTCAGCAGCCTTCTCGGAAAATTGAAAGTGTATGGTAGAGGTGATGGGTTGAACGTTCTGCCTGCTTTATTCTGGTGGCTTTCGAGACCGAGACTAGACGCCGTTGTCTGCAGTGATAGCCGGCTGGCTCATTACACGATGTTGACATGTAAAGAAGTCTACGGTTCGACGGAATCCCATCCGGCGAGACAAATTCATACCGACTTGTCAAAAACATACATTCGGCAAAGATGTAGAAAAGCAAAAAAATTGGCAGAGGCTCAGCTTGGTTAAGCCCGGTAAGTTGCGAAAGCAATAGCCCTGGCTGCGCCTGGTTTGCCTGGTGGTGTGTCTTGGTAGTGCTCTTAGTAAAGCTTATTTATGAAAGTTTTGCCCATTTGTTTTACATGGCATTATACTCACCACACGAGGGCCCCCACGTGCTGGGGGATTTATGCGTGCCTCGGTCGCCAAAACGAGCGACTGACGCTAACGGATGATAGTCTAGATAGTCTCTTCTTTCACTCCCATTTGTTCTCTTCCTGTACGGTGCGGTTCGGGGGTCCACCGAGATGACGGAGAATTTCATCGGGCACTCGAGAAGGCGTAATCTTGGCCGTAGACCTCAAGGGGGCCTTCGACAACATCGGCCACAATGCCATTCTCACAGAACTCTCGGCAACAAACTGTGGGGAGAGGATCTTCGCATACGTAAAGGCCTTCCTGTCTAACAGAACAGCAACGATCGGCATCAACAACATTAGGTCAGAAAAGAAGACGACGCCAAACAGAGGGACGCCACAAGGATCCATCATCTCACCTTTGCTCTTTAACATAGCAATGATTGGATTAACTAGGAGACTGAAAAACATCAAAGAGGTAGAACATTCAATTTATGCGGACGACATCACAGTGTGGACGACAAAAGGATCGACGGGAAACAAGCAAGAAATATTGCAAAGAGCGGCGGATGAGATCGGTCAATTTGCTTTATTTAGCGGGATGCAGTGCTCCCCAGAAAAATCAGAATTTATTAGACTTCACAAAAATAAAGAGGACAGGGGAACGATAGAATTAGAGATAGATGGACAACCCGTAAGGAGGACAAATAAGCTTCGCATCTTGGGAATGTGGCTGCAGGAGAAAGGCAAACGGGACCATACCATCCAGCTCTTGGAACACTCCACGAAACAGATATGCAGGATGTTAAGCCGGATTACGAACAAGAGAAAAGGGGTGAAGGAACGAGATGCGTTACGGATCACTTCTGCGCTCATCATACCGAGGATGACGTACGCGCTTCCGTACCTACAACCTAACAAAGGGGAAAAGAACAAAATGGAAACATGCATCAGAAGGGCGTATAAACAAGCTTTAGGCGTCATGACCTGCGCCTCGACAGAGAAGCTGATGAACATGGGGGTGTACGGCACCTATGAGGAGCACAGCGAAACGATGCTCAGATTTCAAATGGAAAGACTTAAAAGAACGGCCGCTGGCCGCGCACTACTGGTCAAACTAGGATACCCGGCAGAAGACGAGGGCGAAGACAAGACAGACATTGACAGCCAAATTAGGAGCACTTTCTTGGTTAAACCAGTGCCCAGAAACATGGACCCCAAGAACCACGAAGGAAGACGGGCGGCGAGATCATTGGAGTTGGACAGGTTCCTAAAGAAGAAACAGATGGTTCTGTATGTTCACGCGTCCAAGTACAGAACGAAGGAAAACGCTAGGGTGGTAGCAGTAGTGAACGCCAATGGGAATATAGTTACTGGTGCATCAGTGCGCACAAGGACAACACAAGCAGCGGAAGAGATCGCCATAGCTCAAGCCCTGACTAAAGCCAATCGGCAGGGACTGAGTTACTGGATAGCGACGGATTCTCAGGCTGCAGCAAGGGCATACAGAGATGGAAGGATCGGCCGAAAAGCCGCGAGTATCCTCTTCGAACAAAAACAACACAGACATGGATCAAACAACACAAGCATTCAACACACCATCATTTGGTCCCTGACACTGGGGTTGAGGGAAATCTCATGGCAGACACCGTTGTCCGAGGGTTCACGAACCGGAGGGCGGGTTTGCCTGTCGAACCCTTCAGCACGCCAGAATCTTACGGGGAGGCAATGAAGGCGTTGTTGGGAGCGCGCAAGAAGTACTCGGCTCCGGTGGATATCCTCGACAGAGAGCAGGCCACCACGCTCAGACGACTACAAACAGACACCTACCCAAGCAGAGCCATGTATCACAAAATGTGGCCGAACAGATACGCGAAAGAGTGCGTGTGGTGTGGGGGCTACGCCACAACGCACCACGCCACCTGGGGCTGCGAAAAAAGCCCTTTACTACCAAAGGTAAATAGCCCTAGTCTAGAGCAGTGGGAGGCCCTCCTGGCTGACTCCGACCCGAGCACACAGCTTATGCTGGTGACGAGGGCCAAGGCAGCGGCGGAGGCCAACGGGATCCTGGACTAGGGAAGACCGACCACTGAAGCTCCACTTCTATTTATCCCCATCCCCCTACTCCCTAACTCTTCCTTTTGAAAAAAAAAATAAATGTTTTCACTACTACTACTACTTCCTTTCCTCAAAAAGCGTTGCGTTCAAAGGGCAAGGCATCGCGCCGAACGGGTGGTGGCGTTCCTCCCTTCCTGTGGCTCGGGTGTCCACCGAGATGACAGAGAATTACTGCGCCATGCCTTGCCCTTTGAACGCACCGCTTTTTGAGGAAAGACAATGGCGCAGTAATTATCTGTCATCTCGGTGGACACCCGAACCGACCGCTAAGCGCGCCGCGCACGGCAGGAGCGGGAGCTAGGCCGCGCTTGGTAGCTGCGGCCTCGCTACGCGACGGCGCAAGTTGGAGCCCCGCTCTTGCAGCTGTGACGTCAGACCGCTAAGGGCGCCGCGCGTGGCAGGAGCAGGAGTTAGGCCGCGCTTGGCAGCTACCGGCCTCGCTACGCGACGGGCTGAAAGTGCAAGCAGTATTGCTTTCGCAATAAAAAGGATTGACGCCTCGGCGCCCGTACGGGAGCCTTGTTTGCGATGAAGTGAAGGACGCGGAGGTAGCTATATCCCAAGCAGTACTGGTAATCGGCATAACAGTGAAAATGGACGGTTTCACTATGGTCCTTGGTAGGACCCAGCTTTACCTATATATTTCCAATATTGGGCCGATTACCTGTCCTGCTTGGGATATGGATGATTTTTCGAAAAAAGCCGATGTATATCTCTCGGAGATTGCCATGGGTCCGGGTAATCGTATGTGGCGTCGATTGAATCTCCAGGGATTCCATGAGCAAGCGTTTTGGCAATGTTCAGTCGACGCCACATACGACGCGCTGTCTCCAAGCACGTGAAAAGAAAACAGAAGACATCTAACTGTGCGTCCAGAGGGACAACATTAAAAGCGACCGCGAAATTAAACTAAGGGCTGTCATTGTGCTTACACAGCATGCTCATGCGACTCGCGATTACCAGGGAGGATAAACAAACAGATAACAAAGAAGTCCGCTGATGACCCTCGTAGTACTACAGTACCAGAAACGCTGAAACCCTCATAGTACTACAATGCCAGAAACGGCCAGCTTTATTCGTCGGTCCTTTTTTTTGTTCAGTTATAGCCTCGTAAGCCTTGAACACTGTTACCCCTCCCCCTCTCCTGTTTCCTCAAGCGGAACGCCTCGGCACTGATTTCTCCACTGACCTTGCAAGGCTGTATTCAATCGCCGTTGTTGTTGCCCCTTCCATAACTCAATCGAGGCAGTGGCGGCGCCAATCGCAACACAGTGGATACGCGCGAACCCCGAAAGCTAGCCAGACACGTACGTACATCTACCGGCTCCCTCGATTCCTGCTGCCTCTGGCACTGAATGAATGGCAAGCGAGGCAGCCACAGCCGTTCCTGGTTCCCCTCTATTTCCCGCTCCCCCGTCCCCAGAATCCCCCGATTTTCTCTCCCTCCCGCCGAGCTCCCTCTCCCCTTCTACAAGCGCATTCCTTCCCGGACAAGCCCTACAGCCGGTTGCGTAATCTCATTTCCCAGCACGTTCGTTCCAGGCGCAAAGCCAGCCAGGCAGGCAGACAGGAAGAGAGGCAGGAAGGGAGGGAGGAAAGGACCGTTTGCAATGCATGCAGGGCTTCCCCATTTCCCGTTCTCCCCGCCTCGACGCCCTCCCGGACGGCCTTTCATGTCTCGCCACGCCATCTGGTGGCCAAAGGGAAAGGAATAGGGGCGCGGGTAGGGATGGGTCTGGCCCTTTAAACATTGCGGGGTGTTGAAAAGTTGGGCTGGCCGGTGTACGGTTCCATTGCAGAAGCCGCGAAAAAAAAAAGAAAAGAATGCATCGGGCAGAACAAGGAAAAAAGGAAGAAACAACCCTGTCTGTGCTTGCCTTCTGGTTACCCCTATATACATTTCGCTCCAATCTGTATACCGCTGCCAAGGCAGGAGCCCGGTCTAAGCAAGCAAACAGATGCATCTGCCACTATGTATACGTGCAAACTTCCCAACCGCCACAGCAAATGTGCTCGCCCACGTTCCCTCGAGCTTTCCCTTTTTTCCCAAACCAGCTCTATTGTATCTCCTCTGGCGCTGAAATCACTGCGCTAAGCCGAACGCCGCTATCAGTTAATTCACTGACCAGTCGCTCCAACAGCCGGAGGCAGACTTCGAGGCAGTGTGCTCTGGGGCCTTGCGTCTACACTCGGTGGCGAGGGAAAGAGATGGGAGAGAAATCACTGTGCCACGGCCGCCGGTCGTGTTAGCGCTGGCGTTGCCTTTTGGCTGGCCAGTATTTGAAATCTTGTTACTGTGATTCCTGTAGCCCGAGACAACGATTTATCGAGGACACACAGCATTCAGTGAAATCACTTCGTTTCTTTGTTTTGTTTTAACTGCTCGTCCTCGCGAACCCATCGCCCTCCGTGTGCCCTGCAACACACCTGTGTAGTGGTGTGAGCGTTTGTTTTGTTTTTACTTTCATTTGGCCTTCGAGACGACACGAGTCTCAGATTGTGCGGCTGAAAGAAAGCGCCTGCCTAAGGCTGTACCACCCAGTACAGTATGTGTCATACTTAAATGGAACACGAAAAATGGTTAAATCGGCTCTTAACTCTAAAAAAGCATGTTTAACCGCGAATAGAAAAAAAAAGGCGCCGAGTGGTCGATAGGAGAAACATGAAGTAGCACTCGACCTTGCTTCGCGGTGAAACCTACTTCTCTCCGCGTTAAGAGCCGGTTTATCTATTTCATGTGTTGCCTCTATGTATGAAACGTACTGCAGATTCAAGCTCTGCGAATAACAGGAAAACGGAATGGAACACGTGATAATAAAAGTACTGGAGAAGGAACTTCGCAGAATCACAAATGCGGATAAGAACTGCAGAACAACCCTCGCAGGAGGAAGGACACTACAGGACGCTGAAACAGCGGAACTGAAAAACGCATGCAGCCTTTAGTAGTCGCTCCAGAATAGTAAAAAAGAATCGAAATTAGATTATGCACGTTTTCTAAGCACCGTCGAATGCTAAATAGCTAGGGATATTTACGTCATATAGGCTCCGAAGACGGTGCATACAGACTGGGTGCTACGCAGATACGGCCAGAGGCGATTATTCCTCGCAGCGTTCCCTTGACCAGCTAGAACCATCGATCTGATAACCGAGGAGCGCTTCTTTGAAGGACACGTCACTCAACTTCGTTTTCTTACTGATGATACAGATAGCTCCAGCATGAAAGGGAGCAGTCAGTTTGCACAACAAATTCTGTTGTTGTTTCCACATTGAGGGTAGAAATGTCTGATGGGTAATATCTATCCGGAGGATAATTATCTAAAAAAAAGGAAAGAGTATGCTTTTCATTCGTAATTAGAGAGTAATATCCTTGGTTGATTGTGGACAGCGTGTTCCCTTTAATATAGGAGCCACCTGTGCGAGTGATTGATGGCGTCCCGTGACAAACTTCACCACACGAGTATATACTGCCTGCGTCAGGCACGCTTCTAGGCTATGCGCTTGTTGTATTGCAAAAGAAAAAAAAGTGAGATGCAGTGTGGATGTGAATAGAGTGAACACATGGCTGGTTTGCTCTTCCTGAAGCCGAGTGAATGTCTTTCTGACATAAGAAAGTGTCGCCGCTGAAATGACTTACAGTACATTTAACACTTGTCAAACCAACCTGCTGAACTCAACCAACACTTTGCAGCCCGCCAATTTCTCGCTTCATCAACACCTGTGCGCAAGACACCAGCGCTTCAGTATCCAGACGTCGAAGCAGGCGACCAAAGACGACACCAACGCAACAGCAGCGGCAGGGAACGTGATGACGTCACGCCTCCAGCCTGGGCTGCTGCCTGCAGCATTCGATACCCTCCCGGTTCGCAGCAGGGGGTTGTATGCGCTCCGGGCCCACTCGAACAACGCGCTGTCTCCGGTGTCAGGGGATGGAGGATTAAAGCCTCTCCGCCAGTACCCCTCCTCACACTGCCGCCACTTCTCTGTCTCGTCGTACGCCTTGAGCAGGGGAGCTCTGCGCCACCCCCCTCCGCACTTCCTAGCCTGAAGCCCCCGATCCTCGTGCCCTGCATCGTTGTTCCTAACTTTGTTTTACTTGTTCCTCATCGTCGCCGCCATGTTGGCCCGTCGTCTGCTCCTCTCCGCCTTGGCGCGTTCAAGCAAGTCTGTCGTCTGCAAAGAACGAACACGTTTCTGCGTGCCTCGCCCCTCCCATTCCCTTCCGATCTTAGCAGCAAGCAGTACTCCTAGCGCGCACGCGTGTGTGTTGTATGTATGACTTACGTTTATAACGCTCTTGTTTATGGCGCTGCTCTTTTCATTCGCCTTCCCCGTGTTCTCTCCCGCTCCCACCACCACCAGCGCCGCAGAGCGGCGGCTACGTCGTTTTCGACTTTTTTCTAGTTTGTTTCACGTTGCATGGCTGTACTTTTGTGTATCGCGTTCCCTTCCGTTTTGTATTGTTTCACGTTTTGAGCGAATCCGCCAGCGCCCTTGGGCGGGATATATATCGGTCGTGTGCGTTCGTTAAGAGACAGCAAGGCCCCACTCGCCGGAGCTTAAAAGCGACGTTGATGGTCGGCGCTGGTGCGGCACCGATGCAGCCGTTTTTAGTTTGCAAATGCGGCCGTTGACGGAGAGGTTCGGTGCTCGTTCTAGGCTCGCCCTGCAGTAGTGGAGAGGAGGAAACCACCGACGCTTGGCTGGCTGGAGCGAGGGTGATTCGTGGGTGGGGGAGAGATAGGAAATGCACCCTCCTCCAGACCCCCCCCCTCCCTGTGATCCTGGTGGCGGTGGCAAAGAGATTGGGTGGAACAGGGAGGCTAAGAGCAGGCTTTTTATTTTTTTCAGGGGGGGGGGGGGGGGGGGAAGGGGGGATATAGAGGGTGAATTCGTGCAAGGTTTATCGCTGTTGCTGCACGCTATAGTACGAATCTCCCTGGGTGCTTTTATACGCTAGTCTGTTTCTTTTCGGCCGCACCCCCATTAAGTGCTTTATTTGTTTTATTCTGTCATTAATATTTTTTCATTAATTTTCGTGTATGTCAGCCGGATGCGTAATCAGAAAACAAGTAAATGCAGCGATCACTGGAACCCACTTTCCCTGGTGGGCTGGTGACGGCTGCTAACTGTGGATTTGAAGGGTGGATGATAAATTAGATTTTAAACGAGACTCGCACTTATTGGTCCCGTTAGTTTTATTGTTCTGTACCTTTGCATTTATTTAATTGAAAATTATATTCCTGCCGAAAAAGGGATGTCGGCATGTGCAAGCTAGTGAACGGTTCTCAAATCAGCCAGGTACAGAAATTTCAGAGCATTTTTACTCTTTGGTTTGCTTTTTTGGTTACTATTAATTCAAAATTTGTGTTTATGAACCCTCTGTCTTTTTTGTGCTTTTAAACAAAATTATAGGTTTCTGCGTGGGCCAGTAAACGAATGGAAGCAAAAAATGAACTGTATAAAAATAAAGAAAAATAAGGTTGCTGTAAATCTAGCAACAACTCAGTGAACCGTGAGGAAAACACCTGCGACATTTGTCCACCGTTATTTGCGGAAAATATATACAGAACAGTCAGCAAAAAATAACAACTTATTAATAGGTTAGCCCTTATGAAAGACAGGATTGCGTATCACATAGCGGGTTCACAACACGGTGTCTACTGAACCATGTAAAAACATTACTTATCTTGGATATTTCCCAGAATCTATATCTTCATGTAGTTATTATTATTCCATCTATCTCATGGTCGACCGCTTGGTTCAGGTTCGAACACAAGCTTCCATGTTCAGACGTAAAACTTCAATCAGTAGATCTCACCGCAGTAAAAAAAAAGCAATAAAAATAAAAAATCCAATAGTGCGCTGAACTAAAGGAACCAATACAGGTCTAGCCGCAAGTTTTTAGTGCGAAACCACCATTTAACATGGTCTCAACCAAGAATCTTGTCTGAAACCTCGGAGTAACTCGGGTAGTGTCGGGTTAGTTCGGGTTAGTTCGGAGCAGCGTCGCGCCAGCTGTAGCCAATGGGAGGGTGACCTTGGGGGTGACCTTGCGGGTGACCTTGATGGTGACCTTGACGGTGACCTTGTCCAAACCAAGCATAGCGACAGCCCGTGCAGAAATAAAAGAAATATTGCCGCGGCTGGGATTCGAACCCGCGGGGGCGCGAACCGATCAGCTTCGCTGGCCACTGCACGAGGGCATGCCATGGCCGCAGCCGATCACGCCTCGTGTTAAACTGTAACGCACTCTCGTGCCGTGCACTGCACATCGTGATCTTCATCAACTTTCATCTGCGGCGCGGACAGACCAGATCAGCTTAGTCTCGATCAGAGCTTAGCCTCAGTCTAATATCGTCGCCAGACGTGCCGACGACCCACTATAGCGAAACCACGTGCGAACCAGGCTAAACACATGCTTTCGTACACATACTTTGTTTAACTACGTTAAAACCCTACCACTTTTTCTTTTTAGAACAAAGGTCACATATTCCACCTTTATTTCTTCCTTACTTTCACCACGGTGGCACATCATGTCAAGTGAGACGAACCCCGCTGAAAATACACTTTTAAGGCGAACGACTTTAATGCCTCATCGTTATCGACAGAAGGTTGTCAGCAGCGGTGTCTTACGCTTTTTCTAGTCAGACCAGAAAAAAAAAACTATGTGCATGATGGGTTTCGCCGCAGCCGAGCGTGCTGATGGCTACGCTACTTCCTTCCAACGCATATGTAGTTCTCCTTGTCTAGGACGCTGGAGAGTGTTTGCAGAAAGGCGCCGAATCAGACGGATGCCTCCCAAACGCCCCCCAGAGTCTCCAGCATTTAAGATTCAGAAACAATTGTGTACTTAATTAACATCTTAACCACACATCAGTGACACAAGCAGCAACACGACGATTAATTCTTTCGCCTCACCGCACTTTAGGTCATCAAAGTGCTCCCCTGAATTTTTTGTGAGTGAGGAGGTGAGGGAAGAAAAGATTGGTTAGTGATTTAATCCTGGATGGAAACCTGAACAGCGCTGTGCTGAGAGGAATGAGGACGGTGAAGGAGGGGTTGGGCACCCACTTCCCCACAACATGGTTTTGAAGCTCCGTTGAGATGGCTTTTGCGCATTACGTGCAAGCTATGCAAAAAAGCACGCTTTACGATACAGACGCTGGAGAGAAGCACGCGCCTTGTGACGCTTTGCGCGGGTTTTAGTAAAGGTAAAAACGCTGACAGCATGAGCCACTCATGTCTGACCGACCTCCTCGCAAATTCAAGCGGTTCTCGAAGATTCTCGCACGTATTGCAATCGTCGCAATGTTCTGTAAAAAACTTGCAGAACATGACTCCATAACTCCTCATTAGAACTTATCAAAATTTTAGATGTCTTCAAGTCACCATTGATATTTTCCAGTCGTTTTATAACGCATCGCTGTTTTTCAGGTCCTTAGTGCGCTGCTAGTTTTTGTGTTAGAAAATTGCAGAAATAATTAGTCATATTTTGTCGCCGCCCAGATACTATCATACCTTGAAATAATATCTTATCGTTTGCTAGAAATAATATATCACCGTTTCCGCTTACCGCATTAATTCCCTAATATAAACTCGGGCCTTGCACATAAGCAGTACAAAAACCGTATCCGGGCCCGCACGCTTGATGAATTTAGTGAGAACCAGATTGCTGTTAAAACTTTCTGACCTGCTAAATTGTTGCATAAATCAGGTTCGGTAAATCTACCTTTTTTTTCTCCTGTGCACTAAGCGCACATGGTGACATTGTTGCCGATTATCTTATCTGCTTAGTCGCTCACTTCCTGCTACATCTTTGAAGCGAGGTATTTATCCCTCTCCCCAGACCATGACGAAATTATGGATTAAAGAAAACAGGTAATCCCACCGGAATGTAATGAACGAGAATGCCTTTCGCAGCCATAATCTAAATTGCTTAATGTTTTGAAATTATTGCTGTTGCTAGCTTCATCAGCGAAATTGCTGTGCAGTAAATTATATTTCAAATGATTGCCTCTGCTAAATACACCTTACCCCTCTGATAACCAAGACAGGTCAGGGGAACATAACATCGGCGCAAATTAAACCGGCTGTGGTGCAGTAAAATTATGTGGCTTTCGATGACAAAAAAAAAATGAAAAAAGAAAAAGAAAGAAAAAAAGCGTACATGAAGAATGGAAAGCTTCATTCTTGCTTTTGTTTTTTTTTATTCTTCCTCGCTTTCCCGCATGCGGCTTTAGCTTCCACCGGTGCCGGTTTGCTTTGCCCGGCGAATGGGCGACAGACGCGTCTGCAATTAGGCCCCGCCCACCTTGGCCGACGTCTCGTCAACCGGAACATGAGGCCGTTAACTCGCGCAAAGGCGAAAAGACCAGTTTCGTGGCACTTTCCCCGGGTCCTGCACCCCCTCACACCACTGCCTCCCTCCAACCGCGTCACCCTACTTCCATCATCATCTCGCATCGCCTTCCGCCCCCCCCCCCCCCCCCCTCCCATCCTCTCCCCCTGTACGAGTTCTCTATATGTTCCGTGTCTTGCGCAGGCTGTGGTTAGGTAGCGAAATTAACCATTACTTCGACGTCCCAGCGCACATTCTGTCGCTGAAAATAGCACCAAGACACAACGACCCCCTTGTTTGTGGGTGCACAAGAAATGTGGTCGTGTAAATGCCAAGGGCAGTATTTCATTTCAGTATTTTATCTTGTTTTATTTTTGCTTTTTATTGAACGATTGGCTTAGGACGACGCGGACATGTACATCAAGAACGGGCAGTACGGATGGCAGCGCTTTGTTCAACCCATGGTTATAAGAATCAGTTTTATTCTTACTTATGCATCGAACTTGGACAAACGTTAAAAATATCGTGCATTCTGAGGAAAACTATTTAAAAAAAAAAACAATCTTATCACGAGTGTTCGGTTGAAGGAAGAGTAGGTATATGCAATCTTTAATGCGGAACGTTAACCACTGAACTGGTTAACAAATATTGTTGAGAAGACAATTGACTTCTCAACCTTATTCTGTTGTGCTTCGCTAAGATGTTGACATTGAAATATTGTCCGTGAGCCTGCGACACCTCTCGCACTGTTCATTTGTTATTTGAATGCGTATTCACGAGACGTTGGCATCTTTCTTTGGAGCAGGCTTTTTGTTATGCGATCAAGCAACATTAAATAAGGAGAAGACAACATAGGCTCAACGTGACCACGACTACGGAAGGAACAACGTCTCCCGCGCAACGCGCAAAATAAGACCTGCAATTCTCAACAGATTTCAATGACACTGTCCAGAGATCTAGTAATCAGGAAAGAAATGTTCCACATATGTCACACACACTCGCGCAGCAAAGGTGAAAGAGCATTCAACAACTGGTTGAGCACATTTATATTTAATACGTTTTTATTTAATACGTCAGCATTAGACGGGTCTGTGAAAGCGTAAATAGCGACCGCCGTCTGTCAATAGCCAGTGGCAGAAACCTGCCTATATAACGGGCTACGAGCGAACTCAGTACATTGCCTACACGAACTTACTATACTACCTCGGATATAACAAACCTCGTATACCACTCCCTATATAACGACCTTTCATCTGTTAACCTCGGATATAAGGAATCTCAGTATGCTTCACCAGGGTGGAAATTTGGGCAAGTCGGTATTGATCCATAACGTAAGAGTAGCGCAAAACCAGGACGACGGACACAAGGGGAGAGAACCAACTCGCGAGGTTCCTCGAAGCAGGGTACCCTAAAGATTTCGTGGGTACAGTCGCCGAAAACCTGCTGAAAAAGAAGCTCCGGAAAGAACCTAACACTACAGAAGAAACGAGAGGCAAGGTGGCTGTCATTCCTTACGTCCATTGTCTCGCGCACAATCTCAAGAAAATAGGGAAAAAGGCAAACGTTCGTGTGGTGTTTTCAGCTCCACAAAAGCTCAGTGTGTTATGCAAAAGGTCCGTGCCCTCCGCACATAGCTCCCAAAAGCAGCAGTGTACCATCCGCCACAGGAAAAGATTTGTTAAATGTACTGAGGGCATTGTGTACAACATTCCGCTCTCCTGTGGCAAGCAGTATATTGGGCAATCCGGTAGGTGCCTGAACGATAGGCTTCGAGAGCACAATAATAACATGAAGACTTATACCGGCAGCAATCTAGCTTTGCACTGCAAAGATTGCAAGTGCGTGCCTTTTTTGGACAAATGCTCAGTGGTTGCTAAGAGTAGAGATAAGCTAACTCGCGAAATTGTGGAAGCTGCACAGATTGCTGCCTTACAAGATAACTGCGTTAGTACTCCGTCCATTTCCTTGTCTAAACGAGAGCTGGCCTTCTTGGGTTCAAAACATCCGTGATCTCACATTTTTTATCGCATTTTTCGCACCTTTTTTTCGTTTTTTTTTTATCTTTTTTATTTTTTTTTATTTTTTTTTATCTGAGCCAGTTCAAAGCCGCGCGGACCCCACCCCGTGGTCGCGTACGCTACTGAGCGCACGCCGACCACGGCGGGCCGTGCTCTACGGGAACAAAGGAACGACACACTGGCTGACACAAACAAGGCATTTATTGCTATAACAACAATAACGCCAGCTAGCAACAAAATACACTGAGGAATCTAGGATGTCCGACTCACCAGCACGGCTACGAGCGAACGTCCGCCCACGGTAGGGCAAAGGGAAAACTTCGAGGTCGAGCGGGACGGGCTCGGCGGGAGTAAGTTCCAACCAAGAGGCGCCCGTCGACGAAGAGCGAAGCCGCGAGCGAAACGTCCGCTTGCTTCCCGGTGCCGAGGGAGAAGAGACCCCGTAGCTCCCCGCGAGCGCGCAGCAAAACGCCATCCGTGGCGCTGGTGTCGCTGCGACGCGAGCGCCCTCCCCTGTTAGTGGAAAGTCACCGAACCGAGAGGAGTGCTTTGCGGAGGAGCTAACCACAGGGAACTAGCGCGTTGAGGGAAAACGAACGCAGGGGACGAAAGCGTCCCCACATCCCCCCAACCTTAAATAGACCCACGCGCCTGCAAGTTACATGCTATGGAGGAGTCTCCTGGTCTTCATGCACTTGAGGCAGGTCGTGCAGCGGAGGTCACGCCGACAGAGTGCACGCAGTCTTCCGCGGTATTCCGAAGGCGGCGTGAAGGTCTCCGCTGGGACGACTCACATGGCCCGCGGACTAAGTGCCCGCAGGCCCGCGAAGAGGAGGGCCGGTTGACCACCGCAGGCCAAGATTCCGCAGTAGTCGCCAGGGCAACAGCAGCCAGAGGTGGCTGCTGTCTGGTCTCGCCACAGCTGCCCCGGATGGATGCGGCGAACAGGATACAGGCCGCTCCGTCGCAGCAGGCGGCAGCGAGACGATGTGCACAGGACAGCAAGCAGCAGTGGCTCCGCTGGATCTGAAAGATTGCCAAAACACACTCCGCATGCCTTTAACGTAGGTCACGGGAGGGGAAACGGCGTACACAAAGGCCTGGTGGCTCAATGCTCAACTCACTAGCAAAACGTGTCGGGCGGCTGTGCAACGCAAAGTTCGAGTGAACAAAGCCCTTTCTTGAGTTGAACGAGAATGCTCGGTTCATGCGAGGTTAAAAAAAACGGGTGGGCCAGCAAAGTGCGCCCCCTCTCAATACCACGGTCCGGTGGTCGTGTCACTTTTGACAAGGTGCAGGCGGCTATGAATAGCCTTAGGCCTCACTACCACTGTGAAGGTCGACGACCCCCAACAAAAGAAAGACCCGAAACGGGTTTCGTGCGCGCAGCCGCGAGGAGACATCAGCGTTGTGGGGTGGTCCTCCCCGCTCACTGCACAAAGCAGCTTGAGCGATCGGCGCCCACCGTATCGGACGGTGTCGGAACGCCCGGTGCCGAGCTGCAATACCAGCGAGCTCGTAACAGCACCCGTGGCCCCAGGCCACCCGGCTCCCTGAGCCGCGACTCCCAGAGTCGAAAAAGAGACAGCGAGAAAATATATACAGAAAACTCGGACCACCCACGCGGCTTCCGTACTCACTCGCTTCGGGCTCGGCAACTCCGCGGGCGCTAGGCCTCGCGCTCCCTCGATGCGGACCAAGTGGTTCTTGAAGAAACTCCAGGAAGAAAACTTCACAAAAAAAAACATGCTGAGCATGTCGAAAAGTTCAAACATGCTGCAGCGCAATACACCTCGCACTCAAGAAAGCATGCCGCAGGTCCTAGCGATCAAAATTCACTCTAGGCCTAGCACTTGTCAAGTCCGGACAAAGAGCGTTCCTCGAACCGAACAGACTGTCGTCCAATGTTCCAAGAGCAGGCCCCACGTTGGGCGCCAGATGTGGGGTTTAAATTGGGGGGAGATAAACACGTATTCCCCGTTTAACCGCGGCTGAGCCAGTTCAAAGCCGCGCGGACCCCACCCCGTGGTCGCGTACGCTACTGAGCGCACGCCGACCACGGCGGGCCGTGCTCTACGGGAACAAAGGAACGACACACTGGCTGACACAAACAAGGCATTTATTGCTATAACAACAATAACGCCAGCTAGCAACAAAATACACTGAGGA
Source organism: Amblyomma mixtum (assembly GCF_055824585.1). Classification (NCBI taxonomy): domain Eukaryota; kingdom Metazoa; phylum Arthropoda; class Arachnida; order Ixodida; family Ixodidae; genus Amblyomma; species Amblyomma mixtum. The sequence continues at coordinate 26,915,012 of NC_143018.1, read as the reverse complement.
ATCTAGGATGTCCGACTCACCAGCACGGCTACGAGCGAACGTCCGCCCACGGTAGGGCAAAGGGAAAACTTCGAGGTCGAGCGGGACGGGCTCGGCGGGAGTAAGTTCCAACCAAGAGGCGCCCGTCGACGAAGAGCGAAGCCGCGAGCGAAACGTCCGCTTGCTTCCCGGTGCCGAGGGAGAAGAGACCCCGTAGCTCCCCGCGAGCGCGCAGCAAAACGCCATCCGTGGCGCTGGTGTCGCTGCGACGCGAGCGCCCTCCCCTGTTAGTGGAAAGTCACCGAACCGAGAGGAGTGCTTTGCGGAGGAGCTAACCACAGGGAACTAGCGCGTTGAGGGAAAACGAACGCAGGGGACGAAAGCGTCCCCACAACCTTGGATATAACTAACGCAAATGTGCCACCTCGGATGTAACAAACTTTAGCGTCTGTGCCTCGAATGCAATGAACCTCAGATATAACGAATTTCAGTGTGTCAGCCTCGGATATAACGAATGTTTCGTTGCTAACGCATTCAAACGATCCACCGAGTATCGCCTAAGCGTTTTTTTTATTTCTTTTATTTTTTTTTTCGCTGAGCTGACTGCAGAACGGTACGCATTAGGGCATAACGAGCAAGGAACCTCACGTACCAAGCACTCCACGGAACTAACCGCATCGAGCCTCAAAATTCGCAGCCATCCGAGAACTGCACTACGTTTCTAAGGCGGTCCTGCAAGACAACTTCCCTATTCAGATCAACGAGAACCTACGAACAAGAAACACTTTAGCGCCGGCGGCGGGCTAGGACATATACGTACACACTCCAGAGATCCACAAATTTGCCAGACCGGAAACGGAGACCATGCAATTACATGCAGGCGTGCTCGTGCGGGTGCGTACTCTAACCTTCCCGTTCCCAAGACAACAGTACGACGTATACTACGAACACTCTACGCCGAGTGCATAATCTGTCATTACAGCCGGTCATTAGTCCGGCCGTCGCTCTGCGGAGGTCTTCATTGATTCGTGGCTTCCGCCAGGCAGCGCCAGCCGTTAACCCCCCCTCACATACCACCCTCTCCCTCTACGGTCATCGTTTAAAGCGAAGTGGTCTATCGCGTGCCGGGCTATAAGCACGGACGGCTTCACGGATAGACGTCAGCGTACAGATATAGCCAAGTGCATGCGTACATGTGTGGGATGACACGACCGATTAGCTGGGACTACTTCTGGGGCCGCAATCAGCATCCATTGGAGGGACTCCGCCCATCCGGCCGGCTGCGGAACTGAGGCTTATGCACTTCCCCGTGCTTTTTACTTCGCTTTTAACGCGGCACTGGAGGGAAATGCTCCTTCGCCATTGAAAAACACGACAAATGCGGGCTCTTCGCTCATGCATGGTTCAGTGTTCGCGTTGCAGCCATTTATGCATGCGAACGGTGATGGTTGTTCGCCTCTGACAGAGCAATGCTTGGTAGTTGTTTCGAGGCTCGATGAGTTCGTTTGCACAACAATAAATAAGACAACGTGACCAACAGAGAGAGATGTAGATGAGTGTCGATTGCAAGTAATCGTGCTGGTTAATAATACCCGCGTGTAATAATGATCTCAGCCACGCCGAGTCCGTAGAACTGCCCGAAGGATGACTTTTTTTTTCTGTCGTTGTTCTTTGTTAGTAACCGCGAACTGGTAACTGAGAAAAATCTTCGGTGCTGTATTGTTAACGCGGAGGGCAATGCAGGCATAATAAACTTGTACTTTGCTGGTACTACTGGCATTGCCATATATCTTCGGTGTGCTAAGAGCGGTGCTAAAGGCAAGAAGAAATCCTAGAGGAACCAAAAAACCGCCCTGTGTTATTCACGGTTGACCACGCACCTCAATCAGCTGCGTAAAATAAGTTGATCATCATCATCATCACCATGTAACTTTAGTCCTCTTATAACTCGTATCCAATAAAAAGTTTTTCGATTTTTCTTCCTCCAGTATAAGTCTGGGAAGTCAAGACTTATAATAAAGAGAGCTGCGACCCAGGGAATGGAGCGAGGGTCGGCGCAAGGTCGTCAGTTCGACTCTATCGATGTACTGAGGAAAAACGGAAAGGCTGTGGAGTAATGTGCAGGGCTATCGGTTATACTTATATGGGCACACAAGTGTTGACTTGAGAACGATCTTTTTAACTAGACAGCACGGCTTCTTCAACCTCAGACTTTTTTAATGTTTAGGCTACGCCCAAATGCATGCTGGTTTGTTCGGGTTTAACGTCCCAAAGCAACTCAGGCTATGAGGGACGCCGTAGCGACGGGCTCTGGGAATTTAGACCACCTGGGGTTCTTTAACGTGCACTGACATCGCACAGCACACGGGCCTCTAGAATTTCGCCTACATCGAAATTCGGCCACCGCGGCCGGGATCGAACCTGCGTCTTTCGGGTCAGCAGCCGAGCACCGTAATCACTGAGCCACCGCGGCGGGTCACAGATGCATGCGTAATGTGGACAGAACTTCGGCAATATCGCGTTCAGTTAACTGCGTTAAGATGAAATCTTCGTCGCCGTTCGATTAACGGAAAAAAGTTGTGAGCGTTGAATCAACAATGTTAACCAATCAAATAAAGAACATAATTAGTGAGCGCAATTACTTGAGAGATTTTTAATTGTACAGGCTTAATTTTTAATGTAGCAAGGAAGTAATGAACGATATAAACACCCCGTCAAACTCTTGGCTGCGTCGAGGGCTACGGTAAAGTTTCCCTCACTGGGGTCAATGGAAGAGGAGTTCTGATATGGACTAAAAATGATTACGATAAACCATCAACAGCAAAACACATGCCTCACATCAGTAGTTCTAACAAAACTGAGTTCTTCATTAACCGTTCGGGAGAGCCCGGAAAAACATGGTACCAAATTTGGTGCACAACCAAAATTCGCATCTTCAGTGGATAGAAAAATAAAGTAACGGATCCAGCAATATTTGATGCCCAAAAGGTCACCGCATTGTTAACTTCCCGAGAGTTTGTTGTTCACACCAGAGTTATTTATTTTTTACCAGCGATGAAATTCTGGTTCAGATTCCGAAGCTTTCCATGTCCACCCTTACAAAATTTTTTAGACTATTTATACACTTCTGTCTATAAAGTCTATAGACTCTCTATAGTCAAATCCTAAGGAGAGTCTATAGGCAATACAAATGCTATAGACAGTCTATAGACAATCTTTACGGCCATGCACTTATAGTAGACTTTTGTCTATGGACAGTGTATAGACAGTCTATAGACAGTGTACTAACTGTCTGTAGACCATTTTTATAAGGGCAGTTTCAAGAAGCCGCAACGGAATAAGGATTCGTTTCGGAGTTCCACAGTCATATAACGGTAACTCCTTGCCATCTTTCAGCACCCTTTCCTCTTGACGTCATTTAACTAGATCGGGTGACGAGACCGTCTGTTGCTTTCCCAGCTTTTAGCCAGCGAGCGCGCAAAATTGCGAACGGTAAGTTTAGAAAATGGCATGTATACAGCTTATCACTGAGTTCGAGATGATACGTCTTCATCTGAGCAAACTACAGGAGAGACAGGACACAAGATTAGTCTTGAAGGAAAACGGTCCAAGAGTCCTGTTTCATATACACGTGTGCTGATTCTCGAAAAACAAGCACAGAAAAGACGGTTGGATGTTTGAAGCCGAAGCTTCTCCGAGAGTATTGAATGGGATGATAAGCATGCCAGCAGCGCATTTTGGGGGAAAGCGAGACTGCGCAGTAGTTAACGAGCTCATATGCGAAGCGGTAAGTGTTTTGAGCTTGAAACTCTCGGGCTTCATATATCGAAATATTACCTGCCGTCTGCAAGAGCGCGGCGGGACTGGCTGATGACGGAAGGAGTGGTTCAATGGTAAAGATTTGCCCATATCAAAGTAATAACCGTCGTCTGCGAGAGCGCGACGTGATTGGCTGCCGCCGCCGCCCAAAAGCAGACGGCGACGACTGCGGGCTTCCGGTGCCGCGGGTGCCGTCGTCTGCTTCTCAGCCTGCTGCTGCTTCTTCTGCTAGATGAGCATGCCCCCCCTCCCCTCCTGTTGCTCGTTGAGTAAACACGCCGTGTCGCCTACGCGCCCCACGCTGGCTTCAACATGAATCACTGTCTTCCGGTCACTGCATTTCTCCAGCAGGTTTTCTTTCCACCCGACTTCCTGTTTCTGAGCTGAAGAAAAACAAAAAAAAAAGAAAGAAAAGGAAATGGGAATCGAATGTTGACCGCATCCTGTGCCACTTGCGTCATAGCTTCGTTCATTAATTGCCGGAGTTGCCCTGCGAAGAAGCTGGGTGGTGGGGAGAGGGACGCATATATATATCCGCTTCAGATCTGAGCAAAGATTAGGACCGTCAGCTTTAATGCAAATATTTTCATAAATCTTGGTGTTCCCAAGAATGTACAAAAAATTAGCAGTCGTATGGGTTCCACCTGATGCCCATTATTCGTGATGCAAACATGCTACAATATACGGCAAATGTTTTATAAAAGAGTGTTTAGTTCAATCAAAATGACAGTTTATGATAAAGAGCAAGAATCATGTATACCATTGGGCCTCTGGGAGGACATAGACAAAGCAAACAACCTGAAAGGCTCGAACACAAATCTTTGTAAAGAGGGGCTATATGTGACGGCACATTCTAATGACGGCTTCTAATGGTACTTAAGCTACCAAACTGATCCGTTTTTTTCTTTTAAGGCTGCAATAGACAGATGCACATAATTATTTACGCGAGGCCTGATGATAAGGCAAGATCCTGCTTTGTGAAAACTATCAGTGAATTCGTGCTCGTAGGGTATGCAGGCGCTTGCGGCACTGGTTATCTCCGTTTAGAAGATACAAGCAGTTGGCTTTCAAGGACACGGCGAGCTGGGCCTCACTGATAAGAAAATAGATTAAGTGACTAAGAACCACATAGGTCGTTCAAATGTGCAGAAATAAGTGCGTCAACACTGTACACATATGGTTAGGCTGCATCTACGACCAGTTGGGCCTGAACATTTGTGAGTTTGGTATTTAGGTCTAACCTGATAAGTAATCGACGGCTCACAGTGTTATCTCTGACAAACTTGTATTTAACGTGTCGTATCGCGAACGGGCAAATAGCTGAAATGGGGAAGTTTGTGCCCATTTAATATAGATAAACATTCGCTCTAACCATGACTGCTACTATAAACAAGCCTAAGTCAAGGCCATCAAATATCAAAGCAAGCTTGCCACCAAGTTCGCTACCCAAACCGGACTTCTTAGTTCAAAGTTTTCGCGTTGGAGATCCTTGATTTTCTTTGTATGTATGTTTCTTTTTAATACAGTACAGTTTCCCGTCTCAAGACTTCAACGTGGAAAAGCCGCCAGGTTTTACAACGTCATCAGTCATCTAAATGCTCTGTAATATTTACTACTTCGGCCTCTTTTTTTCTAAGAAACTTATAAAACGACAGTTCAGTTTCATTATTTTTTTCTCGGAGAAGCTCCTCTTCCTCGCCTTCTGTTTGCCTTTACAAGTTATGAACACATTTTTGTTGTTTGAGACTGTACCTCGACTATGCGAGGTGCCACAAGGGGTTCATTTACCTGGGCGCAAAAATATAAAATGTATGGGCTGCCTTTTTTTTTTTTTCGTTTAGCTCTCATCTATGTCTTCTACCTTCCGGTCTCAGAAACCCAACCCTCAACTTCCGATCTCATACTGCGGAAAAAAAAAAGGACACAAAATCCTTCCTCTCTCTAGATATATGTACATTTAAAAAAAGGTCTTTTGTTGCAGCAAAGCAGCGCCGCTCACATCTGAATTTCGAACTCGTAGAAAGTCGATTCAGACTTTTTTTTTCTCTTTTCATTTCGCAACTGAATAGCTCCCGCCATATATTCGCTCCGACTTCCGATGAGACGCATTCTGAATTCCGCAATCCCGCCGATACACTCTCTGCCCTGATTTCAATTTGCCTCATCACATTTCAAAACAGGCCTGAAAAGAGCACGAGTACGGATTCATCCCGTGTACATTCGGCGCACACGTAACACACGTGCATTTCTTGTGACGTAAGCCCCGAGCACGCGTGTCGAAAAAAAGAAATAGACGCAGGAAAAAAAAGCCTACGCAACAAAATTCCGCAAATAGGAACTCGGACTCCATAAAACGCATCATCCAGATCGAGCGAAAAAACACGTGGTTCCTCTGCGCACTAGCGAAAAAATAAAAAATAAAAGAGAAACGGCTCTTCGACTTGGCTGCTCGAAATCGATCCAAGCAGCCATCTTTTTTCTACCTCCCCCGCCGGATAAACAGAAGGAACGAGATAGAAACACGTTCTACAGACCAACGAAAACGAAAGATGTGAATCTGGGGATAAGAAGAAAGAGATAGAGCTATACGACACCGGGAAATGCATAAGGCCAAAAATGAAGAAATTATAACGAGGAAGGAAGAGGATAGTCGGAGGAAGCGTAGAAAAGAGAGAGAGAGAGAGAAGAAAAACAAAGAAGGAGGAGGAGGAGAAAGATGAAGGGGGAAGGGAAACGGCTCCGCTCGTCTGCGAGCGACAGACAGAGGCCGGCCGTGACCTCGAAAAAATCCGCCGGCGGGAGACGGCAGCTCCACTGCGCATGCGTCGATTCGAACACAGTATCCTCCTCCTCCTCTTCATCCTTTCCTCTCGCCTCCTCGCTCTTTTCCTCCCTCAATTTTTTTTTCCTCTTCACTCTGTTCGGCGGTCCTGGTTGGCTTCTCTCACCTCGGGCTTGCCTCTCGAAAGCTATGGATTGACGAAACGCATTGCAAAAGCGCGCAAAAGCCGAAAATGCACCCGTTTGGTACGTGTTTACTATTTGGCAGGGATGAGACGTGGGTAGCTCGTAACGAAGGGTTTGGATTTTTGGTTTATTGGGGTTTAACGTCCCAAAGCAACTCAGGCTATGAGGGGCGCCGTAGTGGAGGGCTCCGGAAATTTCGACCACCTGGGGTTCTTTAACGTGCACTGATATCGCACAGTACACGGGCCTCTAGAATTTCGCCTCCATCGAAATTCGGCGGCCGTGATCGAACCCGCGTCTTTCGGGCCAGCAGCCGAGCGCCGTAACCACTGAGCCACCGTGGCAGGAAAACATACTTGCGACATACGCGAGCCGCGGTCGTTATTGTTCTCGTTTCTTCGTAAAGGGTCTTACTTTTAAACAGCGTGGGTACGTGCAGCTGTTTACATCCTATACTCGAGCAATAATGCTTGACAGAGCGTTCTCCATTGATTTCTCGCCGTTTTCGCGCTGCGTTTGCATTCTGCATCCGATTTTCGTACGGGGCTTGTAAGAATATGAGGATACTTTAGCCAGTGGATCTGTGTGGGGTCTGACACAAATCCGAACAGGTTTGCCGAGTGCTCTTAGCAATATATGGTCGGCACTGTGACGCGAGCAATACGTCCGTTTCTGTATCCGTTTTCTGGCCGTCAACTTGGGTGGCTGGCACAGGGGCTGGTTATAATAACCCGATGGTTACAGCCATCTGCCTCTAGGGTTTTTTTTTTCTGCGAAGTCGCCGTTAGGTGGATTAGTCTGATTACACCCACGGTACCATACAGCGCTCGCCTGCGCTAAAACTGGAAGTGTGCCTTGGACAAGGCAGGAATGCTGTCACCAACGGAGATCTGTATGCCTATGGCGAACTCTGTAATCTCAACTCGAAAGTCAAAACTTCAGTACTTTCATCGGATCATGCGATTTACATCTGACGCATATGTCAGAGTGTTTTTCAAACTCATCGTTTGAAGTAACGACTCCAAATTTTAGCGCCCGGAACGCAGATCTGACCTTGGGTTCTAACCGCTGGATCCTTGACGAGTGCGACATTTTCGCCAGAATTTTAACAATCTTGTCCCAGCCAAACCCCGCGATGTTGAGGTTTACCTCTGCGGAGGTCTTCGATTTAAGATAGGCTACCCGTGAGGAACCTTAAGGTTAGGTGAAAATTAATAAAGAAAACTGCAGGAATGGCGGAATCAAAGATGCGTTAATGAAAGTTGGCAGAAATAATGGAGAAAGCAGTATTTCCAACAAACACCTAAACATTGCAAAAAATATGTTCAGTTCATTTATATACGTAATTCTTATTTGTTACGCATTAATTTGAACCTATTTATCTTTAATTCTCTACCTCCCATCGGAAGTTACTTAATTCATACAGAAAAAAAACGTTAAAAAGTGTATGTTTTATGCGCTTATATTGATATAACATATATGTGTACCTATCAGCACGGCTAATATTTGTGCTGTGTTACGAGGCAGTCTAGAGAAAAAGGTACACATGTGAAAAAAAAATGGAATTAAAAATTGTAAACAATTTTTTCCTCAAATTTCATGGTTTAATAAACTAAAACTTTTGTGCGTCATTGGGCCAAGTTTCACTAACACAGCTTTGATTATGGCATTGGTACTAAATACTTGAAATTACTACTTCGAAAGTATCTCCCTACTCTTATACGTGCCGAATATTCATTGCATGCTCGAAGGACTAACTTGTTGTGCCTGTCATGGGGAATATTTTACGTACCGTCCCTTAATAGTTAATTCATTAAGAATAAATGACCAAGGAACATACCAGAGAACACAATGTCACTGGCTTGTCTGACGTGCTCGGATAGAATAGAGGCCGTCGGAACGATGGCCTACATTTACAGACTGTCATGTCAACGAGGAAAAAAAAAACAAAGACGTTTGTCAGGGAGGCTGTAGAGGGAAGCGTACATTTTTGGACACCATATGCGTCGTCGATAGAAAGTAGTGTTAGGCTGTCATGTTTTGTCTAGACTACTCGCATGAGAGGCTGCTTTGGGCAATTCGATGATCGCGGCTTTTGAAACTGACGACAAATGTCGGTAAAAAAAAAAAAAAAGAAAGCGCACTTCCGACACCGGGAATCGAACCCGGGCCTCCTGGGTGAGAGCCAGGTATCCTAGCCACTAGACCATGCCGGAGACGGAAATGAAACGAAGTTACGAGCTACAAATACCAGAAGGGAATAATTTTTTAAGGGGTCATTTTCATTGTTTGCTTATGTAGGACCCGTGATTAGATAAAGATTGATGACGGAAGGATTTTCCGAGAGTCACAGTTTAACGTAGATGAAAACTGAAATAACCACGATAGGGCTTCTTGCAGACTTTAGCGTAATGAATAAGCCTGTTAATGGCACTCAGTGAATTTTGAAATGACAAGGATGGTCAATTTTAATGGCCCAAGGGAATCTACATACAGACTGTAACGGATCAGTAGGCTTTTGCCGATCCCAAGAAGGCGTTTGCGACGACCGCCGGCACCCGGCGTATTGTGTGAGACCTAAATGGGGACGGAGACAGATGTAACGCATCTTCGGCTATGCCGAGTAGGGGCCTCCCCTAAATGTTAGCCAGTTCCATGTTGTTGTTGTGCTCACTGCTCAACTTGTATATATATATGTAAACTATTGTATATAAAGCTCCAGTATATATCCCCTGAAAGTTTCTCAGTTGTTGCCGAGTATCGTCTCCTATAGACCTTCAGCCTTCAAGTCATTATAACAAGCCGTCTCCGACGGGGCACCCCTGGTGCAAAGGAAGAAAGAAGAGGAAAAGAACCTATTCGCTTTTGCTATCAGAAGAAAGCGAAACTTTACTCAGACAAAGAGCGCCTTAGTACAAGATATTTTCATCTACTCAAGGTGAAGCTGAATACCCATTTCCCAAGCATTTCACCCTAAAATAAGCCGAACTCCAGGCCAGGGCAAAGGTTGTGCCCATTGTATCACTGGTGGGTACCCAGCGTCACCGGGGAACCAACCCTGCACCTATGCGATGCGGATGCTCAAACCATTACCTCAAACCAGCCATGCTCAAACCAGCCATGCTCAAACCAGCCACCTCTAACGTCTACCTTTTGTAACACATACCGCACTGATATCAGATATCAACCTAGCCCCGAAAACCTTAACCAAAAATTTTGGTTTCTATATTTTGTAGCACTAGCTATATGAGATAAGGATTGGTGAATTTACGTCGTCGAATTAGTTGTAGTAGTATGCTGTTCGAATAACAGTATAACAATGGGGTTCCAGTTATGCTACCAATCCTCATAATACAACATTTTGGGCGAGTTGGTTACCTACATCCATTATTACAGCGCAAAGACGGCACAGAACAAGAAGGGGACACAACAGCGCTGACTGTCAACTAAATTTTATTCGAGACCAGTAGAGTTTTTATAACACCTGGCGATCAGAACAGGAAAACAAACATACAAGAATAGCTGTAGGCACGCGCAAGGGTACAGTACGAGTGCATAAGCGCACCATCAGTGGCATTGTCCCAGAAAGAGATGAAGTATCTAGAATGTGCAATCTGACACGTGCCGGACAACCGTCGTTACTGTACCCTTGCGCGTGCCTACAGCTATTCTTGTATGTTTGTTTTCCTGTTCTGATCGCCAGGTGTTATAAAAACCCTACTGGTCTCGAATAAAACTTAGTTGACAGTCAGCGCTGTTGTGTCCCCTTCTTGTTCTGTGCCGTCTTTGCGCTGTAATAATGGATGTCAATCCTCATAGTGATAGTGGTAGCAGTAGCAGCAGTAGTAGTAGTAGTATTAGCCGTAGCATGAATCTCAGTGATTTTACTACTCATGAATCATATAGCTGTGTCGTGATGTTGTACATCTGTGTGGCAGCGAAGTGAAGGATTGCTTCATTGGACAGTGGACATCTGATTATCGATAACAAAACGCTGCCTGTGGGTTCGACACATGGAGGCCGCTGGAAGTCAGCTCTTATCAACAGACAGCAGAATTGTGTAACCAACTCCCGTAAAAGGCCTCCGAGAATAGCGTTTGTAGGAGATTCTGCAGCGTATCAGCCTTGACACAGATTTGGCGGAACTCCTGCCGCTATCCTTTCAGTGTAATAATAGCGCCTGGAGCGATTGTCAATAAGTATGTACGCCTCCTGAACAAGCGAGGCGTCCAAGTAGACTTACTTGGGTCACAGTAAATCAGTATCACCAATTTAGGTGCATGTCTCATTAACTTTGCAGTATATTGCATACTGCGACATGATTCACAGAGAACTGATCGAAATCAGAGAGAGTTTTTTTAGTTTAACCGTACACCTATCCCAGTTTTATTTTGTTTCGAAAGCAATACATAAGCTGAACGTTCATACGTTCATAACTAGGGCCCGGAAATTTAGGCACTAAAGAACCCCGAAATAGGCAGGCATCTAGGCTCTAAAAAACACTGAAATAGGCTCTATAAAACAAAAATAGGCCCTTTGAATAATACTCTTTATTCAGAAGTACAAGATTTATAAGTCAAGCATGGAGCGTACGGAGTCCTCAACTGAAGCAATAAAGCACATTCTCAGGTTTTAGAACGTGAAGCTCCTTCGGTTTTCGCTAAGCATAGTTTTGTACCTTAAACGGCTTCTTTTGAAATCGCATGAACTTAGTGGCGCGAACCTAAAACATGAGAGTTGATAAAGGCTTAGGCCTTCAGGTGATGTGGCCGTATGCATAGAAAGACTCTTATTTGGGAAATTGTTTCTAGGCATCTATTTTTTTCTACCATTTGTTGCATCTTCGTAGAAGCAGTACCGCCCTTTCCTTCCAGTCCACGAAGTGCTGCGGTACTTCTGCCACTACCTTCCACGATTCATCTATTGAGAGTCCAGCCTTTTCCAACTTTGTCATTCTTTCCGTCAATGTTGAGAAGATTGCACTAATGTATGTCAGGTCACTTTCCAAACTCGCCTCTTGCTACACTTCGAGATAAAGATTTCGTTACACTACGTTCAAGTTACAATTCGAAAAAAACATTCGGCGAGACCCGCGCCTTTTGTGCGTGCATCGGCGCGTGCCTTTCACCATACATAGACACATGTCTCAAAATTGAAAAACGTCACCGAGGACCGAAGTGCCGGATTTAGGCATTTATAGGCAAAAATTGCGGTTAAATAGGTAGAATTTCCTAAAAAATGACAAAAAGGCAGGCAAGTGCAAAAAGCCCTCGTTTAGGCGTTTATAGGCATTTTTAGGCAAATGCCTAAATTTACGGGCCCTATTCATAACGCATTTACGTTGTCGTTTTTCAATAGTTTTGCAAAGATTTTCTGTTTTTATTCGCAATGGCACTGCAATAATCGAACTCATACCTAGTGCCATGCGCAGAGAACTATCCCGTTCTAAAAGATGCGATAGGCTCGGGACCGCTGCATCTTTGGGACTTCTAAGAGGAGGGCTCCCGTACTCTTAACATGTCTAAATGTCTTTATTGAACTTCATCTCTGCCGGGTTGCTTTGAACGGTGCAATAGCACACAACACATCAAAATTACAGCGTAACACGGCAATGTCCTTTTGCAACCCCCTGATACGTATTCTCTAGGGAACACAATGAATTTTCGGTACGCATCCAAACTGCAATGTTACCTGTTCGCCGTATCGATTCTCAACAAATCTGGAAAACGCTCTATATGGCGCATTCCAGTCGGCGATATCTTTCCGAATCCGTGTAGTAGCAAGATATGCGTGGCTGTTCAATTAGAACCCAGTATCCGTATCCTAAACGCCCATTGAAAAACTAAGTTCGGATTCACGGAGCAAGGAAACATTAGACGGATCACCGATTGGAATACGTCATTAGAAAAACGAGCCTTTAATCGTTTAAATTCCGGCACTATATAAACACCCGAGTTCGACTTTTCTTCTACTCATCGGTCGTTTTCTTTATATTTTCCGCGGCATTCCCTCCTCTCCTCCTACATCACGCGCACTTAACCTTGCTTCTCGCTCTGAATCTCGCCGTTAGCCTGATTCTGTTTTATTTTTTTGCTCAGCAAGGACGCGTAATAGAGGCAAGCCAGAAACTTAACCAGGCCAAGCGTCGCGGGCAGGTCACGTGTGGGTCGGTCTTCGCCGGTTCTCCTCAGCAAAACCTCCGCAAGGTCTCTCGCCGGCGGCATGAATGTGACGAGGAAAGAAAAACAAATACAAGAACGAAAAGCGACTAATCGAAGATACAGCGGAGCGTGGATTTGGGCGGCTTCCCAACAACCGTCCGACGCACCTACAGCCCAACGCGCCCTCCCATCACCGAGCGAAAAAGAATCCGTGCTCTGCTCATCTCTAGGGTACGGTCGGGGACTAGCTTCTCTCTCCACCAGTTCGCGTACCGCACTCTCTTTCCGTCTAGTTCTGTGTCCCAACGGCGCTCTCCCAGCAAGCAGCCACCCGCGCTTCTTCGCGGTGCCCTACTCTGTCCCAATCATCTGTACTCCACGGTTTCCCGAAAAGGAGCGGGCGGGCGCGCTCAAGGCCTTCCTTCATCGACGCCCTCGCAACAGTGGGCGAGTGCGTTTGCTGCGTTGACCCAGTGCCGGCGTCGCCGACTACGACGCTGTTTAAACCGCTCTGCAAGCATCTGGCAACAACCAGTCAAGCCACAAGAGTGCGCAGCAGTGTTAGCGTGGTTGCGAAACCGAAACCAATTCTTTGTGTTTCTTCAGAGCGCAAGCATTTCAACTGCGTTCCTCCGACGTCGCCGCCGCCCACTGCAACCGTTGCCTCCATAACGAACTTTCCGTGTCGCGCGGGAGCGGCGAGGTGTAGGTTTGCGGTGCGCGTTCTATTTCGAGGTTCGTCGCTTGAGCGCTTCGTTGCTGCTTCTCCGGTGTGCGCGCGTGTACCGCCGAGCTTCTTCCGAGTGCCCGCCTTAGGAAGCCATGGCTTCGAAACCAGTGGTTGTGTCTTTGACATTGGTTGTGTTGGCCGCCATGTTGTTGCTGTGCCTTCCACGTGACGCGGTAGCCGATAGCAGCGGTGAGTAGCCATGTTCATGGTTTATTGGCTTGCACCATTGTCTTCGGCCACGCCCCCCTGGGCGTCTCGTTCCCATTCTTGTTCTTTTGACGTCGTGTCAGATGACGCAGTCCGTAATCATCCGAGCTTGCGTGGTGCCGTTTCGCATGTATCGGAAGCGATTTTGTTTGGAAGTGAATATTCCTGTACGTATAGGGTGCGCAGCGTGCTATTTGCAGCATGTAGTTTCATCGCGGCGCGAACTCGCTGGCATAGTGAGCATTAGGGCTATAAGGGCTTTGCGTTAATTTTCCCCTGAGCAACGGGTTACGTGAAATCGTAATTGAAATGACCTGGGCGTTCAATTTAGGTGTCCCCTTTGAGTGTGAGTTCCATGAAATAATTAAGGGGGAAGCTCGATATTCTTTCATGTTTTGTTGCAGTTGCTTCAAATCAGGATTTTATGGTAGCAACGCGCTTTTTTTTTTTTGATAATACTTTCTAAGTCAACGAGCTCGTGACCTAAGCACATGTCGACCGCTGAGTCAGAATGTTTCGCCATGAAGGGAGTGACGAAACTAAGGTTGGTGACGTGGATGCAGGTGTTTTAATCTAACAGACTGATGAATGCTTTGGTTGGCAAATTAGTAATCCTTGCTTCTTCGTGGAAACAATGGTGCGGGGTGAGAGAAGAACTTGTGGTCAGTGTTCAGATTATCGTTCGTCCCAACACATACTGATAAGCAGCCCATTTCTAATCGGCTCTATCGAGCTGCAGAGCCCTTTGTCTAGGGTACAGCAGCACACTATGTGGCTGTTTTATTAAAGGCCATCAAAACGATCGTACAGGAAACATGCTGTATTCCTCAAAGCTCGAAATGAGCATGTCTGTTCTGTATAAAGCTTCTATTTAAAACGCGGAAGGCCCGTAATTAATTGCACAGCTGCCATGTCAACATATTGTTAGCGCGTCTGTTTCCATTAGTACGATGCCATATTGCTAGCACGGCAACCGCTCACATACTTCTCGGATGGATCGAACGAGATCCATCTAAGTTCCGCCAATTGCTGCTGTCGCACTTAAAAACCTGATGTTGATTATTCTTTTTGTGTTTAACAACCGTTTCACATATGTTTGGCCACTCTCTGCGATGGGTTTATGTACATTTTTTTTCTTTACATCCTGCCAGTACATGTATATGGCACTGATTGTGACCTGGTGTATTTTTGTTATGTAACCCCCCCCCCCCCCCCCCCCTTATGTAATGCCCCACCACCCAGGGGTCTTTAAGGGTCAATAAATGATGATGATGATGATGAAAAGGAAACAGAATATCCAGTACACAAACGCATCCACCAAGCTTCTTGCGAACCACCACTGAACGACCTTTACTTGTAAAGATGCTCCAGTATGCTAAGAAGCGCGCTGTGATTATGTAGAGATTCCTGCAACGGATAAAAACACTTTAAGTCCGCTCGTAAAACCTGCTGCGAACGGCTTGAGTGGTGACACCTTCGCCTGATATCAGACGCTATATGAGTCACACTCGAACATGAAGAAGACTGAAAAAAAAGAGACTAAGAAAAAAAGACGTCGATAGCCGGGTGAGGGCAGGGAGGTTAACGGATGCTTTATCTCAACGATTCTTCTAATTCTGGGGCTGCTTCTTACGCTAAAAAGGTCTGGTTTATGAAACAAAAACTGAAATGGCAGAACAGTTCTTGCGGTTAGTCGCGCTTATTTAGCAAATTTGCACTGTTCTGTCCAGCAGAAGTCGAATTGAGCATCGCGCACTACACTTGCCACCAACAGCGTTTCTTTTCCAAATAGCTTGTGCAGTGTGAGAACAGTGTAAGGAGACCATGTAATCCGACCGAAGAACTGTTCTTTCAGCTAAATGGTTTGACTTTGGGTATAGCGTGCTGGGGAATGACAATGCCTTGGGCGACATAGGCGGCGTTGACTATTGTAGGATGCAAATTAAGAAAAAAAAAACAGTTGGCAACAGGAGCCCATGGCCGGAGCTGATGAAACAGCAGCAGCAAAATAAATGAACGTTCCAGTGTTCCACGCTAGTAAAGGCATCAATATTCTTACGCTTGTATATAACCGTGGAGGTGAGCTTTCTGGTTAGGTAGCAACGAAGACTTTAACATGCGTACGATTTGCGTATCGCCGAGGAAGAGTAATGTGGCTGCAATGAAGGATGTAGTCTCTTTCACAGCAGAACTTAGTTGTACACTCGTCCACAAACCTGTCTATAGCGCTAGAACTCCGTGTCGTCTGCGCTCCGCAGCGCGCATAGTATAGCAGTAGCTCCTGGTTCGAGATAGCGCAAGTCTGATGCTCAGACGATACTGAAAGTTGTGCTGTCTCGAACCAGGCGCTACCGCTAGACGTCGCTTTGCGCGCTGCGGAGCGCAGACGACACGGAGTTCTAGCGCTACAGACAGGTCTGCGGACGCATGCACACGAATACTGCATAAAGGTCACTTTTTACTCAACCCTCTTTCTGTCTTCTGCCTCGCTGGTGTTGTCTTTGAACGTTTAATTGTTTTTTTTGCCAGGATCATATGTGATTTTCGTAAAGCGTTCTCGTCGCGACATTCGCAGGCATGCTCAAGTACATCGGCTGCTTCCAGAAGTTGGCGGACGTTAGCGGCGCCTGCGGAAAGAAGAAAAGCGAATTCAGTGCGCTGGAACAAGCGTTCGGCTCCAATCCCAAGCAGGACAAGTCGAGTAGAGAAAAGAAGGGCCTTTGCTGGTGGGTTTGTCACGCTTAAAAAGAGTTTTTTGTTGGAACAGCTGGTACCAGGCTTAACCCCTGTATTCTCCTGCGTATCATGTACTGTCTGCGCCAAAATTAACAAGGCAATTGGGTTTGTATCTCAGCTGTGTAATGGAGCGCTGATGGCAACCCTCCAGCTCTAGATCTGTGTAAGGGGTAGTCGTGTCCTCACCCTTGAGAAGCTTATGGTGTTTAGGGCCGCTGTAAGGGCTAAATTACTCCCTTATAAAAATGCTCTATATACTGTCATAGGCTTCCTATAGACCTTAATGACTTCCGATAGACTAAATAGCCTATAATCTGTTTACATAAAATAAAATATGCTAAAAGCGTATGGCCATAAATCTGTAGATCGTCTGTGGGATGATATTGCTCTAGTCTAGTCTACAGGATTTGTCTATAGAAACTCTATAGACTTTATAGACAAAAGTCTACGGACAGTCGATACTCTGTCTGAAGAAGTTTTTGTAAGGGCATGGCAGAGAAGCAAACCCGTTGCCTAGTTACTTTTGGCGAAGATGGAACGTTACTAGTTATATGCAAATGTCGATAGTATGTTTTCGTTCGCAGAAGAACATAAAATAATTCCACATAATTGAAGACACAGCATTTCCCTACGTATATTTAATCAAAGCAAAAGTGCCAGCTGCGAGAGAGGCATTGTGCGTGCTTAGATCTAAGTTCGTTCCGCTCACTGCGGGAGCTATAATAGGTCTCACGGCTTAGTAAGGTAACGACGGGCTTGAGTCTGTAAGCGTAGTTTGATCGGGAACGTCACGTTATAATTGTGGCTTTTCATCTGCAAATATACGGGTTACTAGTTAAATTGATAAAAAAGTGGGACTAAGTTTGAAAAAAAAAAAGATCACAGCCACAACTATAGTTACCTTATGTGCTGAGAATGTTATAGCATCAGAAGCTGTTAATGCTTTTGCCGCAAGTGGCGTCAGTTCCGGTATGGTAACGTACTTCCGGTATGGTGACGTCACTTCCCTCCAGCCAATGGGCGAATTTTACTACTTACGACACATTTTCTTCCCGATGAGGCTTTAAATGCTGTCCTTTGCGGGATCGAAGTGTAGTTATTCTTCTGCGTGTCGTCCTATTTTGTTTCACCGTAATGCCTTGATTAAAGCAGCAGAGGCTATCAGACATTACAAAATACGAATGGAAAACCACAACGGGTTGAAGCACAAAAGAACAGGAATTGCCGAAAATGAGAAAGCATGCACTAAAGAGACAAATTATGCTTTAATTACGCCGCAGAACCGCGGGCTTCAAAACAGCTGGCGGATAGAGAATTCCAACTTTCACCGTAGTGTGGACCGAAAACCTGTTCTAACACGAGCGTTAATATTTGCGAAAATGAGAGTTGAGGGGTGCGCGTGGCTGTGATGACTCTTCTGGTTTTGGTTTTAGTCTAATTTTACCGGGCATGACACTGAAGAGGACCGTGAGAAAAGCTGTCTTGCGGCCGTGCAGATTTCAATTCTAGACATTATTTTACAGCACAACGGTAACCGTGCGAGTTTCCCCTTTTATATGGTACTGAAAATGAAGCTTGCTAATTTCCTTTTTATGCGCTCCATTGTATGTATCCTTCGAACCGTTACGAAAACTAATACTGCCAGTGACTAAACACTTTAATGCCCAGCGTTGCTTAGGAGCTTTAACAGCTATTAACGCGAATATATTCCATTAAGAAAATTCACCCTGAATTTTAAATGACCGCATATATTGAGTCTTGCAGAGCGTATTATATTAAAAAAAATTAGTGTCACATTACGTGAATGAAATGGCGGCCGAATTTCGATGGCGGCGAAATTCTAGAGGCCCGCGTACTGTGCGATGTAAGTGCACGAGGTGGTCGAAATTTCCGGAGCCCTCCACTACGGCGTCCCTCATAGCCCGAGTCGCTTTGGGACGTTTAAAATCCCCGTAAACCATATACCAACGCATTACGTCAATGCCCTTTCCTCACTTTTTTTCCCTCGCAGCAAGTACTCGACCTACCTGGACTGCTACATGAAGAACGTCCGGCACAGCTGCGGAGACGGGGCCGGCAAGTACGCGCTCAAGTTCCTCGAGTCCACGACGCAGAAGTACGTGCGCAACACGTGCCACAAGTTCGACAGCCGCAAGTGCAGCTCCGCCGTCGCCCCCTCGGCCTCCGGCCTGGTCGTCATCTGCGTCTCGGCCGCCGTGCTGGCCTTCTCCCTGCTCTTGTGACGATGATGATGATGATGGCGCAAGTGCCGGGCGAACTCTAGGTGCTATATATAGATGGCTTGCACGTGACGTCACAGACGCCATGACGGTGTACCCCGGCCGTACAGCTTCTGTCAAACGCTTTCCGAGTGCAGTTGCCAGCTTTTCTCAGATTTCCGCAGAAACACTCCTGGTTCACCAACATGGCGTCCACAGTGGATGACGTCACTGGAAAGTATCTATCTATACGCTGCATAACGCGCTCCCTCGCGGCCAAGAAAAAGCGTGGCCTTCGTGCTTTTTTTTTTCTCTCTTTCTTTTTGCTGCCATTCTTTCTTTGATCTTTGTCTCCAGTGGGTTACTACTGTGTTTTGTGTGTGACGTGTCGCCGAATGCTTCATTTTGATAAAGCCAGAAACTGCCATGATGGGGCGTTAGCGCACCTTGTCTCGGAATTCGTCTGCGGGCGAGGCGCGAAATGCGCATGCGCAGTTGAAGCCTGTTTCGCAGGCCATGCGCTGTGAGCTAAAACTCGCTATTTTTCATTCGAGGACAGCTCGTTTAAGTCTGTGTTGAACTGAAGGCCAGAGAAGTGAGCCTGTTATACCCGCCTTTGACCGATGCCTTTCTAGACTTGCCCTATTTTCCAGCACATGCTTCGGCCGAAGCATATATGCTGTAGAAGGCAAGCCTAGCAGGGGGTGGCAGAAAGTTAGGTGGGCGGACGACATAAAAAGTTTGCGGGGATACGGTGGCCGCAACTGGCAAAGGACTGGGTTAATTGGAGAGACATGGGAGAGGACTTTGCCCTGCAGAGGACGTGGTCAGGCTGATGGTGATGATGATGATGCTTCGACTGCAGTGGTTCTAGCTATCTCTAGAGGGGGCCAGCGAGACAACTGTAGGCTGTAACATGGTTAGTGAACATTTGTAGAGCGCACCCACGAGACTTTCCATGACGTCAGTGCCGTATGAAGCGCGTGTTGCGTGTGGCAGTTCAACACGTGTTCGAACACTGTTAGTGAGTTTCAGCTAAGCACATCCGTAAGCTGAGTTTCCAACTATGGCTGCTTGGCGCGACAGCCTGTCTCCTGTACGCATTTGCAGAGCGATTACCGGCAGAAAAATGTCATTGCATATATGTTTTTGTTGGATCCAGAGTGCACAGTAGAGTGCAGATGCGCTTCGCTAGAACTCTGTAATGGAGCGACAAAAACATTGCGCAGTACGTCTTCCGGTCCTCATTCCCATGTAGCACTGTGCTCAACACTTCGGCTACTGTACTCTATTCTCCATGTATTGCTTACACCAGCCTGCTATAAGTACTGACGTCATGTTTCGTCACGCGGGTGTCAGTGTGCAGCTTGTGCTTTTGTGACGCGGAAGTGCTTGAGCCTAACATAGTTTTATGACTACTTGGATGGCCACAGGGTGCGTAGTTCTCCTGAAGTTGAGCTGGGAACCTTATTTTTCCTAGTATATATACTTTTAGATGGAATGTTTTATGCAGATATATGGAGAAAAACAGGTTTGGAATGCTGTACCTCAGGACATTTTTCATCATTACTTAATGCTCATAAAATCGGGAAGAAGGGTATACTTGCACAAAATATCACAGGGACTACGATCAGTTGTTTTTCAATGAACACCATGACCACAAGAGCATCTCATGACAGCTATTTTCTGTTCCGATTGTGAAATTTCGTCAGTGTTTGCTTAGCAGTTTGTCTGAATGTAGTGTGGTTCTACTTGGAAGTCCTATGGTTGTTTATACTCTGCTACTAGACCAGCTGCTCGATGAAACGAAAACCGAAAAATAAATTTTAGCGTGCCATTCTTGGGTGCTCGGAGAGGCATCACTTACTGTTATCTTTATATAATGCTTTTTTTTAGACCCCCTCAGTACTAGCACCAAGGAAATCGGCCAAGGCAATATTGAGCTACTGTGTAGTTGTGATTTGCTTTAATTTTTCCAGGGGCCCCATTCTTAAGAAAAGGTGCTTTGAGTTTACCTTTTAGATATTCTACACTCTGAACACGAATACGTCCATATGGGAGTAAAAGGGAGTAAAGTTGTCCTCTAGTACACACCCTTTTTTAAAGGTTGTGCACTAGGGGACAACTTCACTCTTTACTTACTTCTTTCTGTTCGGAGTGTAGCCGGTACTAAGAGTTACATACTGATGCTCGTGCATAGGTGAGACTATACACCGCAGTGACTGTCACGTTCGGAATAGGTCCGCGTCTGTTCGCATCCTCCCCCGACTCAGCTCAACGTGCCTAATGTATACGTGCCTCATGATACTCGACATCCTCTACTGATGTTGAAGATACTCCTGTAAATAAGCAAGGACTGCGTATATAGAAGCGAAATAAAGTCATGTGAGAGCCTGAATCTGGAAGTTTTCTTTTGAACTGGCTTGGTTCTGTGTTCTGCAATGCAGCCGGCTGTAGGCTTTTTCAGGGCTTCCACGAATGTAATGGAAGATGAAACAGTCTATAATTCTTCAGTTATTAGCGACAAGACGCATTTCGCTCTGCCTTAAGCGAAGGAAAACAGTGATAACGTGTTGTAGTTTGGAACTGAGCAAATACAATGGGTTTCTCCTGCTGTATGGATCCTGTAAATGTATATGTCTCAGTACAGGAGCCGTCGTGGGCACGGATTACTTTCAAACTCTGACTTCTTTCTACCTGCTTGCGGCATTATAAAACAAAGAAAGAAAGGTACAAAAAGCGCAATAGTTAATGAAAGTACAGACGAAATCGTACAAAAGGTGCTACAGGGTTATCGCAAACCTTTCATTCTATAAATTATTTTATTGCTTATTCACAGATACTGCAATCCACAAGTTATTTTAGCTGGGTGGGAGCATGACAGCACAAAAATAATCGCAGGCAACAGAACAGAGTGAAGACAAAGCACACTGCCAGGTCACTACAACAAGTGTCATTTTTCAACGCGATGCACAGCAAAATAGTCAAAACAATGCGCTGCAAAAAAATAAAAGCAAAATAGGCGTATCTAAGTTTTTGCGCCGTCAGCGGACACTTGCGGTAAACAAAGGGAGGGTTGAGTCACTGTCGTATTTTTTAAAGTTATTCCAGTGTGTTACAGTCCTGGGGAAAAAGAAAAAAAAAGAATATTTAAAACAATTATTTTATTTTTTTTACACTGAACGGTGTCATAGCTGATGCCTATGCGTGGTGGCATATCTGAATGAAAATGTAATTATATCAGATATGCTAACGTTGTAGTGTCTATTTACAATCTGATACATAAATTTTAGTCGGGAAAATCGACTACGCTGGGTTAGTTGTGGCAAGTTTGCTGGTTTTAAAAGTTCTGTGACTCACGTGCGGGAGAAATTATTGTAGATAAAGCGAACCGCCTTTTTCTGCCCCCGTTCATGCTTTTTGATGTCAGTTTGTGTAAAAGGGTCCCAGATAATTTCAGCGTAGTCGAGTACCGGAGGTACAATTGTGTTATATGCTAGGAAACGAACACTAATTGTGGACAATTTTAAGGCTCTTTTGAGAACAAAAAAAAAACAACAACAATGTACGGCAGGCGCTAGCGGTTACTTTGCCAATGTGTGGATTCCATTTGAAGTTGTTAGTTATCCACAAGCCATGGCATTTGCATTCTGCTACTTCAGAAAGAAAAATATTGTTAGCTGAGTAATTGAAATTAAGCTTAATCTTTTTGTGAGTAATACACATATAAACAGTTTTCTCAAAGTTTGCTGACATCTGCCAACACTCACACCAGGCGACAACCGTATGAAGTGCATTATTTAACAATTGTTGATCCGTGGGACTTCCAATTTCTGAGTATAGGAAACAATCGTATGCATAAATCTTATGCTACTGGTCGCCAGTGTCACATTACTCCAAGGAGGTAATCTCTTACGCAGTGTTATTTCAATAATTGCAAAGGCATAATCTCTCACAAGTGTTAATTGATTGATTGGTTAATTGGGGTTTTAACGTCTCAAAGGGACTCAGGCTATGAGGGACGCCGTAGTGAAGGGCTCCGGAAATTTCGACCACCTGGGGTTCTTTAACGTGCACTGACATCGCACAGTACACGGGCCTCTAGAATTTCGCCTCCGTCGAAATTCAGCCGCCGCGGCCGGGATCGAACCCGCGTCTTTCGGGCCAGCAGCCGAACGCTGTAACCACTGAGCCACCGCGGCGGGTCCAAGTGTTAATATAACCGGTAGGAATGACGTTCGCTTAAATGCAGCTACCACCAGCTCGACTGAAATTTGCAACATTGTAGTCATATTCGCGAATTTCTGCGCGCAGCTTCCCGTAACCCTAAATCCTTCCGCTGCACCCCAGATTCGTCATGGCTCATGCCAGGAGGACGGTTGGATGAACACCATAACTTCACCGCTTACTTTCTGAACTACGGTGCGGTTGGAAGGCAATCTAGCACTAAGCACCAGTTTGCAGGCTCGCATCGTGGCTGTTATTAGAAGTCTCCCCTTTTAACCGACGCCATTTTGATGCAAAAGCGGTGACGCACCGTAATTTCGATGCGTGCTACACAACCCCCCAGGCTCACGTCGAAATTAATCCCGTACCGTTCCTTCCAGTCTACGGAGTCTCCCCCGCCGTAGTCTGGCCACCACGGTGGGGTATAAAGCCCCGCTAATTCAATTTCCATAAGGATTCCGAGCCCGCACAAAAAGCCCAGCTCGCGCTCGCCACACGTGCGGAGCGGCGACGGAGAGAGAGGGTGAGGAGGAGGGGAGGAGGAGGGGACGGTCATTGTTCTCTTCCGTACGTCGTTCATTTTGCACGCCTTTGCGAACACGCCGACGCCCCGCCTCCCTCCCCATCGACCATTCACTCTGCACAGGAAGGGAGCGAGACCATCTGCTGGATCAGCGAGAGAGTTGTGCGGTGATCACGAAGAGAATATATAAGGCAGGCAGTGAGAACGGGTTAACGCAGGTTTACAACCCTAGCCGCAGACTAGGGTTCTTCTCTTCCTTGCACCTTTCCTCAGAGAGTCAGCAGGTTTCTGTCTGTAAGCTTTATAGACTGCCTAATGACAAGTCCCGCAGACGGTTTTTGGTTTTACGGGCTTAAATGACTATAGGCGCCTAACTTTCTTTGAAACGATGGGTTCGACCATGGAACCAATGGACCACTACGTGGTATTCGCCTACGACCGCTATATAATTTATGATTGAATTTCTTCTGTCATGCTGTTTCGGTTTTATCAACCAAACGGTGGCGGTGACGTGTAGTTGAATTTTAGGTCACATTATGCACGGAAAAACTGCATTATAAACGCTGATACGTAGTTTAATTGACTGCAGCACTTAAACCAGCCTGCTCAGAAAGCTATAATTACAACAAATGACGTATCAGCAGTTATATTGACGCTTTTTCGTGCCTCACATGGCTTAAAGTTCAACTGGACGACACAGCCATCGTCCGGTTGATGAAACCGAAACAGCATGGTAGTAGTATTACTGATGTTTTTTTTTTTTTTTTTACTGCAAAGGCGGGACCATAGACTATCAGACGCACAATAGTGGAGGGGGTCCTAATTAACTATATACCTAATGGGTATTTCTGCGAATATTCCTTTTGCCAGGAATGCTGGAAAGGACTAGTTTATATCGAAAAAGCATGCGCAAAAGCTATAGTTTAGCTTTCGTAACGTGCGAAGGTCATCGCAACAGGTACGTGGTTTCTCGGCAGCGCTGCACTAAAGAGCGTTTTGTGAACTGAGAGACTGTGGAGCGAGACATCGTCAGCCGAAAATTTATAGTCTACTCAAGAAGTGATGACATACAGCAACACTAGCATAGCTCATCAGCGCAGAAACATCTTGAAGAGGATCAGAAACAATGGCGAGCAACATACTACATCTAGCGCTGGGTGTGTAGGCGTTCAGTGTTATGCATGTAATCGACCATGAAACATAGAGCGTCGAGTTTGAAACCTGGTTCAGAGGTTTAAGCGGATCCCTCATGATGGAGTGCAATTGAAGCTACGGAATGATTATTAAGTGCACCTGACCATCGCTTTACACAACAAATAAAAAACTTCACAGGTTTTTCGAATTTTTCAGTTGAAGAAAATTAAGTATTAGTCCGGGCCACAAATCCCAGACTACCGCTAGATCGTGACAGTCGCTCTACCAACTAGTAGGACGAGACCATATTGATCAACTATAAAAGCGAGAATTAGTGCACCGTTTTAAGGACTCCTCAGGTCTTCGTACAGGCGAAGAAGGTTCGTTCTATTCCGGACTGTGGGTGGTCCTTTACGGTGAAGTGATAGCACTCGACACCCCGCACTTCCGTTTATATACTCGCACAGTCAGATGTTGTCACGAAGGCAAAAAATGCACAGGAACACCTAATTACATTGACTTTTAATTCGATAGCATTAGAAGCTGTTGAGGGCCGCCGCGGTGGCTCAGCGGTCATGGTGCTTAAACTTAAAAACTTAAAAAAACATATATCTAGAAAATCAGAGCTAAATATAACGATTTACTTGTAGTGGCAAACAAAAAAGTCAGTGGTGGGAATGCTGCGGCGATTGCGCAAACTTGCGCCTTTATATTAAATCTGATACATGCTGCTACAAAGTGCCGAGGGGCTGCACATGCGCGGGAAGGCTTAGCGCGGTTTACGTGTCCGCTGTTTGGAACGCCTTTGTCGGTGACTGCTTTGCACCCGCCGCGGTGACTCAATTGTTAGGCGCTCGGCTACTGTGCCGCAGTACCTGGGTGCGAACCCGACCCCGGCGGCCGCGTCTCAATGGAGGCGAAATGCGGAAGGCGCCCGTATTCTGCGATGTTAGTGCATGTTAAAAATCCTCAGGTGGTCGAAATTATTCCGGAGACCTCCACTGCGGCACCGCGGGTGCACAGTACCATGTAGTAACTGAGCTGACGTCGCATGAACAGAGGCTTCGGACGACGTAGGCGGGACTCGTCTCAGGATATTAGGGACGGAAACTACCTCGACCGGGTAGTTTTGCCGGTAGAAATCCGTCAATGCATTACAGTTGGAGCGCTCCCTACCCAATGGGCATTGGAAGTCCCATGGACGTCCTGCGGATGTTTAGGATGTCTGCAGGACGTCCATGGGAGGTTCAGTGCCCATCGGCTAAGAATGTGCTGGTGGGTCGTCACGATGGACGGATAGGGCCAAGGCGCAGCTCCTTAGAGAAAAATACTCGGGGGATGGAAGCACCGTGGAGTCTCCGCTGGGAGCATTTCCCGCAAGGTAGTAGCCTCGGCAGTTACGCGAGCAGATTTGGGATGGCTGAAGAGGATACTACAACGCTAGGAATTACTCAGGAAGGCGCCAGCACCATTCTTTGCGATTACAAGACGGTCCTCCGCAACATTGCGCGAGGGCGAATCTCCGCCACCGAGTACCACGATGCCAAAAGGCAGGAAAGTTATTGGCCTGGTTTGGGTCCCGGCTCATGAAGGGGCCGCTCACCAGTACGCTCGAGGTTTTGTCAGCCGCGCTGGTGAGGAAGACTTGCGAAGTGAGACGCTGGACAGCTGCCAGGCCATTGCGAGTTATTACAGAGATCTTAGGGGCGAGTCTGCCTCCCCCGAATACGTCGCTGAGCCGGGATCAAGCCACCACGGGGAGGCGACTGCAGACACGGTCGCTGCCAAATTCATGGATCAGTGCGAATATATTTCTGATCTAGTAAATCCTTACTGCCAGCGTTGCGGTGAACTAGCAACGCTGGATCACATAATTTGGGATTGCGCGGAGGATCTGTCTCCAGCAGGCCTGGTTATAGCTCCCTCAAAAGCATGGGAAGCGTACAGTCCAAGGCCGTGGCAAGAGTGCAAGATGTAGCCAGAAATATTTTTCGAGGGTGTCATTCGCCGCCGGTAGAAAAGTAAAAGAAAGCCTGCGGCCAAACAGTATCGTAGTCCATAGAGTTAAAATACTTTTAATTGCTTTCATAAAGCCGAAGGGTCCGTCGTTTCGTTCACTCTAATCTCTACATAAAATACTTGTGCACACAGGATTGCGTGAACTTGATTCGCAGAGAACATACGTAAAAAACGAAAAGTCGCGGCAGTTTCAACTATTTTCATGCGATTTACAGCAACACAAGAGCTTCTGCTCAATAGCAAAGTCAGCAACTGCGAACGAATGGTATTTGTCAAAATTTATACTTCATGCATGTAAACCTGCGCCCGGCCGCAGAGGCGCTTAAAAAAAGCACTTTTTATTTTCGTAATAGTTTATGATCATTTGAGGACAACGCAAAGGATGAAAAAGTAGGCTGACGTGAAAAGGTATGTTTAATCGGGTGAACTGTGCCTACTGTTAAAAGGAGTGCCATACTTCGTGCGGTAGCGAAGAGGTGTGATTCTTCTCAGCAATAAGTTCCGCTTCCTATTCTAGAGCCACGACAACGTAGTACATACATCGATCTTTTCAGGAATAAACCGACACTCTTCTTATTTTTGCTTTTACATTTTAATATATCGATGCGGTGTGTAAATAGCATCGGCGAAATAAAAAGGCCGAAAGGTGTCAGAGAGAGAGGAGATGCGGCACTCAGAAAATTTCGGGGGGGGGGGGGGGGGGGGGGGGGAAGGAGTGCTCTGGCACTGACCCCGCAATGTGCAATATTCGCAACATTCGCAACATTCGTAATATCCACAATATTCGCAATGTGCTTTCCTTCACTGTTTATGCTCTGTGATATAATGGTAACGTTCCAAGGCGCCCGTTCAAGTGAGCGCGGTTTCATCGATAACCTGCCTTATTCCGTTGCCGTCTCTCCTATCGGGGTGAATAAGTGACGTTGCACTTGCATGAAGCAGCCTGAAAAAAGTCAGTCGAGCGCGGTAGGGCGAGAGCCTAAAACTTAGGTGAAACAATGCGATCGCCGCCTAAAAAAAAAAGAAACAAAGGTTTTTGCTGTAGCCTCAGATGGAACACGTGCGAAGTAAGGCAAAAGATAAGGTCACACCCGCTTGTTCTCGGCACGGCGGGCGAGAATTCGCGAGATTAGGCCTAAGTCTACCGGGCAGTAGCGATGCGGCGGCAGCATGGCCGCGCCCTTTCAGTGGTGCTCGGGTGTAATTATCTTAATTATTGGTGACGTTGTTGAAAACTGACCTTGACTGAGTGGACTAATGAAACCCTTCCTGCCTCGCTCGTCGAACTGTGATGTCTCCTGAAGCCCTGCATTAATTGGGGCCTTGAAACTATTGTCAAGTTAGAGTCGGACCAGAATTGAAGAACCCAGCTATTACCGCGGCGCCTGACAACGTCGTGTTTGTGCCACCTGTTCGCCTGTCCATCGCTAAACACGGCGGATAACCTCTTCAATCACGAAACAACGAACTTCTGCAAAGGTGCCACTGCTGCCAGCCAGTCAACGAAGTGCGGTGTTTTCGGCGTCGCCCCTTCAAAGGGGGAACTCGGCTTTCATGGACGATGCCTTCCCAAAGCTTCATCCGCGGCAGCAAGAACGGTAAGTGCGATTACAATCGGTCCGTTCTGCTACTCGCACTGCTGGATTCGCGAGTTTTGCAATACTCGAGCTTCTGTTAGCGTAGAAAATGCGCTGAACGCACTTACGAAGATAGCGTAACAACTTTTATCCGGAGTGATTTCTGGCGCCAGTCGCAGAAGCACAGCTAGCTGTAAGCAGGGATAGGCAACATGCGATCATGTGTAGCTGAGGGGTGATCGCGTGTCTGTTGTTGGTCTAGAAGTTAGGGCACAGCTGCAAGCAACGATAGGCAGCACGCAGTGATGTGTAGCTGAGAGGTGATCGCTGATCTAGAAGTCAAAGGCACGCCCTGAGACGAGCGTCTCTTCTAGAAAGCAGGGTGGGAAGTAAGCACCGAAGTTGTCGCTCAGCGATTACTGCAGATTAAGGAATTAGAAGCACTGTTTTTCCCGGTACCACAGGGATGGAACTTTCGTACCGGTTTAAGCATTCTCCTTTAGGAGAGAAAAGGAAATGTGGCGAGGTTAGCTGGAAGAGGACACCGGATCGATACCCTGCACTGGAGGAAATGGATGAGAGGATGTCAAGGTGCACGAGAAACGGTAAAGCGCTGTTCTCTAAAGAATGAAAGAACCGTTCCACTTCGTAACACCTTAGAAGCCTTCATTTTTTAGGTGATAGAAAGGCACGAGATTGGCTAGCATCGGCCCGAATGCTCCGTCTTTTGCATCGATTGCACTGGCACGCATATATTGACGAGGGGGCCCGAAGTTTCGCCGAGACTTCAGCCCACTCAAGTTGCGCTACTATGAACTATGTCGAGGGCATTTTGTTGGCACTGTGTGGAGGGGGGTGGGCATTTTGCTGAACTGCGTGGAGGGCATTGCGCTGCCGGCTGCCTGCCTCAGCTTGATGTGCCGCTCTGCGTTCGCACAACAGAGTACGCGGCCCTGTAATTAGCCACAATGTGTACGCAGAAGCAGAAAACCTTCGCAAAGTTGTCGCAAAAAAGCCCTTGGCGTGAAATTCCCAACTATTCGGCTCCGGCATACATGATCGTATCGCACAGATCTTCATTAACTCGTCGCGTTCTTTTATTTTTGATACCTTTTGATCGGCCACAACAAGAAGTAGGACCAGATTCATGCCAAGCTGTCGCAGACACGATGCGCTGCCAAGTTCCAATGCTATCGGGATTTGTTCGCCTATCTACGTAGCGGTTTGTTGCGATTATCTTTACAGTCACCATTCAGGGTCATCACCGCCGACGCGCGGCCTTAGCAATCGTCTTTCACCAGGACTCGCGTATGCGCGCCAGACGTGATTAGAAGGCTGGCGAAATATCGCAGTTTTGAAGCGAAAAGCTTCACTACCCGCACTACAGCCGCGCTTAGCGTGAGCCGTCGGAGCCAAGATTTGCCGCAGCTGCGCATGCGCGAAACCGAGCGACGTCACGCGCGGCGCAGGTGGCCGCAGCCGCCGCCGCGCCGACTCCGCCGCCTGACCGTTCGGCGCAGCCGCGCGCTACTGCGCATGTGCGCCGCCTCCTCACCGCCGCTACTACTGCGCGCTCGCCTCCTCGACACCGTTGACCTTTCGCTGCAGCCGCGTGTTTACCACAGTTACTACGTATGCGCAAGGAGGGCTATATAACGCGCTTGCCTACACCGTTATCGTGGTGCTCCCAGTGCATTGTGCGCGAACTGCGACAGCCATGACGTCAAGCAAAGCATAACTGCAGCTTTTCGCTTGTATATCCAGGCTTAACCAGAGCTAAGCCACTGCCATTTTTTTTTTCACTTATGATTTCGCAATGTTAGAAACTGTTCGCAGAGAAGTATGTATACGGGCTTTGCCAAAAACACCAT
This sequence comes from Amblyomma mixtum, assembly GCF_055824585.1. Lineage (NCBI taxonomy): Eukaryota > Metazoa > Arthropoda > Arachnida > Ixodida > Ixodidae > Amblyomma > Amblyomma mixtum. The sequence goes on along the minus strand of NC_143018.1, from coordinate 26,884,843 downwards.
ATATGTTTCACCTAAGATGCTCAGCAATTTTTTAATATGGGCTTTTTCAGTTAGAAGAGTGCTTTTTATCTGCATAGCATTGTCAGCGGTATAGCTCATCAGAGTACTGCTAAAACATGCTAACTTGTAGGCTGGTTAACTAAACTTTGCAGTTGTTGCTCAGTTTTATTTAGTGAGATGCGTGAAATCCTTCGTGAGTAATATCCATGCCTGTTTTTAGAATTTCGAAAACGCATTTACTTTCACCCCGCCACGGTGGCTCAGTGGTTACGGCGCTCGGCTGCTGACCCGAAAGACGCGGGTTCGATCCCGGCCGCGGAGGCCGAATTTCGATGAAGGCGAAATTCTAGAGGTCCGTGTGCTGTGCGATGTCAGTGCACGTTAAAGAACCCCAGGTGGTCGAAATTTCCGGAGCCCTTCACTAAGGCGTCCCTCATAGCCTAAGTTTCTTCGGGACGTTAAACCCCAATAAACCAATAAACCAAACCAAAAGCATTTACTTTCGGTGCCAACAATTTTGCCTACGTCGCGTCAAAATACACGCGCTCTCGAAAAGCTTGCAGGCGAAGCAACCCCTGCAGTGCTCGTAACTCGTCCAAATAGCCAAAATATGTTGGGCCATAGCGCGGAGAGCAGCTGCGTTTCAATTCTAAAAACTGATATTCATATTATTTGCGCTGGGCCACATGCCTATCAGTAAATAAGGAGACTAACAGTAATAATTAAAAGTTCACTATTTTATATCAGTTACCATCCTACTAGTTAGTAGTTCTTAACTGTATTCTGATGCGCTACACTGCGGACAATGCTGTGCTGAAAAAGCGCTCGTGTAGCTCAAAAAGCCCATTTTCAAAACTCGCAGGTCTTCTTAGGTGAAAAACTCGGTATGTAGTACAGCCTACCTAGTTCGAATCCGGGCCATGCACCGTGGCTCGCTTTGGCGGTCCAAATCTGTCGGCTGTGAGGCGAACTGTTGCTCACCTGTCCGGGAATTCCCAGAGTGCTATAGACAGCCCCAGTACACGACATATAAACAAACTTTTTTTGGCTGTTTTCCTACAGCGGTTGCATAGTCCAGCGCAACATGAAGGTTCACTGTCGCTTAGGCCGAAAGGCACCAACAACTTTTTACTGGTGTAAGGTTCGTTTACTCGCCAGCCAATAATAAAAATGGCGGTACAGTGTTGAGAAACCTAATGACTAGCTGTGCTGATGTGTGCTGTACTCAGCCTTCTTGAGGCATTGCACAGCGTTAGAGTACTTTATTTTAGGTGAATTAGGCCCGAAGTGATCGCCTGCAAATCGCCAGACTACGTATTATCGTGCTCAGCATGCAGTTCAGCGCCTGCATTCGACGTCGACCATGCAGCGGTATGCGCTACGCGGTCGCAAGGTTAGTTGGTGGAGCGTTGTCTAGAAAAAAGTAAATATAGCTGTAATTTAAACGTACACTGAATAGTAATCTGAACTCGTCTTTTTACCGCGGGAACTCGATCTACACGTTCTAGGAATTCTTAGAAATTTCGAATTATAGTCCTGTGCGACCGATTTCCTCAATTTAAATCGAATTAAACTTCCGTCTCCCGCCTTTTTTTGAACTCGCCGCAGACGGTAGGAGAAGTCAACCGATATTTCAACCAGTTCCGTGGCGTCTTGCCGCTCTGCCATCGGCGGAATGATACGTACCGGTCGGCGAAAGCAAAGAGTCCGCGCGTATTTTTATTTCTGTGGGCCTAATTTGCGGCTATGTAGCCTCTGGCTGGAGTAATTTATTCACGGAAACCTAAAAAACAAAATACAAGCGAAAGCGAAGCCGCCACACGACCGCCTGAAAGGCACTTCACGCGTTAGTTGACTCCTCCTACCGTCTGCGGCGAGTTCAAAAAAAGGTGGGAGCCGGGACGTTTAATCCGATTTAAATTACGGAAATCGGTCGCACAGGACAATAATTCGAAGTTTCTATGAATGCTCGGAACGTGTAGATCGAGTTCCCGCGCTAAAAAGACTGACGGGACGGGACGGGCTCCGAACGACAGCGCCCGTCCTGTCCGCCTTTCTGTGTGCTGTGTGCTAAATTAGCCCTGTTTTTACCTTTTGTTAGATAGACACCGCTTGAATGTGTCGTGATGGACACTGCAGAAGACCATGCACTTTCTAGTACCAGCTGCGTGTATAACTTTTCGACACTGCCGGGCAACCGCTGCTTTGTGATTGGAGCTCCGCCTATAACTTGAGTATTTCAAGACATAGTGAGCGCCATGGTGTCCGTTCATGGCGTCTGTGGCAACAGTGTTCAGAGTTTCGCTTGAACAGCGTGGGATCCCCACGACTGTATGGTACACGAGTCACTGTCGCTGCTATGTCGACTTTCTTTCGATGATCCCAGGCAAAAGTTAATTCACCCAAGAAATGGTTTGCTTTGGAAGTCACATTTACAGACCTGCCTGCATTTTGTAACCGTTACGTAACTCTATGATGAGCCACGTTGCAAACTTTACTACGTTTTCTGGCGTGCAGGGGCTTGTCAGTTCTGGCGAATGACCGTGACGTTTTCTCTTTACCGCAAAGTCAGTTTTTTTTAGTGCTTCGGCAGTAGACGGATCAGTACCGAGGCACTTGATCGTCATTACCTATGGCGTCTTAAAAATCACCCTCAGTTCCCTCTGCCTGCCAGGTAGCACTGAAGCATTAGACCAATGTGACATTGTGACGACCCCACATAATGCGCAGGTCCACACGGGACGGAGAGGCAAGAAGACACCGTATGGCTCAGTTTAAACAAAATGATGTAATCAATAATTATACATGGTACATCAGAGGCTGGGGTGTCCGAGCTTACGTGGCGACGCCGTCATGGGGGCGATGGATGGTCTCCGGAGTTGCGATCCGTCGGTGGCTGGCAGAAGCTGCGCGCCGTCCGGCTTCGGCGCTGAAGGACCCTTTTCCGTGAACGATCTCGTCCTCTGCGTGCCTTTCGTCCGCACTCGCCAGCTATATCTGCTCCGCCGGTCACGCCCGATCTCCTGTCTTCCCGACTGGAATGTTTCTTTCTTCCTCCTTTCCACGGCGGCGCCCTGCGGCATCCCCGACATCCCTCGATGGAATGTCGTTTGTCTCCCGCCGGCAGCTTTCTTCTCTTGTCCTTGTACGGCCAGGCATGCCTAATTGGGCTGGCTTTCCCTCCGGCCGGCGCCTTTGTACCATTGTACCCCTTCAGTGGCTTGCCGCCGCTGGGGGTTCCGTCTAGGCGGCGCCGCCGAATGCGGACCGTTTTAAGGGGAGACAAGGGAGTAGGACGGTTGAGCACAAAGAAAATTCCGACGAAGATATGGGCCCTGGTATTTCACGCACGGAACGTCACAACATTTTTCTTTTGGTCAAACGTTAATTAAGTTTTCTTAATGACCTTTTTTAATAATTTCTTTACGTTACAGATGAACATCCTTGTAAACTTTTCTAACATTAATTAAACATTATAACAACGTAAATGTAATATTGTCGAAAATAATGAAGCAACCCTGCACTAGTATGCAGGCCCACCATTGTGACAATTTAATCAACGCTTTGCAAGGACCAGCAACGAAGGCGACACTTCGTCTCCACAGTAGAGCACAACATGCGACTAGAATGTACTTACCTCCGAAATCATGCAGTGGAGTCAAGCTTACACGCCCATTACTGAGAGGCGTCTCATGAGGGGTAGTAGCGAAAGGATAATAAGCAGTTTAACAAAATATTCTGCTTGAGCATGTTACCTATGGCGGGCACAATCTAAGAGATTTAGTTGCGCGAAGCACTGCTAGTTGAAAAACATGTTTACTGTAAAATTAGTGGAGAGTGTTCTGGGACTCGGTGCTAGAAATATATCTGCAGTGTTTTATAGTTATGATTCAAATATAATAATGTTTAATAAACAATAAGGAGACATTGCTGACTTGGAACGTTAAATTTTTAACATTATAACAAGAGTTGAAAGCCAGGATTGGAATAATATTTATGTTCAGTGTTAAACTAATTTTTATGTGTAACATATAAACTTAAATATTAATTTCTAACAGTTAATGCAACGTTTCAATGCAACAATGTTACTGAACTTGCATAAATTTTTCATAAGATTGTTCTAATTTTCCTTGCTGCCTGGGCGTGGCCAGCATATCGCCTTTGACACGTGCGGGGATGTGGGAGGGACAGCTTTATTTTAACAAAAAGGATCCTTTGTTCTTGACCAAGAGACCAGGCGTCTGTGCTTCACTGAGAACTCTGTACACTTACCATGATTGGCTAGCTGGTTGAGCAACTAGCAGAATGTCATTCCATGAGGAGGCGGACCGGTTGGGTATGGGGGACCTGCCATCGGTTGGGGGCATTCCCACACCGTGTACTGTGCGATGTCAGTGCGCGTTAAAGAACCCCAGGTGGTCGACATTTCCGGAGCCCTTCACTACGGCGTCCCTCATAGCCTGAGGCGCATTGGGACGTTAAACCCCCATAAAACGTCCCACAGGTTGTGTATGAGGGTGCCTTGGCTGTCCCACATGTTGAGCAGAGTAGGAAAGTCAAGGTGGGGTGGCGGCGATGAAGGAGGTGCGATGAATGTCTGCAGTTGCCGCCAGACTGCACTGTATTTTGAATTTCGTGTACGGTGAGGTGGTGGGAGGGGAAGCGCCTGTTTTTGTAATAAGTGGTTTTTCGATGGTATGTGAGAAGAGCCCGAGAGGATTCCTGCGTGGGTTTGGGTGTCCCATCTTCTTGGGGCCTGAAGGATAGTTCTCGAGTCAGCGTATGAACACGCTGGTTACCGGGGATCGAGACTTACCCAGGAACCCACGTGAGGGTTATCTCTTGGGTAAGCGTATGTCCTGATGCGAGAATGCGTCGGGCGATTGACGTGATAATGCTTTGCTGAGTGACGGTACACAGCTTTGGAGACGGTGGAGATATCCGTGATGTTGGGATCTTGTGCATAGTGTATAAGCACCAAGCCCATGGCCGCGCCTTCAGCCTCCGTGGGGAAGGTGGCTGCGGCCCCGATGGTGCCATCCTCGATAGTAGGCGGGGACAGCGGCATAATAGCCCGGTAGGGTGCGTTGTGCCGCGTTTACATACATGTCGGGTCTGCCTCTGTAGTGCTTGTTGTAATACTAGGCTCGTGCCTGGCGTCTGGCCCCGTGTAGCTCGGGGCTCATATTTCTGGGTAGAGGTTTGATGCGCATTGGACCCTGGATGTCAGGTGCAATGATTTGATAGTTGGGGGCAGGTGAGCAGGTAGATTGGAGCCTGGCGAAGATGCCGTAAGAGATGTTGGCCGGTTTCTGTGCGGGTTAGTTGAAGTATCTGGTTGTCTCGTTTGGCTTCGTGGAGTTCCGAGATAGTTTTGTAGGTGCCCGTTGAGAGTAGTGATTTGTGCTAAGCGACTGTGGTAGGCGGAGCGTTGAGATTATTGCCTTTCTAATAAAGCATCAGCTTTGTCTTGTGAGAAAGCGGTAAGGAACGTGAAAAGTCGTGTCTGGTGATGAGGGCGTCTGTCATATTAAAGGTTTCCCTCTCCGACAGTCCATGGTTGCATGTGGCTACTCTGCGGACAAGACCCTCGATTTGTTTGGTTCGCTTCTCTAGGAGTTGTACAGTGAAGGTTGCATCCAAAGCGTCCTGTATGCGCAATCCAAGGACCTATGGAGTCAAGGACGTTGGAGTCCAAGGAGTCTATTGACCAACTCCAGGGGACCAGCGGTACGTGGTCGTCGTACATTCGGAGGTGCATGCGTGGATCCCGGGGAAGTGGTCTGATCATCAGCAGTTCCGATTTGAGCGGGGACCACATAAGGCCCATATTGGTCAGGTTCGAGGTGATGATATCAACTGCCAATTGTAAGGTGTCTTGCGCCCCTCCTGTGGAGCCTTCAGTCGTTGATGTCGGCGTATATTGCCGAGTGGAGGTCAGGGATGTCGGTCAGTTGTTTGGCCAGCGGGGCTAGAGTTACATTAAATAAGAGGGGGGAGAGAAGAGCTCCTTGTGGAGTGCCCCGGTTGGGGAGGGAGAACGGAGGTGACGGTATAGTGCCGAGTTGGATCTGGGCCGTTGATTGTGTCTTATTAAGAAGGCTTGGATGTAGCGCCACATTTGCGAAGGTTATGTTCGTGGCTAGTATTGTTTCTGGCTACTTTAACTATCTTATCCATATTTTTATTTATTTTATTTACATGATACTGGAGACCTTTTTGGTCCAAGCAGGGAGGCAAAAGCAAATTGTACAAGAAATTGTTACAGAGCATTGAACAAATGCAGCTTACGTACATACGTATGTTTAAAATTCATGCATGCAGCTATAAAAGCACTCCGAGATACATCTTCGTCAGATCTAAAATAGTCACAAATGCAAGTTTCAGAAGGGCATTTTGAGTGGTTAAAAGATATATATTGCTAATGACATTTCCCTCTTTGTCTCTTAGCGCATACAGCTAGTATCTACCTATGAGTAGTTTTTCCTTCACTGCTTTTAGGCTACCTCCGTTCCACTCCAACCTTTATCCCTTCCTCTGCGGCGCTTTTCGGGTTGTCCACCGAGATGTGTGATGCAGTTACTGCATCATTTCCTTTCCTTACAACCAATTCTCAAACTAATTTTGTTTTCTTCAGGGCTCGGCTTAAAACCTCGGAAGTCCGTCTCAAATACAGGAAGCATCCAGTAGCAGCCGGCCTCAACACGATTGATTCCTTGTTGCGTGCTGCCCCTTTCCATGTTGATCGTATTATTAACTCTTCCTCAAAACACATTAAAAAAAGTAATCAAATCAGTTCCAAAATACGATGCATAGAGCGATCTCCACAAAAGCGATTGGCTCTCCGAAGCGCGCGTCCCGCCCTACAACTTTGACAGGGCACACTACACTCTCTCTTAAAATTAAAAAGAAAACAAACTAAACTGACCCCGGAGTTGAGTTCTACACGGGTCTATCCGGCGCCTTCCTAGAAAACATTCAATTATGACCTCCCGAGCGTTTCCCACGCTAAAGACGTTGCCGTAAACCGGAAGGGTCACTGTCGTGCGATCTCCCGTTCGGAGTGGGGGGGGGGGGGGGGGGGGGATTTGTAGTTGGCCGTTTGCGATCTGCTGTCGCTTGCCGTTCTGATCTTCTTTCTTAGAACTCTCCTATCTCCTTCTCTCTTCTTGGTTTTTCCTTTTTTCCTGGCGGCGAGGGCTAACATTGTGTGGCTGACGACCCTGTTTCGCGCCATATTAGGTTACAGTGGTGGTGCGCAGTTGGCGTGCGTAGGGCTTTTTAAGGGCTCCTGTCCAGTCCCCATGTTGGGCTCCGCGGTGGGCGGCTGGCGCCTTTGTTGAACACCAAAACTTTTTTATGGCTTCTCATTTTTTAACGCCGATCTCGGCTGCAAAAGAGGGCGCACCGAGACAGCAAAATTCTTCCCAAATAACCAAAACAGCTTAGAACGGTTCCACGAAGTGCACTCTGAACACGCAGAGAAGAACGGCTAGATGCATTACACCATTTCTTGTCACCAGAACTTTCACAGATAGCATAGGTCAGGGCTATAAGATAAAAAACCAGCAAACGGTGACCTCCTACTAGTAATCCTGTACAACCACCAGCACGAAAAGTAAGCAGAAGTCACCTCTTTTGGAGACACACCTGTGACACTCAACCCACCCCGATCCTTGAACACAGTGCGAGGAGTTAACGCAGACGACGGCCTTAGGCATGTAACAGAAGTACTTCTTGAAGGACTAGAGGAACAAAACGTGACTAACGTGTAGAGAATAAAAATGAGGAGAGGCGACCGTATGGTCGCCTCTCCTCATGGAAGTTGGCTTTCAGTGCCAACGGTATGGCGACAGCTCTCAGAGCTGCCGAAGCCAACTGACTTGCGCGAAGCATGCTTCACATGAACATGATTCTGATAACTGTACACTTAAACCACATCTGTGCGTAAATCGTGAGGGCAGCCATCCGGCGTACTCATGTGCATGCCTAATAGCGATATGCGAAATACGCAGCGCCGACTCTCGCCGCTCCGAGAACCAAGTCCTCCGTGTTGGTTCCGTACAGAAAACGAAACCGCGGCCCAGCGTTTCGTTAAAACGGCTGCGCTTCGTTTGAAAAGTGAAATGCCGATGGGCTTTTACGCTACGGTGTCCACTATACAAAGAAACTACGATGCGTGCCAGAACCTGGTGTGTTCTAGCTTGTCGCTTTTCTATTTCTTTTACTCTGTCCCAACGTTCTCCAAATGTCATGCGATCGAGGTACAAACTTAGGCTCTAAGCACGAAAACATTCTAAAAAAAAAACTATAATATCTTCCGCCGCAACCGAGAGCAGGTTAGCAGACGTTCGGATGGCGTTCCCATCATCGTTAAAAATGGAGATGCATTTCGCGAACACAAGCTTAAAACTAGATTAGAAACTGTGGCAGCCATCCTACAAACATTTAAAACATTTACGGTATGCTGCGTGTACCTGGAGGGACATGTTAATCTAAGCAATCATGAATTAGAAGACCTTTTGGAGCAGCACCCAGAGCCATATCTAATATCTGGAGATTTTAACGCGCACTCCAGCTTTCAGGGTACTGACAAAACTGACACTAGAGGACAATTCATTGAGGATGTTATACTGTGTAATGACCTCTATCTATTAAACACTGGAAAACCAACCTGTTGTTCTCCTAGCTCAGGACAAATGAGCTGTATAGATTTATCTTTTAGTTCGCCATCTATTTTTAGATACAAAATGGGATGACCTAGATAACCCACATGGAAGTGATCATCTGCCTATACTAATCAACATCTTCACTAGAAGTCACTCCATCAAAATCATGACGTTGGAAGCTGCATCTCGTCTACAGGGCACTGTTCCGAGAAAAGGCCAGCCTAGAAAGAAATAGTTACCGACAACCTCAGTTTTAGACAACCTTAACGAACTTTTCACGACGTGTACTATTACCGCTGCGCGCCTAGTCATCCCTCAGTCCTCTGGAGTAGTAAAACAGAGTAAAAAAGTATTGCATACAAGAACGTAGGGAAGCTAAAAAGATAGAAAAGAATGCTTGGGGATTTTCCCGTAGGTATGCAACGCAGGATAATAGAACAAACTTTGGTTTGGTTTGGTTTATGGGTTTAACGTCCCAAAGCGACTGAGGCTATGAGAGACGCCGTAGTGGAGGGCTCCGGAAATTGGGACCACCTGGGGTTCTTTAACGTGCACTGACATCGCACAGTACACGGGTCTGTTAAGAAGGCGAGAGCGAAAGACCGATGTATCCGTCACAGTGCCGCAAAAACTTCTCGGCAAAATTATGTGTCGTCATAAACAGCTCAACAACATTAAAACACATATGGGAGAAAGCTCTAAAGATAAATGGCAGCTATTCCCCATTCACAGTTCGCCTTCTGACAGCCCCTGGTGTACAGACAGATATAGAACAGGAAAGCATTTCGGGTGAATACTTTTCTGCAGTTTCCAGTTCGTCACAGTACACAGAAACAGTCCTAAAATACAAAAACACAGCTGAAAAACACACTGACAACAAGTGGCAGCACAAATGAACCTTGCAATAGTTCAATCACGCTTCAAGAAATCCATGAACTAATTTCCACTGATAAAAAGGCTGCACCCGACCCATATGAAGTACCGTCTTTGTCAAAAGTAACCAGGCTGGATGGTTTGCTTCTAGCTCGTGCAGTGGAGCCCTTACGGCTTCCCTGAAGCTGTAATGGTCGTTAAAGGTAAGGACTGGGTGTCTTCTTACCTTCCAACATCTTTTGATCTTTAGGAAAGCTCCATGGGCTCCACTATACAAGCTAGAAGCAAACCATGCAGCCTGGTTACTTTTGACAAAGACGGTACATTATCAAATGCTAGCCTATCTCTCCAGATATGTCGTAGATACACTTTGAAGACTTTTTTGTAACAAATTTTGGGCATTGGGTAAAGTACCCGAAGCCTGGAGAAAAACTATTATTGTGCAGTTTCTTAAACCAGGAAAGCCACCAACCTCTCCTAACAATTATAGACCCATAGCCCTTACCGGTTGCCTCTCAAAATACTTTGAAAGTGTCCTGAATATGAGATAAACTTTTGTCCTTCTATCCTCCGAACTTCTTGACATCCGTCAGTGTGGTTTTAAAAAGGGATGCTCCACTCCAGATCACCTAGTTCGTCTTGAAATGCTGTCCGGGAAGCTCTTGTACACAAACAACACTGCAGTCTCTTTTGATTTAGAGAAGGCATACGACACAACCTAGGGGTTCGGAATTATTCAAGACCTTGCCGAGCTTGGCATCTGAGGCAGAATGTTGACCTGCCTAAAAGACTTCTTATCTAACCGTTCATTCCATGTACACCTAGGCTCAACCCTTTCGAGGAATTTCATTAAGTAAAATGGATTACCACAGGGGCGTATTTTAAGCGTAACACTTTTTGTTGTAAAGGAGAACTCTGTTATTAAAATAATTGCAAGGTGCATTATGTATTCACTCTATGTAGACGTTCTTCAGATGGGCTGCACATCGTCCAATGTGCCAACAAGTGAAATAAACTGACAACATGGGCAGACAGAAATGGTTTCCGCTTTTCTTTAGAGAAAACAGTGCCCATTTTTTTTTCTCTCCGAAACGAGGCTTAAAGGCAGATTCCACCCTACACCTGAACGAAACTGAGCTACCCGTAAAAGATCAACATAAATTTCTAGGCATAACGTATGACATAAAGCTCCCTTGCCAGCCTCTCATAAACGCGCTGAATAAGAAAGCCTTCCGATCCTTGAGCATACACAAAGTACCTTCACGAAAACACTGGGGGGCAGATAGGACATGTCTTTTAGCAATATACCACTCTGTGGAACGCTCTGTCCTGGTTTATGGATGTATATTGCATGGTCAGCGAGACCATCGTATCATAAACGAGTGGATCCATTACATAACTTTCCACTGGTGCCTACAGGTAGTTGCCCATAAATAGTCTTGATGTAGGAACTAACCAAACATCATTTACAGACAGAAGAACCATGCTTACGTGTTCATATATTCTAGAAATTCGTTCACAACCTAAACACGTCTGTCACCAAATAGTTACAATGTGCCCTTCTAGAATACTTTTTAACAATAAACCGCAAACTACCAGGCCACATGCTTTTGCGTTTTGAAGAGATGTGCCAAAACATCTTCGTAGAAGACACATTACCTGGCATTGATCGAAGACGAGATCCACTGCGGCCCTTGGTACAATTTTCCTGCTATCTGTGATTTCACTCTTGCAGAGTTCCGTAAAAAAACAAACCACAAAGCAACATGTAATAGAAGAACTTCTTGCGCTCGGGGAAAAGTACAGTACTTTCAGAGCTTTTTGTACAGATGGTTCAGAAACAGATGTTTACGTTGGAAGCACAGTGGCACAAGGGAATTTGAATGAAATAGTAAGGCTTTCGCAATGTGCTTCCATCTTCACTGCCGAATGTTACGCCATCTGTGCAGCCACTGAAAGAATACTAAACAAGAACCTCACAAATACATTATTTACACAGACTGCATTAGCAGGGGGACGTAATTACGGCAGCTTTTAACACATACAGCCGTTCATTTAACAAAAAAAAAGAACGAAAAAGCAAGAGAATCGCAGGTTTTCAGGTATAATCGGAGTGCTTCCCTTCGAGTCGTGAACAACATTTCCGTGTATTCTCGCTCCATACATATAAATAGTAAATATAAATATAATGAACTCTTATCTCCACCCGCATAACCTATTAGTAGTAGTAGTAGTACAAGACCTTTATTCGGCCATAATTTACAGGCCGAGCATGTCGACCGCCTGGGCGACCAGGAGTCGCTGTTCTGCCTCCCCTTCAGCGCCAAGCCAGTCGAGCCAGGTGGTGATGGATAAAGAAGGTGGGGGGTAGGAACCCGACTGCTGAGCAGCCGGGCAATAGAAGGGCAATGAGCCAGGTCCACATAGATACAGGGGCAGTTGGGACAGGAAGGGTCTGATCGATAGCGATAGAGAAAGAGGCGAGACGGGGTGATAGCTGCATTCATTTGGATGTGCCGAAGAAGGCCAGCCTCCGGCACCGTGAGCGATGGATGAGGGGCCTCTCCCTTGTTCTGGCTCGTAATTCCGGGAAGCTATCTCATGAGACTAAAGATCTGATTAAGAAACGGCAAAGCATGAGGACGTCTAACTCCATAGATAGAATAGAACTAATAGAGCTGTCGAAGTTAATAAATAAGCGCAAGGTAGCCGACATCAGGAAGTTTAACATGGAGAAAATCGAGCATGCTCTGAAGAGCGGAGGTAGCCTAAAAGCAGTGAAGAGAAATTCTAGGCATAGGTAAAAACCAGATTTATGCGATAAGAGACAAAGATGGCAATGTCATTAGCAATAAGGATAAGATAGTTAAAGTAGCCAAACAGTTCTTCACAAATCTATACAGTAGCGATTGCAATCAGAATGTTACTGAGAGAGGCAGTAGAGCACACCAATGGGACATCCCATCAGTAACAAAGGAGGAAGTAGAAAGCCTTAGGAGCAATGCCAAGAGGAAAAGCAGCTGGTGAGGATCAGATAACAGCAAAGGATGGAGGAGAGATTGTGCTCGAAAAACTAGCCACCCAGTATACGCAATGCCTTGTGACTTCGAGCGTACCTAGAGCTTGGAAAAACGCTAACTTTATCTTAATTAATAAGAAAGGAGACGTCAGGGACTTAAAGAATTACAGACCGATCTGCTTATTGTCGGTTGCCTGCAAGGTATTTACTAAGGTAATCGCTAATAGGGTCAGGACAACCTTAGTCTTCAATCAACAAAATGATCAGGCAGGCTTTCGTAAAGGATACTCGACAATAGACCATATTCACGCAATCAGTCAGGTGATAGATAAATGCGCAGAATATAATCAACCCTATATATAGCCTTCATTGATTAGGAGAAAGTATTCGACTCAGTAGAAACCTCAGTAATCATGCAGGCATTGCAGAATCAGGGTGTAGAAAAGTGTTGTGTGAAAATATTGGAAGATATTTATAACGATTGCACACCTACCATAGTTCTCCATAAGGTCAGCAATGAAATTCTAATAAGGAAAGGTGTCAGGCAGGGAGATACGATCTCGCCAATGCTCTTCACTGCCTGCTTACAGGAGGTATTCCGGGGACTGGAATGAGAACAGTTGGGGAGAAGAGTTAATGGAGAATACCTGAGTAATCTGCGATTCACTGATGACATTGCCTTGCTAAGTCTCTCAAGAGATGAGCTGCAAAGCAGAACGGTAGGTCTTAAAATTAACATGCAGAAAACCAAAGTAATGTTCAACAGTCTGGCAAGGGAACAGCAGTTCGCAATTGGTAGCGAGGTGCTGGAAGTGGTAAGAGAATGGCTTTACTTAGGGCAGGTAGTGGCCGCTGATCCAGATCATGAGAGGGAAATAACTAGAAGAATAAGAATGGGGTGGAGCGCATATGGCACGTTCTCTCAGATCATGAATGGCAGTTTGCCGTTATCCCTCAAGAGAAATGTATATAACAGGTGTATCTTACCGGTACTCACCTATGGGGCAGAAACGTGGAGGCTAACAAAGAGAGTTCAGCTTAAGTTAAGGACAACGCAGCGAGCTAGGGAAAGAGAAATGATAGGTGTGACGTTAAGAGATTGGAAGCGGGCGGAGTGGGTGAGAGAAAAAACGGACGTTAATGATATCCTAGTTGCAATGAAGAGGAAGAAGTGGGCTTGGGAGGGCATGTAATGCGAAGGCAAGATAACCGCTGGTCCTTAAGGGTAACGGAGTGTATTCCAGGAGAAGACAAACGTAGCAGGGGGCGGCATAAAGTTAGGTGGGCGGGCATACGATGGCTGCAGCGGGCAAAGTACAGGGTTAATTGGAGAGACATGGGAGAGGCCTTTTCCCTGCAGTGGGCGCAGTCAGGCTGATGCTGATAGTGATGATAATGTCCCCGTGAATGTGTCCATAAAGTTGATTGTTCATAGAAACGAATATCCGGGAAAAACAAGCCAATTTATTACGAAAAGAAGTTGGTGACGAGAGTTTGCCTCTGTGCATACCGAGGAGAGCATTATTATTCAATGCAGACAAAGCTGAGCTACGTGAAGGGCGTTCTCTCGGTCACCATTGTCCCAAAGATACTGAAGCGTTTTCTGTGGAGACCCAAGCCATGGCAGCACTCTTCGATGGCTAGATTTAATCCAAGTGTTTTTTGTTTTCTTCATAAGCGCACTAAATTCGCACGTGTACTCGCCACTCTTGCTCTTCATAGAAGCATTCAGTTCCATTCTTGATGATGACGATGAATTCTTATGGCGCAGGGCCATAAGAGGTCAAAGAGCGACACGGCACAAGGTTTTTTCGTTGCACAAGGTGGGGTCAAAGACCCATTTCCCAAGTATTTCACCCTAAAGAAGCCGAGCACCAGGCCAGGGGAATCTTGTGCCCATTGTATCGCCGGTGGGCATCCGGCGGCACTGGGGACATTCAGTTCCATTCTTCCGAACTTCATGCTGGCCATTGTAAGGCTTTCGACTGGCTTCGCATCGCCTTCACTAGACAGCTTCCAAAGAATTTTCTACATATTCATGAACAGCTTGCTTGGTTGAGATGTAGGATGTTCTGGCTGTTCAGAAAGAGTGGTAGCTAGTGTACTGACACCGTCGATGTGCATCAGTGGGTCGAAGTGCAACATCGCAAGATAAGCTTACAATATTGTAAATAAACAAAAAAAAACGAAGTTGTGCAGCTTGGTCTAGGCGAGTGGTTGCGTTCCTTTTTCCTCCGAGGAATGCCGCAGGTTGTTTTTAGCGTTGGTGGCGTCAGAGTTCACATCCCTGGACGAGTGTTCGCGCCCTGCTCGTTTCCGGTGTCCCCGTATACCTCCCTATACTAGATGTGACCGTGGCCGGGGCACAAACAGGTGCTGAGTTTACGTAGCCACGAGCTCAGTGCCACGAGATCATCGCCGCGCGCATTCGTACCGCCTTGTTGACTTCAAAAGTGTGCCATCGGCATTCTCAGTTGACCCAAGTAACGAGCCCATCAGCCTGTATTCTGAGGTTTGTTCACCATTGCTGTAAATTTTCTGCGTGGACACGTCGACCTACGGAATGCGCTGTACGCCGCTTTAGCATGCCACGAGACGACGTAACAGCTTGCTGCCTTTGAATACCCGCGCCTTGTGCATTCTTGCCTGCCCTCCGCTTGTTAGGGCGGTGACTGGAGAACAGAACAGTAGAGGGGCAACCCACAAGTAGGCGCTGAAGTTATCAGCAGATCAGCTCAGGTCTCCTTAACGAGCCGTTAAAGGTTTCAGAGCCGCGGCCGGGCTGCAGCGGGGTGCTTTGAGGGCTCCGGATCCGTGGACCGTGCGAGTAACCCGAGAGACGCTTAGACAGCCATGCTGCTCTGTTGATACTTATGACTTGGAGGCAAGTGCTGTCTCGCTTTTCGAAGAAATTACTGAACGCTTCTCCCGAGTTCTGCATGTAGTAGAGGGCAAAGGCACGGTCGTAGTTTACTGCCTAGCCGAAGGCAAGGAAGCTGTAGGCGTTCATTCTCTCCCTTTTGCTTTTGGAAGAACCGCCGCACGGGAGACAGCAGCGAACGGATTGCTCATTTGGTCCAACCACGTGACAGCTATTGTTTTTTTTTCGAATATTTTATATTGGTTGTACGTAAACCTAAGTTCTTGGTCTCCAATACCGTTCTGCCTCTATTTAGCAAGATCCCTCCCTGGTGAGGAAATTCATCGGCCACAAATCACGTCAGCCTCCGGAAAATTAAGAGTAGGGGATCGAGAGAAAAAAAAAATTACTCGTGCGCTGCGACAAAGACTAGGTTACTGCTTTGCATTGGTCGAAATGCTTACTGAAACGCAGGAGAGAGAGAGAGAGAGAGAAACAACTTTATTGCCATAGCTTGAGTGGATGCTTGTAGCGCGACAAAAACAGACAGAGGACAGAAGATTGTCCCTTGTCTGTTTTTGTCGCGCTACAAGCATCCACTCAAGCAAAATGAACCAACTCGCCCAGCAAAAAGTGTTATTGAACTTTATTGCCATAGAGTGGCGGGATTTAGGGCAGGTGGGCTTGGTGTGGCCCCCAGGTGGGGGCGACTTCCTGGGCCCACGAAATGAGTGCCAGTTGGATGCTCTTGTCTGGCCTTCTGAGGAGTTGGTTCCATCCTTCCTCGGAGGGAGCTGGCAGTAATGTTCTAGGGGGCGGATTTCGAGCGCAACCCCAGAGGATGTGCGCCTGGGTGGCGATTTCTCCCTGGTAACAATTTTGGCAGACGGGGTCGTATTCCCCGTCTGTGATGAGTGAAAGCCTAGAATGGCTAAGGATGGAGTGTGTCTGCAACCTGCGGAGCAAGGTGGCTTGCGCTCGATTCAAGTCGGGGTGTGGAGGCGGGAACTGGCGTCTCATCTCTCTGTGGAGGTTGGTAATTTCGGCAAAGGTCCGGGGAGCCTCGGCCAGAGCGTCTGGGTCCGTGGGGCCGGCCGCCCGGTTGGTTAGTCCTCGGGCTAGTCGGTCGACCCCTTCGTTTCCAGAGTTTCCCGCATGGGCGGGTGCCCAGACCAGGTTGGTCTTATGGTCGGGAGTGCAGCCGCGAAGGATGCGTGCAGCGGGGTGGCAGATAACACCTGCCGAGTAATTTTGTATTGCTCTTTTGGAGTCGCTGAGGACTGTGCGGGTACGTGGGTCAGCGATGGCCAGCGCGATGGCGGTTTCTTCTGCCGCTGTCGGAGAGTGAGCTACTACTGTGGCGGCGGTGACGAGAGAAGACTGTGGCGTGGTTGCACAAGCCACGTATGTGTTTGCACTTTGCCGTGCAGCATCTACGTATATTGCGTGTTCGTCGGCAAGGTATGTGGCATCTAGTGCTTGGGCTTTCAGCTGACGGCCCGTATCATGGCGGCCAGGTAGCATGTTTTTGGGGATTGGTTTTATAACTAGGCGGCTATAGACCCCTATCGGAATGGGCGTCGTGGGGTGGACGTCGCCTATGGGGTTGATGTTGAGACGGTCAAGTATGAGCCGCCCGTGTTTATTGCGGGAGGGGCGGTGGATTTGGGCGGTCTTGTGTGCCTCTATGAGTTCTGTGAGCGTGTTGTAGATGCCGAGTTGGAGGAGGTGCTGTGTGCTGGCGTACTGAGGTAGCCCCAGTGCCGCTTTGTACGCTGAACGTATAATGCTGTTCACAGCTTCCTCGTCCTTCCGGCGGAGGTGATAGTAGGGGTAGGAGTAGACTATCCTGCTAATGAGGAAAGCTTGCGTGAGCCGACAGAGGCCATCCTCCTTCATACCTCTGCGGCGGGTGCTGATGCGGCGGATAAGTACAGCGTTATGAACGCCGCTGTGAGGTTCTTAGCTTTGTTATTCCATTGCCCAAAGTTTGTTTTCATGCAAAGAAGACGTAAACACACTGAGAAAGTTAGGTCCTTGCGAAAATTCTCCACGTATACATAACGAAGTCCGTACTAGCGAGGTACGACTATATATAATTCCGAACCACGATGAGGGTGAAACGCCGTGCCATGTTTGATGAATACATAGTATAGCGTTGTGCTAAAATAGGCTAGTGGGAAAACAACTCAAATGAATAAAGAAGGAATGAAGGGACGGTCTAGCCAATACCATGCGACTGACATACTCGTCGAATGCATAAGATTTGACTGATTCGGTTGCTTCGTAAGCAGCGTCACTTTTTCCAGGACCATTTGCGTTGGGAACTATTATTTAGACGCTGAACAAATATATTCCAGATGCTACATCACGAATAGTTCACCTACCACGTGTTTTTTTCGCCACATTTTGCATTGGGCTGATCATGGTGAAAAATTCGTGGTCGGTGTCGCACAAATCTATTCACTCAATTTATTCTTTTCATTCACAGTTAGTGAATCGAATCGATTACAAAGAGGCGTTATGGAGTGCATAGGCGCACAGTTGTCCTCTCCTTTTTAATTTCTCCGGCACCAGTTGGCGAGCTGTTTTCGTAAGGATCGGCAGCACACTACACTTTTCTTCAGGCGTTTTGCAGGGGCTTCAGATGCCTTGCAGAGAAGCGAGAGGTTTCGCTCAGGTGGACTTTGACGGGCGAGCCGATGTAAAAAACGCGCATTTCAACCTATGCGCCGTTGTGGCCTACCTGTTTTCACGAGTGTAATTTAAAGAAAGTGGACATTTGTGATAAATAATAAAAAAATAACAGCCAAATATACAACGAAGCCGCTTACAAATACATATAAATGAATACAACTTGGTTCTGTCGTGCCTTAATGAGCGTTATTCCTGTCGCGTGTGTCCTGCAAAATTTGTATGTTTGCTCATGATTGTGTTTTTTATCAAACCGGTAATATAACACGTATCATCAAATATCCCTCAAAAGCGACCTTAAAAAGCGGTATTAGTTGCTGTCGACATAGAAGCCATACATAAACGCTCCGAGCTCTCATGCCAGAATACCGGCTTTTCTTCTTGCGTATACTTTGGATAGTGTATGCAATGTCGGGTGCAAAAAGTGGTACGCAACATTAGAGGTTGTATGGCTTGCTGCTTTTGCGGCCATTTTCGGCATTTAGGCCAAGCTGGAGCGCCACTCATCGAAACGAGCAAAATGACTTGCCTCTGGATCAAAACAGTCTCCTTCGATCACAGTACACCACATATCTCATCATCATCATCATCATCAGC
The DNA here is from genome assembly GCF_055824585.1 of Amblyomma mixtum. NCBI lineage: Eukaryota > Metazoa > Arthropoda > Arachnida > Ixodida > Ixodidae > Amblyomma > Amblyomma mixtum. Next base: position 26,866,131 of record NC_143018.1, on the reverse strand, counting down.
CTGACTACACCCACTGCAGGGCAAAGGCCTCTCCCATGTCTCTCCAATTAACCCTGTCCTTTGTCAGTTGCCGCCACTGTATCCCCGCAAACTTCTTAATCTCATCCGCCCACCTAACTTTCTGCCGTCCTCTGCTACGTTTGCTTTCTCTTGGAATCCACTCCGTTACCCTTACGGACCAGCGGTTATCTTGCCTTCGCATTACATGCCCTGCCCAAGCCCATTTCTTTTTCTTGATTTCAACTAAGATGTCATTAACCCGCGTTTGTTCCCTCACCCACTCCGCCCGCTTTCGATCTCTTAACGTTACACCTATCATTTTCCTTTCCATAGCTCGCTGCGTTGTTCTTAACTTAAGCTGAACCCTCTTTGTTAGCCTCCACGTTTCTGCCCCATAGGGGAGTACCGGTAGGATACAGCTGTTGTATACTTTTCTCTTCAGGGATATTGGTAAGCTACCATTCATGATCTGAGAGAACCTTCCATATGCTCTCCACCCCATTCTTATTCTTCTAGTTATTTCCCTCTCATGATCCGGATCTGCGGTCACTACCTGCCCTAAGTAGACATATTCTCTTACTACTTCCACATATCTAAGGTGCCGTAACTAGTTGTTACCAAGCTTCTCACATGATTCTCGGTCGATAGATTTTTATTTGCCTACTCAAATTTGTTCTATTTATTTTTGATTTTTTTGAAGCCGGTATCCGACCTTGAGGTCGCTAATGGAAACCTCAACCTCAGATGCTTAGAAACACTTCTAGAAAAGCTACCACAGCCATATCTGTTAGTCGGAGAACTCCTCTTTCTGGGGAAGTGGAGAAACTAATCCCAGTGGTCGCATTTTAGAAGATTTTATTCTGTGCAGTAATTTGTGCCTACTGAATTCAGGAAAGCCCATGTACTGCTCCCTAAAAACTGCAAAAATTAGCAGTTTAGATTTATCGTTTAATTCACCATCACCTTTTAATGATGTTAAATGAGATCTTCTGGACAACCCACGCGGAATGGATCATTTTCCACCCATTATTATACCTGAAGAGATAACTGTACAGCAGCTGTATCCCACCAGTAGTCACATACGAGGCAGAAACGAGGAGGCTAACGAAAAGGGTTCTGCTTATATTAAGGACGACACAGCGAGCACTCAGGACCAATGCCACTCCGCTAGCCCCGATTACACTGTGGAGGTCGACAGGACCAACACACCGAGGTATAGCCCGCAGGCAAATCGTTTATTTGGAGTGATTCCAAAATACGATAACCGCCCTCAGTAGCACAGGCAGCAGGAAACGGGCACGGGGAAAGCTCGATGTCACCTGGAAAAGCCGCGTTTGTCTCATGGCTCCGTCCATCCCGTCCATCCCGTCACGCGTTGTCTCATGGCTCCTTCAACTCTCTCCCCGTGGTGGGCTGCCCGTGCGGCCACCGAATACACGAGGGGGAAAGGAGGGTCGCCCACGTGACGATGTGGATGCTGCTTCCCAGCTTTCTTCTCTGCCAACCCCGAGAGAGCCGGGAGGGTAAGGGTCACTGTAGGCCACTTGAGAGAGTTCGGCAGGATATGCGCCGCCTAGGGCGGTCGAAGGGTAGACTGGATGCTCGCAACTGTTATCCCCAACCGTTCCCAATCTAGGTCTCCAAATACCTCCAGCAACTAGGCGGTGAATAGCATTGGAAATACAGTGCCTCCCTGTCTGACATCCTTCCGTACTGCAATTTTATTGCGGTGGTTATGGAGGACACCTGCGATCCTCTAGTCAAGTGCACCCTCGGAGGGCGAAGCCCTCCTCTAAAATAAGCAAATCATGGAACATGTGCTACTCTCGCTTGCACACACTTCCTTCTCTCGACCTCATCCCCTCCGTTACTCGCATCCCCATCCCCCGAAAAATTAATTTGGGCCCACTGCTCTCTGGAGTCCCGTTGTAGTTTTTTCGGGCGCGTTCCGACTCGTCCTATAGAAACTGCCCCCTTCCATACGCCGACCTAGGACAATGCCACTTCCATTGTCTTATCGCCCTCCCAATACCTATACTTCTCTCAAAATCCAACTAGCGTGCCTGGCTGGGATCGGCACAGCTGGCCGACTAAGTAGCCCTGGGCGCTCTCCCAAGGTCGTGCTGCTCTACCCTCCACCATGCTTTTCCATCCGCCACCATGATTTTCATTACAATAATTCAGCAATATGATGGCTTCCAATATTCCCTTCATAAGCTGTTCTAGTGTGAAGACAGTGGCATTCTTCGGCATTGAACCCCAGTCCTCCGGCTCAGTAGCCGAACACCCTTACCACAGGGCTAAGGCAAAATGCAACAGCAGCCATGGGCTGTGCACTGTCCGGGCGCGTTAAAACTTCGGGTGGTCCAGATTATTGTGAAGATCTTCACTGCGGTGTCTTTCATAGCTCATGAGCAGTTTGGGGACGTTAAACTGAACACAGCATGTAGCACTGTCACCTTATAAAAGCTGAAGCTGATCCAGGGGTTGCCTGGATCTTTTCTTATCTTGCCCTTAATTCCCTTACTCCCCCCCCCCCCCCCCCCCCCCCCCCGGTAACAAATTTGTGCAGGTCCGTGCTGTACCCGAGCGCGTGGCTGGATGACCGGAGGAACAGGAGAAGTTGTCCACGCCGCTGCGCCTGAAGCCTTGGGCGGCAGAGCTCCCCGTCTCCGAGAACCTGCACACGGTGAGCACATCGCGCAATTCAGCCAAAGCTAAAATGCTGCGGAACCATCTAAATGCATAGTCCGCAGGAGCAGGACTAAGGAAAGCGAACTTTTTTTGGATGCCTAGAGTATATGAACTCCCCTTACTGTCACAGTTGTATTGTGGCCATGATGTTCATGAATTATAAAAGATCAGTTGCGTTTGGTATATTTGAAGGACCGGTCATGCTTGCAGTCTTGCTTTACATGTTGTTTGGCACCTGTGCACTGCTGCAAGCGCGCTATAGTAGAAGATATACGCGCAGTGCAAAAGCAAGGAGGTGACACATCAGGGAAAAAAAAAAGGCGAGGATCCGTGTGCGAAACTACATATACATGAACTACGCGGACGACTGGGTGCTGTGTGAGTATTTCGAACCCCGGGGCCTGCTGAACTAGTTGCAAGTGAAATTAGTGATGACACATTGGAATGATGCGTGAGTCACGGATACGCTGCGAAAATGCTGAGAATGATTGAGTAATTGGGTGCGATGTCAGGCTTCACTGCAATTCAGCAGTGACGCCTTATGGCTGCTATTTAGTAATTACTTCCTTATTATAAATCTACTTCACCGTGGGGGATTTCCCTAAACATCGCACTACTCCTGTCTTCTAAGGTCCCTATAGTGGCATGCTAATTGATCGCATGTATAAAAAGAGAAAAAAATTCCAGAAACAGAAAAGAACAAAGAAAATACCTGAAGAGAACCGTAGCAGGCACCGGGCTAACCGTGACGAAAGTTCACAATGGGCTACAGTTTCAAACCCCCATAACGAATTTGCGCAGGTCACGACTGTAGGCAGACACGTGGTTGGATGACTGGAGGTGCAGGACACGTTTTCTACGTACACGAGAATCTTTGGACAGCAGAGCTCACCGTCGCCGAGGACCGGCACACGGTGAGCACGTCACTTATTGCATTCCGTGCGACAATGCCGCAGCGTCAACGACATGGTCTGTAGAAGCAGCAGGATTGTGGAAATTGCAAACTTGACTTGGCTGCACAAAGTACCTGCGCTCCCCACACTCCCACAGTTGTGTTGTAGCCAGGGTGTTTATAATATATCTCAAGGCAATGATGTTCGGTATATGAACGGACCAATCATGCTCGCCAGTGGGAATTTCGAACTACATTTTCTATGACTGCTCAACTGTGAGCATTATGGAGTAGTAGTATAAACTTCATTCCGCAAAATGGGACGGGGTTTAGGGGTTGGGGTCTTGAGCAGCAGGTGGTGTTCCTAGGTACAGGGTCCCATTGGTTGTTGCTGCCTCCTCGGCCCGCTCAACCAGCGCAAGCTGATCTTGCGGGTCGGAGCTGGACAAAAGCTCCTCCCGCTGCTCGACTGACGGGTTTGTAATTTTGGGCTCTATCGGACTCACCCGACAGCCCCATGTGGAGTGGTAGAGGGTGGCTATCTCTCCGCACCACACGCATTCTGGAGTGTATTGCGAAACACAAGGCGCCATGATGTGAGGAGAAAGAGGCCTAGCTTCTCTTTCGAGGGTGACAGCGCCCGAGCAGTTACTTTTGTGAGACAGGATGAATATCATAATCAGAGAGGGGGGGGGGGGGGGGGGGGGGGGGGGGGGGGGGGGGTGGAAAGGAACGCGGATTTCGCGCTGACTGTTGACGACGCGCAGAGACATTGCAGAATCGTTTGGAGATAGCGACGGCCCCACTGAAACGTTTTCCCTTACAATCAGGCTCATCCTTGCATTGATTCCGCGGAACAAGAATTCCTTGCTGCTGGAGGCTAAAAAAAAATAATGTGGCTTGTAACCGCTTATGAAGTGAATGAACGTAATGGCCTCATTATACGCGGAAAGCTTACAAGAAGGTTAGGCCCTAGCGTCCAATGGTGGCCATCAGGGTGGTTCCTGGTATCGTGTTCTCCCCGCCTTTTCGGTCGGGTTTTGCACGTTGTTAGGCGGCTGCCGGCATGGTTCACTGGAACAAATTATTCGCTTTGTCGCTTTGGGGACCGTAGACGAAGACACGTACAAACTGCGAGAACGAAGTGCCCACAGTAATGGTTAACTGGCTAGCGAAGCAGCACTTACCACCAATTCGTTCTGCACTGTTTAGTTCACACGCTTCTACTGCAAAATTACAAGACATCAACATGACGAAAGCCGGCGCTGTGGCCGCTGGGCCCAAAAGACGCTGGTTCGATCCCGCGGCGATCACGTTTCCACGGAGGCGACATGCTAGAGGCCCATGTGCTGTGCGATGTCAGTGCACGTTAAAGAACCTCAGGCGATTAAAACCTTCGGAGACATTAACTAAGGCATAGCCCATATCGTGAACATGAAGACAGGAGGGACTCCGACTTATAACTTTGTTTAATGAAGGTACAGTCGGGGACAAAAGTCTCCGGACCACGTGTTCCTCTAACGAAGCCGATAGCTTTGCTAATAGTCGGCGGCTGGAGACCACCCTTGTGGAGGCTGTTAAGAGTGGACAACGAGACCTGGCGCCGGCGGCAGAAGCATAGACGACGACGGACGGGGGTTGTTGCTCTCCAAATCACCGAACCTCCGAACCGATCGAAGGACGCTGTCTCCCACGGGCCTGGGAGAAATTACTGTCAAACGAGTGTCGTCGTTAGGCAACGATGTGGCGAGAACTTGGGACAGCAGCAGCAACGCTGGAAGCAGAGATGCACATGAAGCACGGCGGACAGCGGTATACGTTGGCCGAGTCGGCCTTCGGTTCACCGAACGGGATGATGCTACGCAAGGTCACGCTGAGCGAGGCTGCTAATTGAAAGACGCTGTGTCGAAGGGGTCTCGTGCTTCGGCCATCCGGCGGGGGAGTTCGAGAAGGTTCAACCACCTGCGAGGAGACTGCGGGATTCTGCTTTCCCACGGAGGCAACGCACAGAACACTTGCGGCAGTGGTCAAGGTGACGCATCTGTGTTTGATGACTGTCTTCCCCTTCTCATCCCCCAAGCTGTGAGAGAGCGAGAGCTTCGGCACCGCCCCGTGCCGTGGGTGGTACCGCCAGCGTCATCAATGGCCCATCCGATTGGACAACGTTATTCGAACCAAGTTCCCCAGTCAGGGATCTAGGGAACGCGAACCGTATTTAACGGGATGTTGTGTGATCGGAGCAGTGCATTCGATTCTCATCTGTAAATATGTAGAATAAACCCTCTTGTACAGTTTCCTCGATAACGCAGTCCGACATCGTCATTCGGAGCCGGTACCTGCGAGGCTAAACGAGTTAGTCATCTCCAGGACCCCTCCGTCTTCAACTCTGGTTCCAGCGGTGGGATAGAAGCCCCATCTCTAACACTGGTTCCAGCGGTGGGTGTGTGGCCCCCGTTCTCAACACTGGTTGGCAGCAGCTGGGATGGACCGTGCGACATCGTACTTTCTCCACGGGTGAGCGTTTTGGCTTTTGCTATGGGATTCGCCAGGCTGTAAGATTCAGAGAATAATCTTGACTGGGAATCAGGGCTTTGTCGTTTGAGAGGGGTTATTCTCAAGGCATTGTGGAGTTAGCAGAGCCAAAGCGGAGAAGGCGTTGTCATGGAACTAATGGAATTGTGGAGGTCGGACTTGCTGTTGATATGCGAGGAACTGTCTTTTGAAGTGCCTATCAAAATAACCAAAATTGAACTGTGCGAATTCATTCGTAAACAGGTCAACAATAACGATCAACTGCTGGTAGATACGTGGAATTTGGTACAGGGGGAAGAAGCCCGTAAAGAAAAAGCCGAACAGGAGGAAAAAGCCCGTAAAGAAAAAGCCGAACAGGAGGAAAAAGCGCGTAAAGAGGAAGCTGATCGAGAGTGGGAAAAAGAGAAGGAACGGCAACGGCAACAGTGGAGGGTTGAAATTGAAACAAGGAAACTAAAGATATTAGAACTTCAAAACGAAATACGAAGAAAGGGCGGTAGTGTGAGAGCCGGAACTCCTGAAAGAGCAAGCGATGCTTATGAAATAGGTCCGCAGGCAAGACCCGCAAAGTCTGTGACCGTAGCCGAGTTGGTAAATCGCGACACCACGAGGGAAGTGGCAGAGAACGTGTGCAACCGGTACGGTAGTCCAAGGAAAGCCGCAGAATCTGAGACCGTGTCCAGTGTAGTTGGACGTAATGCTAAGAGAGAGCATTCCGAGATAGCGTCTCAACGACACGAGTGCGAGGATTCTCCTCCAGGTGAGGTAGGAGTGGCAACGGACAACTTTGTCGGGACAGTTGCGAGCGCGACACTTTCAGTAGAGCTGATACAGGCGTCAAACCGGCAGGACCGCGAAAAGGGAGATTTCAATATCGGAAAAGGTTTCGAGGTAGAAACAGCGGAAACCCCTTTTGAGAGTAACAGCCGCAGTAGAGAGAATGGCGCGCAGAGCGACCGCCAAGCGGGCTCAGTTGTAGCTGAGCACTGCAGTAGAGAGAATGGCGCGCAGAGCGACAGCCAAGCAGCGGGCTCAGTTGTAGCTGAGCACTGCAGTAGAGAGAATGGCGCGCAGAGCGACAGCCAAGCAGCGGGCTCAGTTGTAGCTGAGCACTGCAGTACAGAGAATGGCGCGCAGAGCGACAGCCAGGCGGGCTCAGTTGTGGCTGAGCACTGCAATGCAGAGAATAGAGCGCAAAGCGACAGGCACGCGGTAGAGGACAACTCCCTAAGGAATGAGCCAGGGATCTCAGGGGCAGTTTTCTGTCCGTCTGTCAGCTGCGTGGAGCTGGCACTCTGCTGCGAAGGCACAGAGGCCAGTTTGGAATTTCATGAAAATTTCCGAGGTGCGACGGAAAAACTAGAGATAGCTAGTTGTCATCAGGAGACGCACGCGACACAGTCTAGGCGCAGAAAAAGAACAAGGGCAAGAACCAAGAAAAAACGAATCAAATTCAAAGCCCTAAATTCGGTTGCGCGGACAGGTGCGAAAAAAAGAAATGCGGTGGAAGGAAAGGCGAAGCCTTCCCGCGTTGCGCCTCGTAAACTTGCAGCTGCAGTTGATGATCTCGCGACGCGTGCAGCTCGTTCGAAGGCTGACGGCAGTAATGAAAAGGGAAGAGCGCGTCTTCCAAGCAAAACTGGCGCGAAGTGCATAAAGGGGCATCGGCCTGCAAGAAAGACTAGACCGCGCCGTCCGGACAAAAAGCCAGTTAGGAAAAAGGCAAAGCGGCCCAAGAGATCAGCAACCGCAAGGTTGCGCGGCACTCAGCGCATGCGAACGCAGGCGTCGAACAACCGAGACGACACATGCAGGCGTGTTCGGCGGGCGCACTTGAAAAGGAATCGTCCTTCACTTTTGGCCCCGCATTCTATGAAGCGCGCATGGCGAATGAGTAGCCGAGCTTCCTGCTTGGGGCGAGAGAAAGAGGCACCTTCTCGCGCTGGTCACTGCTCGTTGTCCAGAGCCAGAGTCGGTTATCGACATTGTAGGAGCGACCAAGGTTTTCGGAAGGCCTCGAGGGGGCGCGGAAACGACAGGGAGAGTCGGGGATCGTTTTTTTCTGCAGCCTTTTGTCACGAGTTGACCGCAGTACAATCAGTCAAAGCGCGACCGCGGCGGGCGCGTCTGAAAGACTAATCCTTTCAACTCGGCGGCGAGGAGTCAGCTTTCCCCCCCGCGTGGCGATTTGAAGTAGCTGTTTTTTTTTTATTCCTCTTTTTTTGTGTGTTTATGAAATCAGGCACGGAAAGGCTACTTTTTGAGTTAAAACGAGTTGATCGGAGGTTACTGTTTTTTTTCCTTACCTTAGACAAGGGCTGTGGTGTCACTGAGTTAGAAATCACAGGTGTCGATTTCCCATGCTACCAAGAGATAACGGCACTCACAGGAGTACAGCTCGAGTAGAATTACGCTTAGAGTCGCGTAGACGGAGCGTTGATCCCTTGATTGACTGACACCTTACGAAAAGGGAGCCTCACTGACGTACACTGAAATGACCGAAGAGAAAACTCGTCTGGGGGAAGCGCTCGTGTCCAGACCTTTGATTCGGGCCACTTATTTTAGTAAAGTAGTCCAGTGTGACGTCAATGATAGAGGACTGGGTGCTATTTTAGGTCAAGTTGGCGACGGCCACGAAGAGCACCATGTTCAGTACGTCAGCCGCAGGCTGACCTGTAGAGAAGAAGCGTTCAGCGCTTCAGACAAAGAGCGCGCGTTTGGTTTAGACGGCACAGATGTTGTCGGGTTACCAGAGCTACTTGAACGGCGCAAAGTTCATATTTGAGACTGATCATCGTCTCAAACATGCTTATGACAGTTTTGTCCCCCCAAAAATGGCCGCTTGCTTAGACGGAGTCCTGCTCTCCAAAAACAGAATTTCTCGATGCGTTTCAGGAACGGAAAACCGCACGGAAATGCTGATGGATTCAGCCGATTGTTGTAGACAGGAGTACTTGGTAGGACCACCTACTGTGTGTGGGTTTTTGATTTTAACCTTGGTCCAAGCAGTCCGTCTTTGGCAATTTCAAAGGGGATATTTTGTGCTTTCTTGGCACCAAAATTACGCCAAAATTCAGTAATGTTTTAGTAAACATTTATTGTCATTGTGGGAAGCCTGGTGGGTCTTTGGCAAATTCCGAGCGCTTGCTTGTGGGTCAGTGCCCTGTCTTGTGGAACAGTCCACTGATGCCATTCTTTGATGAATGTTCGTGCTTGGATGCCATTTCTGGAAACCAGCCCTTCCACCCGACTCCGGCCTCATCTCTTCCTGCCCAGCGGTCGTGAACGCTGGCCATTCGAGATTTTTCGGGCCGCGGACGAGCTGTTAAGAGTGGACAACGAGACCTGGCGCCGGCGGCAGAAGCATAGACGACGACGGACGGGGGTTGTTGCTCTCCAAATCACCGAACCTCCGAACCGATCGAAGGACGCTGTCTCCCACGGGCCTGGGAGAAATTACTGTCAAACGAGTGTCGTCGTTAGGCAACGATGTGGCGAGAACTTGGGACAGCAGCAGCAACGCTGGAAGCAGAGATGCACATGAAGCACGGCGGACAGCGGTATACGTTGGCCGAGTCGGCCTTCGGCTCACCGAACGGGATGATGCTACGCAAGGTCACGCTGAGCGAGGCTGCTAATTGAAAGACGCTGTGTCGAAGGGGTCTCGTGCTTCGGCCATCCGGCGGGGGAGTTCGAGAAGGTTCAACCACCTGCGAGGAGACTGCGGGATTCTGCTTTCCCACGGAGGCAACGCACAGAACACTTGCGGCAGTGGTCAAGGTGACGCATCTGTGTTTGATGACTGTCTTCCCCTTCTCATCCCCCAAGCTGTGAGAGAGCGAGAGCTTCGGCACCGCCCCGTGCCGTGGGTGGTACCGCCAGCGTCATCAATGGCCCATCCGATTGGACAACGTTATTCGAACCAAGTTCCCCAGTCAGGGATCTAGGGAACGCGAACCGTATTTAACGGGATGTTGTGTGATCGGAGCAGTGCATTCGATTTTCATCTGTAAATATGTAGAATAAACCCTCTTGTACAGTTTCCTCGATAACGCAGTCCGACATCGTCATTCGGAGCCGGTACCTGCGAGGCTAAACGAGTTAGTCATCTCCAGGACCCCTCCGTCTTCAACTCTGGTTCCAGCGGTGGGATAGAAGCCCCATCTCTAACACTGGTTCCAGCGGTGGGTGTGTGGCCCCCGTTCTCAACAAGGCAAAAGTTAAATTTTTGTTCTTTCATCTCCACAAGTGCGGTCTCCAGCTGCTGTCTGATAGTAGAACTATAAGCTTTGTTTGAGGAACACGTGGTCCGGAGACTTTTGTCCCCGACTGTACCTTTATATTTCTATATCGATCGGCACACTGCTGTAGGTACCGAGGAAGGCCACAGCAAGGACACGTGGACAAGACATCCGAAAGATACCACGCACGCTTTTTTTTTTTTACTGGACGTTTTGTTTCATAAACGTTCATGAAACAAAACGTCCAGTATAAAAAAAAAAGTCTGTGTGGTTGCTGCGGGCTTCTGCGGTACCTGCAGCAGCGTGCACCCTCCTCTTGCGCTTCGCTTTTTTTTTACCCAAACAACTTATATGGTTCCTGTTGTATCGGCCGCTGTGTCATTGTGCGGGCTACACACTGCGCAAGCGTGAAGTTTTCTTTGTACCTCGCCATGTCCCTCCTTTCCATTTCCCCTCTCCCCTGGAATACTATATAATCACCCTCTGTTGCAATAAACGTTGGTTTTTCGCTTGTCTCGTTCCCAGGCGTGTACGCTCGTTCCGTTCCTGCCGTGGCCTATCGGCCGCGGCTATGTTACAGTTCCAAAATTTCCTTGGCCCACCTTTAGCTGCGCGATCAGGGGATTACTTTATTTTACTCTGGACGAGGACCTATACAAGCAGTTTCTATCATCGATAAGATTCCCATTTTCGGTCTATTCCTTCCTCTCTGTTTCCCTGAAGCCACCGTAGTTGTTCAATGACCTCCTTAAATTCCTTATTGCGTCAGCCTCGTGGTTTCCTCTTTCCTTCCCAGCGGTTTGTAACTTTGCTTGTTCCATTTCCATACTGCTGAGTAGTTCTTATTACAATCCCACTTTTCCATGGGGCGTTAATCTTATGCTTTCTCAACGCCTGCTGCTATTAGCGCTATTTGTTGGACGTTGAATTTTGCTTTCGTTTTTTTTGTGTTTTATACATTTCTCTTTTGATCAGGGCACGCATATGCAGAATAATACATCTATGATCACATCCTAGGCTATACTCTCCCTCCTCGTCTATTTACATTTTGGCAAGCTTGCTGTACAGGGTGTTTCACGTAACTTGAACCAGTGATTAAAAAAAGTGGTGAATCGGATCTGGGTGCAACCAAAGACATCTTGTTTCCCGTCGTGTGGCGCTCCTCAGTGTATCTTTAAAATTCTGTTTAATTAGTTAAGCATCAAATTAAGCAAGTTTCCTAATACTCACTTTAGAGGCACGTGCGTTCTGTTAAGTGTGTAGAGGGGGTTTAGAACGAATCGATTCAGTTTTTTGTAGCAACGTACTTCCTCCTGATCATCATCAGCCTGACTACGCCAACTGCTGGGCAAAGACCTCTCCCGTGTCTCTCTATCTAATAACCCTTTCTTTTTGCCAGCTGCGGCACCCGTATCCCCGCAATCTTCTTAATCTTATCCTCTCACCCAACTTTATGCCCCCCCCCCCCTCCCCCCCTGCTGTGTTTGGTTTCCTTTGGAATCCGCTCCGTTACCCTGAAAGATCAGTGGTTATCTTGCCTTCGCATTACATTCCCTGAAAATGAAAATTGGTTTTGAGGAAAGGAAATGACGCAGTAATTGTCGCACATATCTCGGTCGACACCCTAACCGCGCCGTAGGGAAAGGGATAAAGGAGGGAGTGAAAAAAGAAAGGGGGTGGTGGTGGTAAAAAGCATTTATTCGGCTATATTGTAAGCAATTTATTCGCCTTCGTCGTCGTCGCCTCTCTGGCTGCGACTTCATTCTCTTTCACCTGAAGATTCCCATCGTCATCGCTTGAGGCTGTTCGCTTGGAAGACGTCTCTGGCGAAAGGGCTAGAATAAACGTCTTACGTGAAGTCTTCCCTTACAATATTTACAGAGAGGTGCTTGCCCCTGAGAGGCCCCCAGTGGGTCTCGCCCCTTGCAATACTTGGCGAACTCATTCATTCCGGGATCTCGTTGGTCATGACCACTGCGCACGTCCTCCGAACCAGGCCCTGTTGGGCGGATAGTTCCTGGCAGCCGGGCAGGGCCGCCCCCCAGTCCTCGCGGGTAGGGGAAGGGGTGATGGGGGGGAGAGGATTTTTCATGCATGCCCAAACCATGTGGAAGGTGTCGGCCACCTCCTCACAAAATGAGCAGCGGCCTTCCAAAAAGGATTAAAGTGCTTGAGAACCGCCGGACACAGCAGGGTGTTTTTAATGTTTGTAAAGAGCCTGAGGAGAGTTCGTTCGCCAGCTTTACCCAGTCCCTTCATAGGAACCGGGTAGCGCCGGCGTGCGGCACGTTAGTGCTCAGCAAAGTCTTGAGAAGAAATAAGAGGGCTGTGATCTGGGTTAAGGTCCTCCCAAGGAATGCCTGGTGCCCGGTGAGTGAGTGCGCGGGCTACCTCATGGGCGGCTTCGTTACATGGCATGCCTTGGTGGCCGGGGACCCATATGATTGAGCGATGAGTTGGATCGCCGTCGCGAGTACTATGGTGAAGAATTTGGTAGAAGAAAGGAAGAGGGGCCGTCGTGGCGGTGGCGAAAAACATTTATCAACAATTAAACAATTACAGAGATGTGATTGGGGTAGGGCCCTATTGGCACCTTCCCCTCACAATACTAGGTGAAGCCCCTATTCCGTAATCGCATTGGCAAGCAACGCCATCCTCGTCCGTTGAACCGAGGCCTTTTTTGGGTCTTGAGGTCTTGACAGCCGAACAGGACCGCCTCCCAGTCCTCTCTGGTGGGGTTGAGGCGGGGGGGGGGGGGGGGGGGGGGGGGAATAATGGGCACTCCCAAACCATGCGGGAGGTGTCAACCACCTCCCCACAGAGCTGGCACGCGCCGTGAAAGGATGTGTTGAAATACTTAAGCCCCGCCGGGCACAGTACAGTGTTAGAGTTTTGATGAGGAGGCGCTCGTCAGCGCGTCCAGTCTCTTATAAGGGGTCGGGTAGTGCCGGTGCTCCTCCTTGTAGTAATCGGTGATTTGTTTGAATGTAAGGGCCAGATTGTCTGATTTGGAGTAGGCTTCCAAGGACAGGGAGATAGCCCGGGGAGAGAGTGCGCGAGCGGCCTGATCGGCCTGTTCGTTTCCCTGGAGTCCCTGGTGACCGTATGCCCAAATCAGGTTGCGTGAAGCTGGATCTTCGCATCGGCAGCTAAATTGCAGTATGCGCCAGGCAAGGGAGGGCCACTGAGCCACCGCGGCTCCGCTTAGGCCCCATTTATTCCTCTTGATTTCATCTACGATGTCCTTTGCCAATTGCGGCCACCGTATCCCCGCAAGCTTCTTAATCTCATCCGCCCACCTAACTTTCTGCCGCCCCCTGCTACGTTTGCCTTCTCTTGGAATCCACTCCGTTACCCTTAAAGGGCAGCCCGCAAGGGCACCTTGTGTAACGAGGTGTTGGTGCTTGGCGCCACCACGGACCCTTAGTCCCCATACCGAAGCTGTCATCCGTACCGTGGCGATAGGTTGAAAGGTGGAGGGAAGAAACCTTGAACGGTGGCGGTCGAGGAAGTGGTCAATCCTCGGCCGATGGGCTCCTCGTCTGTCTACCAGGCGGGGAGTCCCGGGACCTTCCTCTGTGTATAAGGGTGAATCAGAGGCGACAAAGTATCAGGAACCCTTAGTTTATACATGCCGTATGGAAAAATCTGCAAAAAAATCTGATCGACCCCCGAAAAGGGGTCGCACCGATGTGAAGAAACTGAGTCCACAGAAGCCAGAAACGTTTGCGAAGTTTTTTATGCTTCTCTCAAACACTAATGTACCGGTAGCCAACCTATCTGCATTTGTCATCGCCAACACCCTAAAAAGTTGTGTAGGCAAAGACTACAAAGCAAAAAAGCAATGAACCGGAGATCCTTGTAGAAATAAACACAAAAGAACAGAGCACCAAACTGATGTCATTACAGAATCTTGGAGAAATGAGCATACAGGTAACCCCGCACCGCACCCTGAACCACTCAAAGGGCGTCATATCTGAATATGAACTCCTACAGAGTACCGATGCGGAAATGGAACAAGAACTAGCCGAACAGGGAGTAATAGCAGCCCGACGAATAACCATCCGGAGAAACAATGCTGAAATCAAGACCAAACATATTGTACTAACTTTCAGTAGCACAACTCTGCCTGACTCCATCCATGCCGCATACCTCCATTGTAAAGTCCGCCCATACATACCGAATCCGAGACGATGTTTCAAGTGCCAGCGCTTTGGACACAGCATGTTGGCCTGCCGAGGCAAACCCACTTGTGTCACATGCGCAGAAGAGGCACATACAGAAGAAAGATGCGAACGCACACCAAAGTGCATCAACTGCAATGGCGCACATGGCGCGTACTCCAGGTCGTGCCCAGTCGGGAAAACAGAAAAACAAATCATAACTTTGAAGACCACAGAAAACCTGTCCTACCATGAAGCAAAAAAAACGCGTCTCTTTCCAACAGAAAGGGACATACTCTGAAGCGGTGACGCGGGGACCGCCGCCGCCTTCAGTTTCTGTCGGCACACAGGTCGATCCGAAGGACCTGGGGTCGACAGCCAAGTCCCCACCACAGAAGTCGGTGACACAGTCCACAGGGCTGAAAATTTCGCGGGAAGACCACGCGATCCTCGCCGGAGGCCCTCAGGCCCCACTTTCAGCAGCGGCATCCTCGGCGACAGACACCCAGAACAGCTCTGCTGAACTGGACCTGTTGCCCCACCCCTCTAAGAAGGCAACTGCTGACCCAAGAGACTCTGCCCCTGGAGCAGAGCATGGTTCACTGGTGCCAACAAAAAAGACGAATGCGAAGGCCACGGGCCATCGCAAACAAGAAACATCCTCCACGTCCACCGTGGAGGAGATGGATGTCAGCGAAAGTCCGCTGACATCTAAAACACACGTATCCGCGGATTCTCCACGGAAATCCGGCGCCACGAAAGTGGCGATGGATACAACTCCTGGTTCGCCACCGCTGCAGCGGCGGCGAGACTCCCTAGAGAAAAAAGGGAAACCACGAATCACTGCCCCTGAGAATAAGTAACTTTCCCCAATCCCCAGCTTATCACAATGGCGTATCTAATACAATGGAACTGTAGAGGTCTACACAGAAACTACACAGACATAACCGATATGCTCAAAACAATGGCACCTACAGCTGTGTGCCTGCAAGAAACGAACCTTGGGCCACAGCACACAAACATCTTAAAAAAATATAATATTTTCCGGAAAGACCGAGTACAAGCTAGCCGACTCTCAGGAGGCGTCGCTATCATAACGCAAAGCGATGTCCCTGCAAGAGAGGTATCATTAAAGACGAACTTAGAAGCGGTCGCAGTAAACATCATTAGCCATAAAACAATAACAATATGCTCTGTGTACATACCACCACACAACACAATAGCCATGCATGACCTAGAAGAACTTCTGGAACAGTTGCCAGAGCCATATGTAATAATAGGGGATTTTAACGCACACTCCTCATTCTGGGGAAGTGAGCATACTGATTCCAGGGGTCAACTCATCGAGGATATAATTCTTTCGAATAACATATGTTTAATGAATACGGGAAAAGCCACGTACTGCTGCCCCAGCTCTGGAAAAATGAGCTGCCTCGATTTAGCATTTGCATCACCATCTGTTTTTAATGATTTTATTTGGGATGTTTTAGATGACCCCCGGGGAAGTGATCACTTACCTACGGTTTTAAAACTAACATCAGCTACATTCATCCTCCCTACGAAGCCACGACAATGGAAAATTCACCTCGCCGATTGGGCACTTTTCAGAACGAAGGCCACACTAGAAAAAGAATATGCCGAAACCCTTACTATAGAAGAACTAAATGAAAAATTTGTCACATGCTTAATATCTGCAGCAATAGAAGCCATCCCACAAACGTCTGAAATTTCACGAAAAACACATAAAGTTTGGTGGTCAAATGAATGCTCAATGGCTAAAAAGCAGCAAAACAAGGCTTGGGGCAACCTTCGCAGATATCCCACTGCAGGAAACTTGCTCATCTTCAAAAGGGCTAGAGCCAAAGCACGATACATTAGACGCAGCGCAGAAAGGGCATCATGGCAAGAGTACATATCCTCCATAAACAGCTCAATATCATCAAAGAAAATGTGGGAGCAGGTGCGGAAATTCACAGGAAATTTTACTCCATTCACATTTCCAATGCTAACAACACCCGGTACTCAAAAAACATTAGAAGAGCAGGCCAACATATTGGGTGAGCATTTTTCCACAGTTTCAAGCGCATCCAACTACACACACACATTTCAAAAGCACAAAACAATAGTAGAAAAACAAAGCCTGCCCTTTGGAACATGCATACATGAAGACTACAATCAGCTTATTACCATGCAGGAACTAAACACAGTACTAACATCCGGTAAAATGACAGCACCAGGCCCAGACAATATACATTATGCCATGCTTGCTCACCTCTCTGAGGCTGCCATAGAGGCTCTCCTAAAATTTTTCAATAAAATATGGATGACTGGAGAAATCCCCCAAGCATGGAAAGAAGCAATCATAGTACCCTTTCTAAAACCTGGCAAACCACAAACTAGTCCCACCAGTTACAGGCCAATAGCACTAACTAGCTGTATAGCAAAATCATTCGAAAGCATTCTAAACATCAGACTAACCTTCATACTTCAGTCCCAGCAACTTTTAGATATACACCAGTGCGGTTTTAAAAAGACATGTTCCACAACCGATCA
This sequence comes from Amblyomma mixtum, assembly GCF_055824585.1. Classification (NCBI taxonomy): domain Eukaryota; kingdom Metazoa; phylum Arthropoda; class Arachnida; order Ixodida; family Ixodidae; genus Amblyomma; species Amblyomma mixtum. The sequence continues at coordinate 26,849,056 of NC_143018.1, read as the reverse complement.
CCTTGTACGCTTTAAGAACACAGTCCGGGAAGCGTTCATCCACAGCCAACACTGTATCGGAGTCTTCTTTGATCTGGAGAAGGCTTACGATACCACGTGGAGGTTAGGTATCCTCCGTGACCTAGCGGACCTAGGTATCCGCGGCAGGATGCTGAGCTGTTTGAGCGACTTCCTGACCAATCGAACGTTCAGAGTCCGCCTAGGCGCAACCTTCTCCAAGACTTTTATCCAAGAAACTGGAGTGCCCCAAGGGTGCATCCTCAGCACGACCTTATTTGTCATCAAAATGAACTCCATAGGAAAAGTAATCCCAAAATCGATAACGTACTCAGTTTACGTAGACGACCTCCAAATAGCATGCACGTCTTCCAGCATACCTACCTGTGAGCGGCAAATACATATAACAATAAATAAACTGGCTACCTGGGCAGATAGAAACGCATTTAGATTTTCCCCTCAGAAAACAGTAGCGGTTCTGTTCTCTTTGAGACGAGGCCTACAGGCCGACCCCACACTATATTTAAACCAAACCCCACTACCTGTCAAACAAGAGCATAAATTCCTAGGGATAACTTTCGATAAAAAGCTCACTTTCTTGCCACATATAAACAGCTTAAAGAAAAAAGCTTCCCTGGCCCTCAATGTGCTGAAAATACTATCAAGAAAACGCTGGGGGTTTGATAGAGCTTCCCTGTTACATATATATCGTTCTCTGGTTCGCTCTAAGTTAGACTATGGGTCCATAGTATATGGCTCAGCAAGACCGTCCTACATAAAACGACTGGATCCTGTCCACAATCTTGGTTTAAGGTTGTCTTCCGGTGCTTACAGAACTTCACCAATAGCAAGTCTGTATGTGGAAACTAATGAACCTTCCTTAGAAGATCGAAGAACAGCCCTAACTTGTACATACATCCTCAAAATCCTTTCTCAGCCCAAACATCTCTGTTACCCAATTGTCACGAAATGCCCATCCCGAATACTCTTCAACAACAAGCCCCATGCGATTAAGCCGTTGCTCTTGCGCTTCGAAGAAAAATGTCAAACTCTGAACATACTAAACGAAATCAAAAATATTGCCCCAAGACACGAAGCGCTACCACCGTGGTACACTCTCCCCATAGTGTGTGACGTCACACTAACACGCCTCAGGAAAACCTGTACACCACACGACCATATAATACAAGAATATCTAGCACTACAAGAAAAATACAGAAATTACACGTCATTTTATACTGACGGGTCAAAAACTCATGCTCATGTAGGAAGCGCAGTAATACAAGGAGAAAATAAAAATGCAGTACGACTGCCGTCTTGTGCTACAGTTTTCACCGCTGAGTATTATGCCATTTGTGTTGCGGTACAGAAAATAACAAATGAAAACATCAAAAACAGCATCATTTATACAGATTCACTGAGCGTTCTTACAGCATTAAAATCCAAAAATGCCACGGAGCCACTGATAGGAAGCATCATACACAACATAGTAAAGATCACAACACAAAAACATGTTATAAAATTCTGCTGGGCTCCCAGTCACGTTGGCATTAGGGATAATGAGAGAGCCGACATGTGTGCTGCACAAGCCGGAACCATGGAAATAAAACATGTGAATTTGCCTCCTAGGGATTACATGAAGTTAGTAGGTAGCAAACTAAGAGCCAAATGGCAAGCCTCTTGGGAAAATGAAGGAAACAACAAGCTGCATACTGTAAAGCCCATTTTAAAAGAATGGAAATCATGCCGCCATAAAGAGCGTTTTATCGAAGTAATTTTATGTCGTTTACGCATAGGTCACACACACATCACCCATAACTTCTTATTAACTAAAAAAGACAGACCTCTGTGTGAAATGTGTGGTGAGGAGCTCACAGTAAATCACATTTTAATTTCTTGTTCGCATCTCGAAGTACTTAGAAAAAAGTTTTTTACGGCATTTTACAATGAACACATTCCATTTCATCCCGCATTGCTTTTAGGCGAGCAAACACTTGTCGAGTTTTCACTTGTTTGTAAGTTTCTAAAGAAAGCCAATCTTTTAAATCTATTATAATGTAACCTCTGTACACTTGACATAACATCATCTAACCTTGTGTTTGGCGCATGATAGCCATAGTTGCTTATGCGCCATAAAACCCTATATAACGTAACGTAAGCTTAAAGGGCAGCTGCACCACTTTTTGAGAATTTCGCGATGTTCAAGGATTCAAATCTATATAGGCTGTAGGTAAAGCATGCCAAGTTTTTTTGCACTAGCATTTAAAATGGTCACGTAATCGACGATTGAATTTTGCGCTTCTCCTCAAAGCACCAAAGGAGTGCGGGGAAGTTTAGCGTGACGTCACAGAAGGTATGATTTCAAGTTACCGCTGCCGTCAGCCACACACTAGCGTTCCTTGTTGAATGCTGCCTAACAATGTTCGGAGGGCATTGCCTTTGGCGACGTTGGTTTTTTCCTTCAAATTGGGCGTGTATGCATTGAAAATGTACCGATACCTTCGATGACGTCATCATGCCCCCCCCCTTGGCGTTGTGCTCTGCGGAGAAGCCCGAAGGCCGTCGCGATTTTAATCGGCGATTACTTCACCATTTCAAATGCTAGCCCAAAAGGACTACGCATGCTTTACCTGCAAGTTTCACACATCCGACCCATTTAAGCTCATCGATTTCTGAAACCAATGCAGTTGCCCTTTAACGACAACCGGTTATTTTGCTTTCGTATTACATGCCGTGCCGAAGGCCATTTTCTCCTCTTGATTTCGACTGGGATGTCCTTAACCAGCGTTTGTTCTTTCACCCACTCCGCCCGCTTCCGATCTCTTAACGTTACACCTATGATTTTTCTTTCCATAGCTCGATTCGTCGTCCTTAGCTTAAGCTGAACCCTTTTCGTTAGCCTCCATGTTTCTGCCTCATAGGTGAGTACCTGTAATATACATCCGTTGTATACTTTTCTCTTGAGGGATATTGGTAAACTACCATTCATGATATCTGAGAGAGCCTGTCATATGCGGTCCACCCCATTCTTATTCTTTCAGTTAATTCATTTCATTTATTGTTTTCTTAAACGCCTGAAGGCATTACATAAGGGGGGACGTATTGTTGAAACGGCGTAAGGCGATGTGAACATGCATAACAAACAGGAAATCAAACGTGCACACTCACATGGCAAGGGCTCCAACCATGACAGGATTCGACAACAGGTGATACACCACTCTTGAAAGACAGATTAAACAATATTTGCTGCAAAGTGCGCTTATGCGACCAGGATCTGTATGAGATGAATTTTTATTTTCTCCCGGAATGTTTTGTGATCAGTGCATGAAACGATGTCGTTAGGCTGTGAATTCGAGTGTTCTGGCGTTGGCAAAGAATGGGTTGTTGTAAGCATTCGTGCGGGCACCCTATGCGTGCTATCGGGTTTCAGTGACTGAGCCGTAAGGACGTTCGTAGTGACGTGGTTAATAGAGTGTGTCGTGTTCTCGTGCTATGACAAATGTATTGAGTAATTATAGGCGGGAAACGACAGGGCGTGACTCGGAGGGACTGCTTGAGGGCGGTGACGCCGGTTTCTCTTGAGTAACATGAAGTAATGAACCGAGCTGCACGATTTTGGATCGATTCCAAATCGACGGTGAGATATGATTGCCATGGGTGCCAGATGGATGATGCACACTATAATTTTGGCCGTACAAATGTTTCGTACGCCAGCTGTTTTATGTTAGGGGATGCAGATTTCAGATTACTTCTCTGGCAGCCAAGTGTGAGTGTAGTATCGGAGCAAATAGTTGTAATGTGGGTGACCCATGAAAATGATGGTGCGAGATGTATACCTAGGTGATTATAAGATATTGCAGCGGTGATCGGCACTGATGAGATACTGTTAGTGTGCACATGCGATATGGTGGGTTTGTGAGTGAAGGAAAATGATGTGCATTCAGATAGAAGTAATGGCGCTCGCCATTTTTCGCACCATGATGCAATAACGTCAAGGTCCTGTTGCAAAACAAGGTTATCAGTCGGGATATTTATTGCATTATAAATGGCGAATCATGCGCGAAGACTCGTAATTTGCATTGAATGTTAGAGGGTAGGTCGTTAATGTATATTAAGAAAAGTAATGGTGATAGGCCGGCCCCTTGAGGGACACGTGATGTTACATCTCGTAAGGGTGACTACAGGTTTTCTTTCTGAATTTGATCCTAGTGCCAGTGGAAATAATCTACGCGCTGACTGATATAATCTGCGTGCCATGAATTTAATCTGAGTGCAAAACATTTAATCCACGCGCCAGCGTATTTAATCCAAGCGCCAACTCAAACAATGCGAGCGCCAACCAATTTAATCCCAGTGCCAACGCAAATAATACGTGCGCCAGCTGTTTTAATCCAGGTGCCAACCAATTTAATCCACACTCGAAAAACGAATGCTGTAGAAGACTCCAAAGCGTAGAACACGAATACCAGGAATAAAGATTAGATAATTTTTCAAACCATGCGATGCCTAAGCGAAGTGTCCACATATTGCATAGCTTTCATCAATATTATAACCAACACTACTTTGATACAAGTGTTTTAAAGCGCCGTTTAAAGCGCACAATATCAGCATTAAAAAGCTGCACAGGGGCTCAGTGCTATCTATGGCTTACTGGCTCTTTATTACGACCATAGAACGGAGGAGGGCATAAATGCACACACTGTTTATAATGTAACATTGAATCCACTGTCTTCAATAAAAGATGCGATTATTTTGTCAGATAGTCAAAGAAAGTGTTAATAAACCGTACTTTAGATTAGCCCTACGTAGTTTCGTGTGAAAAAAAAGGTACACAGCCAATGATGGAAAGTTCCAAAGCAAAAGGCAAGTTTTGCGCCTCCATTTCTTGTGGATTGTCGTCTGCTTTTGCAAAATATGCTAGGACAACAGAAAAAGACATAGATATGTGCACTCGTTATAGAAATCTGTGAACTTTCTTTTTCAAGAAATAAGATTTATTTCTCAGGCACGTAAAAAAGCATTGTTAAAAACACAGAAGAAAAGGAAGTTTCAAAGCAGACGGCTTTGTGTGTGCCGCATTGTGGCTGTATTTGCACAACGGAGTAGAGCCGGACGGTGGTGGTACGCACTCGTATACTATAAGCAGGTGATAGTGTACCACTTTTCTTACATCTCGCATGGACATTAACGCGCAGTATTTTCTTCCATGGAAGCCGATGAGCCGTGCTCTTAGGTCCTAATTGGACACCGAAAACGAGGACCGCCATTCAAGCTCCCAGATGCACCAAGAAGAAAGAACAGCAAAGTCTCTGAACATGACAGGGCCAGAATTCTCGATGTGTCAAGGCGTGGTGGAGATGTGAAAAAAAAAAAAAAATGGCAGACACGCTGGGCATCAATTTAAAGACAGCAAGATCAATTGCAGCTACCGATAGAGAGGTGTTGAAGAAAGGCGGAACGTCGAAGAAATTCGGAAATGAGGTTGTAGCGGCTCTCAAAATTATTGTGGACAACAACCCTGCTTTCACTCTAAAGCAAATAAAGCAGGCGGCGGAAGAAGAATTGCCCGGAATTGCCATCAGCACAAGTAGCATCGATCGCCTACTGGATGCGCACGGCTACTCTATAAAGTTGGTGACTCAGAGGCCGATCGACCGCAACAGAGATGACGCGAAACGCACCCGCAAAGCATATGCGCAGTGGCTGCAGTGTGAAGGACCCCGCTTGTGCAGGTTTTACGTTGATGAGACCAACTATAACATATGGTGTTCAAGGAGCTTCGGCCGTGCGATTAAGGGGTAACCTGCGGTGCAGACGACGACTGGCACCAGAGGCGCAAACCTTAACATTATCGCCTGTATGTCAGCAAACGGTGTCATACATTGGACGGCTGTCGACAAGGTTCACTGGGTCGTGTTTAACGAATTCTTGAGCGATATATCAGCCCGTGTCGAAAGTGAAGAGCCTGGTTCAGAAGCCGTTTTTATTTTTGATAATGCTCCCGCTCACAGCCAAGCGGAACAGGCAATCCTGGCCAGTCAGCTGCACTTAATCAAGAGGTTGCCTCCTTACAGCCCATTTTTTAACCCTATAGAGGAAGTGTTTTCGAAGTTCAAGTCTGAAGTCAAAGCTTTCCTCAGCGAGCGGAGAGACTTGGCGCTCACCACTCCGCCCGGACTGACTAAAAGGGAGCATCGGCGCAGTTTATTGCTCGACGCTGCTCCACACTGTATGCAGCAAGTACAGAGAGTAGAATGCGCTGCTTTCGACCGCCATAACTTTTCTTTTATACCAGCAGCTTTGCGTGAAGATGACATGTAAAATGTGAGATCACACTTTGCGCCACCTAATGTCCTACAGAAAATAAAGCTGCATTTCAAAGACGGCCCCTTCTGTGCTTGTATAAACCTAGATTGTTAACACCGCTATAAGGCAGCCGCCAGTAGCTATTCTTGACCTAGGCTGTAAGCTCCGGTGTAGCTTCTCTCACTTTCCGTTCTAAAACTAAATAAACCTTGAAGTGAAGAACCGTTCCTCCGGTTCTGTGACTCGTCCCACCTAGAAGAACTCTGCATTACACTGCTACCTTTGTTTCTGCTAGTGATGTTGAATCTTTATCACAGCCTCCCGAAAAAATTTTGAACCGGTTGCATGAAAACAGTATAAAGGCCGGAATTGTAACTAGCATGCAGATTCAGCGCATAAGACAACCCATAATCAGCAGTGCTTACCCAACTAATTAATACACGACAGTCACAAGCCTCAAGAGTTGCATAAAATACTGAGGTTTAACAGCTGCTAATGGCTCTTTGATGTTGCAAGGTATGCGAAGAAAACGAAATAGTGCATGAGAATGTGACTCACAGGCTTGGATGGTCTCAGAAATTATCTTAACTTCGCTTTATTTATTCTCTGTTCGCATTTATTCGCATGCGGATTAAATTGGTTGGCACCTGGATTAAAACAGCTGGCGCTTGTATTATTTGCGTTGGCACTGGGATTAAATTGGTTGGCGCTGGATTTGTTCGAGTTGGCGCTTGGATTAAATACGCTGGCGCTTAGATTAAGTGCATGACACTGAGATTAAATTACATAGCAGGCAGATTATATCTGTCGGCGCTCAGATTATTTCTGCTGGCACTAGGATTAAATTCAGTGGGAAAACCTGTAGATGTCATTTGCGGATTTGAACTTCAAGCGCTCTTTTGAAAAAATGTTCAAGCCAGCATAATTAGATTGGTAGGAATCCCGAGGCACGAAAGTTTCGCAAACAGACGATGATGAGATACGCATTCGAATGCCTTTGAAAAAGTCTAAACAGATTGCATCTGTCTGGAGGTTATGGTCCATGTCCTGAAGTATGTGTTGGGTGAACACGGCCAGCTGTGTTTCACGTGAAAGCGATTTCCTGAAGCTATACTGATGCGGATAAAAGAGGTTAGTTGAATCTAGGTGGGACATTGAGTTTGATGCTATAATGTTCCCTAGAAGTTTAGAATTTATGCTAGTAGGGGATATTATATGATAGCTGGGCATGCGCAATCACCTGTTTTGAAGATGGGAGCAATTTGGGCTATCGTACGATCATCAGGAATACTTCCCGTGTGCAACGATGGGGTAGATATTAAACGTTTAATCTAATCTAATAAATCTAATCGAGCCGATTAGATTTATGTCTATAGGGTAGAGGATACACCAGAATTTGATGGGATTTGTTCTGAGAATAGATATAACAAGCCAGGAGATAAACATTTGTCTTCCCTTTCATGATCCGAAATAGCGGTCACTACGTGACCTAGGTAGACGTATTGCCTTACCACATTTCTTCCCTACTTACACATTTCTTCTATTTCGGCGAGGTTCGGGTGTCTATCGAGACGTCAGGAAGTTAGAGCGGCATTTCCGTTCCTCAAAAACGAATGTTTTTATGCTGCGGAAAAGGTAACACTGGAAACTAGGCAGTTTTTTCGTGTAAGCTGGCCCTTGAGTCCGTGAAGTGTGCTGGGAAATCCGCGAGCGGCAGAAGGCCGAGTGTGCACTTGAGCACAAATCCGCTAATGCCAATCAACTTTCGCAGATTAATGCGCTAAGCCGGCAAGCTTAGCGCGAGGAACCTTTCAATCGAAAGCCTTACTAGCTCAATTACGATAAAAACGGGCGGCGTATATTTTTTTATTCAGTTCCGATACTCCCATGGCCCAGAGGGCATTATTGATTTGAGCGATACATAGAAACAAAAAATTCATTGGTTACAGGAGGGCATAACGCATACAGCAAAAAAAAAAAAAAAAACCACTACTGTGACACAATGAAAGATAATCAAGAGGAAGAAATGGGCTTGGGCAGGGCATGTAATGCGAAGGCAAGATAACCGCTGGTTCTTAAGGGTAACGGAGTGGATTCCAACAGAAAGCAAACGTAGCAGGGGACGGCAGAAAGTTAGGTGGGCGGATGAGATTAAGAAGTTTGCGGGGATACAGTGGCGCCAACTGACAAACGACAGGGTTAATTGGAGAGACATGGCAGAGGCCTTTGCCCTGCAGTGGGTGTAGTCAGGCTGATGATGAACTGGCGGAAATATGTCAGTCGATAAACCGAAGCACGAGAATGAATACATGTGCCAAGAGGAAAAAATTCACACAAGGAGGCAAATTGATATGAGAAATATAATAACGCCATTTGTGCAAATGTTGAACACTCAGATGGGCACGTTATAGAATGCTATAATGTAACAGAATGCATGGGTACAACCAAATGAAACGCAGAACAGAAAAATTCAAAAATGACTATGGTAAGCAATCATATACTGACATCTTCCTCTTGAACTCTTCAATCTCATTTCCGAGTACAACTTGTGGTGGAAAGTGGTTCCACGCCGACGATGCATTTGGAATGAAAGAATTAATGCATATTGTTGTACAGCACCGGGGAACGCCAACTTTGCATGATCGATCAATGTGGGATGAACCATATGTGCGTCGTCAGTGCATCTCGAAGAATTCAATTCATCCTGTAAATTTTGAAGAAACAGACACATGAGTGATACTGCCCTGCTAAGGAAAAGAGGGGTTAGGGACAATTATTTTTTTTTATTTCATTGACCCTCGACAGCCCGTCATAGTTACGGGTGATAAGACGGGCAGCTCGGCTCTGTACTGCTTCCAGGTCATCAATAACATCATCAGCCTGACTACGGCCACTGCAGGGAAAAGGCCTCTCCCATGTCTCTCCAATTAATTCAAATAGTCATAAATTACTTAGGTATTCTCCATTAACTCTTATCCCCAACTGCTCCCACTTCAGGCCCCAGAATACCTCCTGTAAACAGGCAGTGAATAGCATAGGCGAGATCATGTCTCCCTGCCGGACACCCTTCCGTATTGGAATTTTATTGCTGACTTTATGGAGGACTATGGTAGATATGCAATCGTTATAATTATCTTCCAATGTTTTCACATAAAACTCTTCTACACCCTTAATCCGCAATGCCTGAATGACAGCTGAGTTTTCTACCGAGTCGAATGCTTTCTCGTAATCGATGAACGCTATATATAGGGGCTGGTTATATTCTGCGCATTTCTCTATCACCTGATTGAGAGCGTGAATATGGTCTACCGCCCAGTATCCTTTACAAAAGCCTGCCTGATCATTTGGTTGATTGGCCCCGCCGCGGTGGCTCAGTGGTTACGGCGCTCGACTGCTGACCCGAAAGACGCGGGTTCGAATTTCGATGAAGGCGAAATTCTAGAGGCGCGTGTACCGTGCGATGTCACAGCACATTAAAGAACCCCAGGTGATCGAGATCTCCGGAGCCCTTCACTACGGCGTCCCTCATAGCCTGAGTCGCTTTGGGACGTCAAACCCCAATAAACCAAACCAACAATTTGGTTGATGTAAGTCTATGGTTGTCCTGACCCTATTAGCATAACAGAGTTAGCATATTCGAATTTAGCACGGACACGTGACTTGTACACAAGAAGCTTGACAGGTGCCGGTGCTAAATAAAAATTAAATTTCAGATGTCCAAGCATGCGGTTAGAATGACGCCGAGATGTTTGTAAGATGTTAGGGGTGTCAGAATAGAAAAAGAAATAAAATAGGAAGCGTAGCATGAATTTCTGCGACGCAAATGTGCATTACATTACACATAGCCGCGTTAAGCGTCATTTGCCATTGCGAACACCAATTAGAGATAGGTATTAGCTTTGCCTGGAGTGATGGAACGTCATTAGTATTGTTTAATTCACTGTAGACCACACAGTCGTCTGCAAAGAGTCCTATTGAAGATGTTACATTTTTAGGGAAGTCGGTAATGTATAGAAATGCACTAGTGTGTGTGCAGTGGCACATGGTACGAAAACTCCCAACAATGGCAAGAAGAATAGGGTAGCGTCAAAACAGAAGCTTGAAAGAACGCGAACATTAATTCATAGAAAAGGAGACGTCAAGGACTTGAAAAATTACAGGCTGGTCAGTTTACTGTCCGTTGCCTATAAGGCATTTACTGCAGTAATCGCTAATAGTAGGTATAACCTTAGATTTCAGTCAACTGAATGATCAAGCAGGCTTTTGAAAAGAACACTTCACACAGACCATATTCATACTATTGATCAGGTGATAGAGAAATGAGCAGAATATAACCAAACCCTATATATACCGGGTGTCCCAGCTAAATGTAACCAAACTTTTAAAAAAGGCGAAGTGTCATAGTCTAGTGAAACCAACTGAGAGTTGTTCATAAGTCGCGTGGCCTAGTCTTGAGTATTTCTTCGCCCTTCAAAGTTAATAACTAGATAAGTTTAATTAGCTAACTTTTTAATTATTGACTTCAGGAAGAAAGTGTCAATACAAAAGTTTTAGATCACCTCGAAAAACCGCTAGTAGTGCTGTTTTTGTCAAGTTACGATTTACGTAGATTCATTTATTGGCATTAAAAGAAAGTTGTCACGTGACCAGCTGTTCGCTCACTTCTCTGCCCCAATGTGCACCCAAAGTCTCATCGAGGAGAGGACTTCAGAAAAAATTGATTTTATTCTTTAAGGCGCGTCTTGGGACGTTGAAGTGGCACAGTTGTCATGTGGAAGCTTTTCCTTATTGTGCGGGTTATGGTTAAAGGATGGTAAAAAAACTGCTTTACGTAAATATTACTTTGCTGCAAATGTCTCAGTAAGCTGTTTCTCAAAGCGATCTACAACTTCTCCATTGACACCGTGTTCCTCAAGTCAATAATTAAAAAGTTAGTTAATTAAGCTTAACTAATTCGTCAACCTTGAAGAACGAAAAAATACTGCAGACTAGGTCACGCGACTATAAACAACCCTCATTTGGTTTCGGACGGCTAGGCCACCGTGTGTTTTTTAAAAGGTTGGTTACATTTAGCTGGGACATCTGGTATATCGCGTTAATTGATTACGAGAAAGCGTTTGACTGAGTGGAAATCTCAGCTGTCGTGCATCAATTGTGGATTAAGGGTGTAGAAGAGTGTTATGTGAAAATATTGGAAGATATCTATAACAACTGCAAAGCTACCGCATTCCTCTATAAGGTCAGCAATAAAATTCCAATAAGCAAGTGTGTGAGGCAGGAAGACACGATTCCGCAAATGCTATTCACCGCCTGTTTGCACGAGGTATTCCGATGCCTGATTTGGGAACAGTTGGGGATAAGACAGGGTTAATTTGAGGGACATGGCAGAGGCCTTTGCCTTGCAGTAGGCGTAGTCAGGTTGATGATGAGGATGTATGAGACCAAAAATGGCTCAGAATACGGTTCTGTGAGCAGGACGTTAAAATTTGAGAATCGTAAGTCATTAGCATACATAAATCAGGCGGTCATTCCAGGCGAACTCAGTGTCAAGTAAGGCATTCGAACATTTAACAGATGAGCCATACGGAACCAGCGAGCGAGTGCAACAGTAGTGGAAGAGTTAAACTTTCTTCAAATGATTGTGGAAAGAGATAAGCTGTTTTAGAGACGTTTACACTAACTGCATTTTGCATTTGGGAGCTTGCGTCTGAGAAGCGGTAACCTTGAGACAAGACAATCGTATCGTCTGCGTAAAACCAAAGTAGTGTTGAACAGTCTAGCAAGCGAACAGCAGTTCACAATTTGTAGCGGTGTGCTGTAAGTGGTAATTGAGTACGTGCACTTAGGGCAGGTAGTAGCTGCTGATGAAAGGGAAAGGAAAATAACTCGAAGAATAAGAATGGGGTGGAGCGCATATGGCAGGTCCTCTGAGATCATCAACGGCAATTCACCATTTGATACCGCAACAAAAAACCGTTCAGCTTAAGTTAAGGACAACGCAGCGAGCCATGGAAAGAAAAATGATAGGTGTGAAGTTAAGACCCTTGAAGCAGGAAGAGTGGGTGAGGGAACAAATGCGGGTTAATAACATCCTAGTTGGAATCACAAGGAACAAATGGGCTTGAGGAGAGCATGTAATTCGAAGGCAGGATAACCGCTGGTCCTTAAGGGTAATGGAATGGATTTCAAGAGGAGGCAAGCGTAGCAGTGGGCGGTGGTCGCAACTGGCAAAGGACAGGGTTAATTGGAGCGACATGAGAAATGCATTTGCCCTGCAGGGGGCGCAGTCAGACTGGTGATGATGATCAAGCGCCCTTACGACGCACACAGCAAGCCAAGCACCGCGCGTTGATACAATAATATATGTGCCGTAAAGACTGGAAGACGTCTATAGCAGCTGCACAGCTACCATAGTCCTCCATAAAGTCAGCAATAAAATTATAATAAAGAAGGGCGTCAGGTAGGCAGCCATGATTTCGCCAATGCTATTCACGGCCTGTTTACAGGAGGTATTCCCAGACCTGGTTTGGGAACAGTTGGGGATAACTATAAATGAAGTGTATGCAAGTAGTATCCGATCCACAGATGTCACTGCCTTCCTAAGTCACCCAGGAGATGAAGTGAAAAGCATGATCAATGAGTTAGACAGTCAGTGTAGAACGGGTCATGAGTGGATAATAACTAGAAGAATAAGAATGGGGTGGAGCGCTTATGGCAGGTTTTCTCAGACTATGAATGGCGGTTTACGAATATCCCAATTGGTACAAGGCGCAAGGGTGGACAGGACGAACGAAGAACGAACACGGACAAGGGGGGGGGGGGGGGGGAGGGATAAATGAAAAAAGAAAAAAACTTTATTGTAAGAGAAATTCGGGGCACGCCCCAGGGTCCCCGCACGACACCACTGCACTCAAGTGTTATGATCCTAAGGTCGATAACACTGGCAGCCCAGCCGGGTCTTCCAGTCCTCCCATGTCTTGAGGTTCTCTAGGTCCCGCGGGGGAGGGTCCGCCGGGCAGAGGCGAAGGGTTCTGAGCATAGGGAAGGAGTGAAGGGAGAGAGTGTGTAGTCTATTATCTAGGGAGGGGGCAGAACTGGCGTGAGGCCCTGTAGGCCTACGTCAGCACGCTGAACGAGTGCATGCGCTTCTCCGTGCATCCCCGATCCGAGACCACCTGAGCCCGGTCTAAATGGTTGGCGGCCTCGTATCCGGGATTCCCGGAGTACGCAGGCACCCATATCAGCTCCATTTGGCGGGGTGGGGGTGCATCGGGCGAGTCCAGTATGCCAAAAGCAGGGACTTAGACTCGGTATCGAGCAAAATTTAGAATCGCAGTTTTAGAGTCACTTAAAATGTACCGGGCTTCCGTGCGGGTGATATCAAGCGCAGTGGCGGCTTCCTCTGCAGCCTATGGGGAGGTGTCTGGAGGGAGAGGTAGTGTGAGGAGGCCACCACACCCGCTGTCGCTTCATCATCCGTGCAGGCAGCGTCAACCCATACGGCGTCTGGCTCGGAGCCGTACGCTCGGGGGAGTGCCATCGCACGTGTTCTGCGGCGCTGGTCATAGTGGGACGAGTGCATATTCCTCGGAGCTTCTTTCGCTGTTACTTGAGACAATGGGACGGTCGGGACGGTTTGGTTTGTGAATTTTCGAGAGGAGGTAGAACCGTGCGGGGACTGGTCTGGCCGGTGTCATTGCTTGAAACATATCCTGGGACATCTTTTGTTTTTGAAGGAGAGATGTTATCTGATTGTTAACTTCGACTTCGAAGTCTCCTATGGGGTCGCCAGTGAGTTCAGTGTAAAAGTGTTTATTTTGGAAAGGAAAAGGAAACCTTCCTTTAAGTAATCGGTCTTGTCCTTAACAACGATAGCGTCGCCTTGGTCCACAGGCTTGAAGACTTAAGGGGTTGTTGTGGGCTGCTTTTGGTTTAGATTTTGAATATGATGATAGGAAATGCTATTGAATACCAGTGATGTATACTTATGTAAATGTTTACCTCTGTGTTTGGCTGGAATCCATGATTTGCCGGGTGTCCCTGGTACGTTCATTTCACGGTGTTACGATTCATCTTGAGACCCGAGATAAAACAGAGGGAGATTCAACGTAGCAGCAATTTTGACGGGTCGTTTGGCTTCAACTTGACCCCACGATGACCTCACAGAAAAGGGTGACTTTCTGGGAAGTGGCCGACGAGGCTCTTCCCACACTCGGCTCGGCGAAAACGACCTCCCTTCGAGAAGCAACCGACGACAGGAGAAGAAAGGGTGTCCCTCGTCTTGAAAAGAAAACCCGGAACGAATCCGAGGAAGCCTGCGCAGCTGCGGCTGTGACGTCAAAACGACACAATGCTATAGGAATGCGGACTTAGGAATGCGGACTTGCCAGTTCCCACGTGCGGGCTCTAAACAGGTGTCTTGGCCAGCTGCGTCTGTGACGTGTGGTGGCGATCTTTTGTGCCCCATGAGTTACCGCCTAGTGAGGGGGCTCAACAGGTCTTCGATGGCGGTGCTGGTGCCTATCTTTTGTGTCGCGATGGAAGGTCCCCTGGTGCAGGGGCGGAGTCTTGGGCTATATAACCTGCGACCAAAGTGGGCACGAGCGCTCTGGACCTTCGGTAATAGGTTCATCCAGTGGCTCTGAGCCTTGGGTATCAGGCTCATCCAGACGCTCGACGCTATGAACTCTTAACGTTTGATTCCTTTGTAAATTTTTGTAAATAAGTGTCTCAGTTTCTTGCCATTAAATCTGCTTGTTTTTGTAATCTCTAACCATTTGAAGTTCAGACAGTTCCTTCATCCCGGACGAGCCCCCTTGGAGACGCCACAACCGGACACGCTACCTCGAGCCGTAACAACTGGTGGCAGCGGTGGGGTCTGCTACCTTGCGTCCCAACAACTGGTGGCAGCGGTGGGATCTGCTACCTCGAGTCGCAACAACTGGTGGCAGCGGTGGGATCTGCTACCTTGCGTCACAACAACTGGTGGCAGCGGTGGGATCTGCTACCTTGCGTCGCAACAACTGGTGGCAGCGGTGGGATCTGCTACCTTGCGTCACAACAACTGGTGGCAGCGGTGGGATCCGAAGCCGTGGGATCCGAGGCCTGGGATCCGAAGCCTTGGGATTCGAGGCCTGGAAGTCCCGACATCTGTGGAACGAAGAGACTGGTGAGATACGAAGACCCAACAACTGTGGATCAGCGATGAGAATCTGAAGCCACAAGCGACAACAACGGTCGGCCAGCGAGAGTGCAGCTGTCTTGGACATGATCACGTGTGTGGGTGAGTGCTTGGCTTTTCCTTTGATGTGGACCAGGTTCTAAAAGAGGGTTAAAATTTAGAACTGGTAGACACCTGTGCTTAAATCTTACAGGTTTGGTATTTTTGCATAGTTGTTTTGGAAATAGCTCAGACTCAGAACTATCATGGACCTACAGAGACTGCAGGAGTCGGACCTGTTGCTGTTGTGTGAGGAATTGGGAATTGAGACAAGGGGTTTGGCACGAAAACCCGCGATCATTCAGGCCATTACTGATTTGGGGGCAGATGATGAGGAGCTCATTGAAGAGTGGAGTCTCATCGAACAAAAAAAGAAAGAGCAGGAAAAAGAGCAGCTCAGACAGCAGGAAGAGCGAGAAAGAGAGGAAAAGTGGCGTCAGCGCGAACGTGAGAGGGAAGCAAAACTACTGAAGCTAAGGACTGAGCTCAGTAAGTTAGAAATGGAGTTGAGCAAGAGGTCGGGCGGTTGTCCCCAGCAGGTGGTACCTCTTCTCAACAAGGAGGCAGGCGAGAGGTGTGAAACTATTCCGCAGAAAAGCCTCCGTGTGGATAAAGAACAAGAAAGGCGAAAGCTTCGCGAGGAAAACGAAAGGTGTGACGCGCTTACTGTTAACCCTGAGACAGATAGCGCGTTGGCAGATAAAACTGAGGTCCCGCGCCAGAAAGAATGCAGTGAGGTTCGGTGTGCACGCGATGACAGAACCAGACAAGGGACACCGCTGGTGCAGCTGGCGAGCACTAGCATTCAGGAAGTCGAGGCGGTATCAAGCGGCACAAAGAGTGAAAGGGAATCGCCTGACGGTAGCAGTGAAGCGCCAGGCAAGAGCACAACGTTCGCTGAAAAGTGCCGTACAGACGAGATTGTTTCTGTTGCCCGGAATGAGGAGGAGGCTGCCCCTATAGAAAGACAGCAGGAAAATGAGCTTGGGTGCTCAGACGAAACCAGAGGAGTGGACGATTCGTCAGTTAGACCGCCGCCTGGCACTGTGAGTAGTAAACCGCAAGTGGCGTCGCGGCGCAGGAAAAACCGCGAACGCGACAAGCGAATGAGGAATGCTAGGGCAGGTGTTAATGCTGATGCGAGGGCCGGCAAATTAACGCGGGACAGCACCGCGAGAACTGTTGAGGGAAAGGGAAAACCCACAATGTCATTTTCCCGAAGGCGTATGGGCACGAGGAAAGCCCAGGTGACTGCCCTTGCGGGCAGAAAGAGCGACAGACGGCGTGGTCGTTGGACACGAGACGCATGTTTTGCGTTACGAAGAATAGGGCTCGACAGCCACACAAAGGGTCGCCGCAGAGAGCGCGTGAGTCGGAGGGGGTCGCTGCAGGCAGGGACAAAGAAATGGTGGAGGCACCCTTTCCTCAGTAGGTCGAGCAGAGGCGGAACCAATCAAGCACGCCGTTTTCTTGAAGCACCTGCTTGTGGACCGGCCATCCGACCACGACCGCGCAGGGCGCGGCTGAAGAATGTCCAATTCAGGGAATAAGTGTTTGCCATTTTTTTTGGTTACATTGACTCACTGTAAAAAAAAAAAAAAACGGGACAGGGATGAAGGCAAACACAGTTTCAGTTTTAGTGGTAGTGGTTTTTGTAAACTTGATGATTTTCGATCAGTTTGCTGCTTTTAAAGATGTTTGATTTTAAAGAGTACGTGCAAAAAGGGTACATTGCATGAAAATGCGGACGCGCTTAGCTGATCTTTTTAAGCAGTCTGGAATGCTCTCCATGAACCAAAATTGCTACTAATAGTTTTATTCGTGCGTTTTTAAAAGTGAGGGTGTACAGTAGCAGGTTCGGTTTTTCTCAGCTTGCGTGGGTCCAGGGAGTTTTCAGTGTGAGCTATTCACAACGGCTATACTAACCGTATTACAGCACCCTCTTTTGGAACTGGTTTGCTCAGAGGGAAGTTGAGTGCTTGCTTGCGCATGTGGTTGAGGTTTCAGAGACGCCTCAAAGATTTTGGCCGGCATAATAGAAGACCACGTTGCGAGCGGCAGAGGGCTTCTGGCATGCTTCTGCAAGTCGTCTCTTCATGCAGCAGCGATGACTGCTACTCGCCGAGACTCGTCTGGCGGGGGAGGTAGCTGTTACGATTCATCTTGAGACCCGAGATAAAACAGAGGGAGATTCAACGTAGCAGCAATTTTGACGGGTCGTTTGGCTTCAACTTGACCCCACGATGACCTCACAGAAAAGGGTGACTTTCTGGGAAGTGGCCGACGAGGCTCTTCCCACACTCGGCTCGGCGAAAACGACCTCCCTTCGAGAAGCAACCGACGACAGGAGAAGAAAGGGTGTCCCTCGTCTTGAAAAGAAAACCCGGAACGAATCCGAGGAAGCCTGCGCAGCTGCGGCTGTGACGTCAAAACGACACAATGCTATAGGAATGCGGACTGCGGACTTAGGAATGCGGACTTGCCAGTTCCCACGTGCGGGCTCTAAACAGGTGTCTTGGCCAGCTGCGTCTGTGACGTGTGGTGGCGATCTTTTGTGCCCCATGAGTTACCGCCTAGTGAGGGGGCTCAACAGGTCTTCGATGGCGGTGCTGGTGCCTATCTTTTGTGTCGCGATGGAAGGTCCCCTGGTGCAGGGGCGGAGTCTTGGGCTATATAACCTGCGACCAAAGTGGGCACGAGCGCTCTGGACCTTCGGTAATAGGTTCATCCAGTGGCTCTGAGCCTTGGGTATCAGGCTCATCCAGACGCTCGACGCTATGAACTCTTAACGTTTGATTCCTTTGTAAATTTTTGTAAATAAGTGTCTCAGTTTCTTGCCATTAAATCTGCTTGTTTTTGTAATCTCTAACCATTTGAAGTTCAGACAGTTCCTTCATCCCGGACGAGCCCCCTTGGAGACGCCACAACCGGACACGCTACCTCGAGCCGTAACAACTGGTGGCAGCGGTGGGGTCTGCTACCTTGCGTCCCAACAACTGGTGGCAGCGGTGGGATCTGCTACCTCGAGTCGCAACAACTGGTGGCAGCGGTGGGATCTGCTACCTTGCGTCACAACAACTGGTGGCAGCGGTGGGATCTGCTACCTTGCGTCGCAACAACTGGTGGCAGCGGTGGGATCTGCTACCTTGCGTCACAACAACGGTCTGTTTCGCGGTTTTGGAAACACTCACGCAGGCGTAAGTTCCATGCGAACTTATCTGGATCCTGGTATAATTGGAACTGACTAAATTTCTCCCGTCATGGGGTAGAAGGTTACACACGCAGAGAGGAACTCATTCCGATGATTTGAGTGCCAGGCTGGATACGTTCACCATGTTATCAGATCTAATGGAAGACTCGCTATTAATAGTCGCGCAGTTCTTCTCAGGGCTGACGTGTTTCTAGTAGGAGGCAGGGAACGGGGCACTGTTGTGACACCAGCCTGCCTGGCTTTCCTAAGTACTTTCGTTGTTCGAATTTCTTTTCCTTAATTATTTCTGTCGCCGTGAGATCCGGTTAGCGACGGGTATGCTCCAATTCGATTGTTTTTCGTTGACTGTGCCGTATAAGTAGGTCTGCAATGCATACTGAACGGTTGCGTAGAATACCTCTCCACTCAGGCTTCTCGTCGGCATTAAGAGCGGGGTTAGTTGCAACCGCAAACCGTTTGGTACGTTTCCCTCTCATCATCATCATCGCTCAATCTTGTCTTCGGAGGCGTGGCCGCCATTCTTGCAGATTGTGAATAAGGGTATTTCACCTAAGACTCTGCACAGTTTTTAAGAATATGCTCTAAGCTAGAGGAGGGCTTCTACCCGACAGCACCTCGTGCCGGCAATAATTGGGGGTTGCATAAAAAAAAAGAAATCGTGTCATGCCAGCCGTTTGCCGCGGAATGTTCCGGATGGTGTCATAGGATTCAGCGCGTTGTGCAGCATAAACTCACTATTATTACTATTAGTATTGATCGATTAAGTAGTTGAAACAATTTTAAAAAAATGCAAAATCTGTTCAAAGGTGCCAAACTGACCAGAATGGAAAGCCTAACCAACTATACCGGGTGTTTTTTTTAGAAGGCCCAAAATTTAAGAAAAAGGTAAATTGCTTTAGATTTATTTTAGCACTGGGGCTATACTGGAGGCTACGGCGGGCGCCAGGCAAGAGGAAAACTGCTTTAATTAGTTCGCTGATTAACAAAATATGTTAATTAACATTTCTAATTTTTGTTTTAGGGGCTATGTTGTATTCGCAGAATTGGAGATCGTCCTCTAAACAGTCCAACCGAGAAAAAACAATTTCGAATAAAAATTTTACACGCACGTTAAGAGGCGCGAAAAATTCAGCCTGGTAGGCATCTTCACACCGTAACGCAGCGGCGGGAGCGCCTCTGACGTAGTTCACTGCGCCCTGCGCTATCGCTGCTTATCTCGCTTCGCTCCGCGGCCTCTCGGAATGCCGCGCTGGAACAAAAACGCATTGGGCGAATTTGTTTTTCAGTCCCGGACTGTCCGGGACTACTTGCGGACTCGAGTCCGGTATTTGTTTTTCTCGGGCAGCCCGAAAGCTCCGCCCACCTGCTTGCATCGCCATAGCAACGCGTTCGTTTTTAGCCTATGGCAGTCCGCGGGCTGCTTGGGGCTGCTGAGAAGGCAGCAGACGATAGCTGCGCGCCGCGCTGGCAGCCATATTAAGTTAGACTCCGTGTGCATTTTGAGTGCTTTTCGTGTTCCTGGAGGTCGATATCATGGGTTAAACCTTCACATGAGCTCCGTAGCTCCTCTCTGAGCCATCGCAAGACTTTTTGTTCTTGCATCTTCGTTTATTTTCTTGAAATCCACCGCACACGGACGCGCGTTCGGAGCTGCGAGCGCGTATTGTTTGCTCGTGTCGTCAAGAGGTTCTTATTCGCTTGTTTTGCCACATGCTGTCTGTACGTTTACCTGAAAGCTTCGCAGGTGAACCACTCGTATACTGGAGCAGCTATAGAGCTTGTTGTCAACATTTTTGCGGAGGCTTTCGTCTATCCGCCTTTCCGCAACGAGTTGGGCTACTTTGTGCGAACTTCGCCGCAAGCAGTAGCGGCGAGCATACCTCCGAAGCTGAGTTCTGTAATGCACCTACGCTAAGCTGACAGTACAGTCTTTAAATCGACTCAGTATCATGATCGAGCGCACGGCGTTGCTTCGGCGTCGTAGTGGCCGTGGCTTGCATCGTCTGCTAGCAGATGACAGCGTCCTTGTACGGTAACCGAGGGGGAGCCCGGCTCTGGCGCCGTGTTCGAAAGCAGCCTATGGCAAGTAGGTCATGTGACCATGACGCTTTTCCTGTCCGAGAGGAAGCCGAGACCTGCCAGCAAGTAGTCCAGGACTGGAAAAACAAATGCGGCCATTGACACAAAGTGCAGGGCGGAGCGAGCTACGTCACAGGCGCTCACAGACGCTGTGTTAGTGTGAGGCTGCCTACCAGGGTGACTTTTTCTCGCTTCGTTACGCGCGAAAAAATTTTTGCATGAAAATCTTTTTTCTTGGCTGGACTGTTTGGAAGACGATCTCCAATTCTGCTAATACAACATATCCCCTAAAATAAAAGTTAATTAGCGTATTCAGTTAATCAGCGAACTAATTAAAGTAGCTTGCCTCTTACCTGCTGTCCGCCGTAGCCCTCGGTATAGCCCCAGGGTTAAAATAAATCTAAAGGAATTTACCTTTCTTTAAAAATTTTGAACCTCTAAAAAAAAAACACCCGGTATGCTATCGCGCCACCTTCAAGGTGGAGCTCAAGTGTCCTCTGCAATATTTTATTCGGCATCGGAGTGTTAGCTTTCAGTATCAACCAGCATGCTGCTGCAGGTACCGTAGAAGTCCGCAATAGCAACCAAACACTGACAAGAAATCTGAAAGGCACCACGAACACTTTTTTTTTATTGGACGTTTTGTTTATCATGAACGTTCATGGAACGAAACGTCCAGTAAAAAAAAAAGAGCGTGTGTACGTGGTGTCTCTCGGACATCTCATCAGTGTGTGGTTGCTGTGGACTTCTGCGGTGCCTGCAGCAGCGTGCGCACTCCTCCCGCGAATGCGGAATGATGAGAGGAAAAAAAAAAAGAACCGTCCTCCCCCGGGGAAACCTCCGCAGGAGCAACGGGCATCCGCCCTCTGGATACCCGGGAGACAGCGAGAAGAAGAGCTGTGCTTTTAAGCACAGATCCTCCCCTTGTCCTCCACACACGGCGGCCGAGCTGTGACGCTGGTGGGACCACCAGGCACCGTTTTTTTTCTACAGCGATCCGCTGTGTCGGCGCTGGGAATCGAACCAACGTCGGTGGGGATATTCGCCCAAGCATTGCCAACTGGCGCGCTAACCACTCGGCTACCGTGCGGCTCTGGCTTCTGACGGCGTCGGCGAGTGCTGATAGAAGGGAAGCGAAGCAGGCCGAAATTGAGCATGCGCGGGGATGCGGTTGTCTCGAGATCGGGCGTGCCAGCAGAAACATGCTACGCGTCGAACGTGGAGCGGCCGCACTAGTGTGGAAGCGCGATACCGCGTGGGGCACCAGCCCCGTCATGGTATTTCGTCCGTGCAGATGACAGAGAGTTGGGAATGCGAAAGCCGCAACCTGAAACTCGATTGGTGCCATGTAAGCGTTGATGGGACCAACATGGCACGGAGTACATCGCTGTACACATTCAGCCAAAGCGTTGAAGCACTGTGTACTGTTTATTAAACATAATACAGATTTCTTGCCCTTGCAGCCGGACCGAAGCGGAAAAAATATCGCGACCAATGAACGCTCACACGTAATCGTGTTGCACTAACCCAAAGAGGCAACAAAACAGGAAAACGGCAAATTGGTCGAAAGAGACCAGTTACACTGAATATATGGGACACATCACAGCGTCTAGTGTCTGAAATGGAAAATGAACAGCGTATACTGAACGAAAGAGACCAGTTACACAGTCTAGTGTCTCAAATGGAAAATGAACAGCGTATACTGAACGAAAGAGACCGGTTACACAGTCTAGTGTCTCAAATGGAAAATGAACAGCGTATACTGAACGAAAGAGACCGGTTACACAGTCTAGTGTCTCAAATGGAAAATGAACAGCGTATACTGAAAGCCGCAACCTGAAACTCGATTGGTGCCATGTAAGCGTTGATGGGACCAACATGGCACGGAGTACATCGCTGTACACATTCAGCCAAAGCGTTGAAGCACTGTGTACTGTTTATTAAACATAATACAGATTTCTTGCCCTTGCAGCCGGACCGAAGCGGAAAAAATATCGCGACCAATGAACGCTCACACGTAATCGTGTTGCACTAACCCAAAGCGGCAACAAAACAGGAAAACGGCAAATTGGTCGAAAGAGACCAGTTACACTGAATATATGGGACACATCACAGCGTCTAGTGTCTGAAATGGAAAATGAACAGCGTATACTGAACGAAAGAGACCAGTTACACAGTCTAGTGTCTCAAATGGAAAATGAACAGCGTATACTGAACGAAAGAGACCGGTTACACAGTCTAGTGTCTCAAATGGAAAATGAACAGCGTATACTGAACGAAAGAGACCGGTTACACAGTCTAGTGTCTCAAATGGAAAATGAACAGCGTATACTGAACGAAAGAGACCGGTTACACAGTCTAGTGTCTCAAATGGAAAATGGACAGCGTATACTGAACGAAAGAGACCGGTTACACAGTCTAGTGTCTCAAATGGAAAATGAACAGCGTATACTGAACGAAAGAGACCGGTTACACAGTCTAGTGTCTCAAATGGAAAATGAACAGCGTATACTGAACGAAAGAGACCGGTTACACAGTCTAGTGTCTCAAATGGAAAATGGACAGCGTATACTGAACGAAAGAGACCGGTTACACAGTCTAGTGTCTCAAATGGAAAATGAACAGCGTATACTGAACGAAAGAGACCGGTTACACAGTCTAGTGTCTCAAATGGAAAATGAACAGCGTATACTGAACGAAAGAGACCGGTTACACAGTCTAGTGTCTCAAATGGAAAATGAACAGCGTATACTGAACGAAAGAGACCGGTTACACAGTCTAGTGTCTCAAATGGAAAATGGACAGCGTATACTGAACGAAAGAGACCGGTTACACAGTCTAGTGTCTCAAATGGAAAATGAACAGCGTATACTGAACGAAAGAGACCGGTTACACAGTCTAGTGTCTCAAATGGAAAATGAACAGCGTATACTGAACGAAAGAGACCGGTTACACAGTCTAGTGTCTCAAATGGAAAATGAACAGCGTATACTGAAAGCCGCAACCTGAAACTCGATTGGTGCCATGTAAGCGTTGATGGGACCAACATGGCACGGAGTACATCGCTGTACACATTCAGCCAAAGCGTTGAAGCACTGTGTACTGTTTATTAAACATAATACAGATTTCTTGCCCTTGCAGCCGGACCGAAGCGGAAAAAATATCGCGACCAATGAACGCTCACACGTAATCGTGTTGCACTAACCCAAAGCGGCAACAAAACAGGAAAACGGCAAATTGGTCGAAAGAGACCAGTTACACTGAATATATGGGACACATCACAGCGTCTAGTGTCTGAAATGGAAAATGAACAGTGTATACTGAACGAAAGAGACCGGTTACACAGTCTAGTGTCTCAAATGGAAAATGAACAGCGTATACTGAACGAAAGAGACCGGTTACACAGTCTAGTGTCTCAAATGGAAAATGAACAGCGTATACTGAACGAAAGAGACCGGTTACACAGTCTAGTGTCTCAAATGGAAAATGAACAGCGTATACTGAACGAAAGAGACCGGTTACACAGTCTAGTGTCTCAAATGGAAAATGAACAGCGTATACTGAACGAAAGAGACCGGTTACACAGTCTAGTGTCTCAAATGGAAAATGAACAGCGTATACTGAACGAAAGAGACCGGTTACACAGTCTAGTGTCTCAAATGGAAAATGGACAGCGTATACTGAACGAAAGAGACCGGTTACACAGTCTAGTGTCTCAAATGGAAA
Source organism: Amblyomma mixtum (assembly GCF_055824585.1). Classification (NCBI taxonomy): domain Eukaryota; kingdom Metazoa; phylum Arthropoda; class Arachnida; order Ixodida; family Ixodidae; genus Amblyomma; species Amblyomma mixtum. Next base: position 26,824,517 of record NC_143018.1, on the reverse strand, counting down.
ATGGACAGCGTATACTGAACGAAAGAGACCGGTTACACAGTCTAGTGTCTCAAATGGAAAATGAACAGCGTATACTGAACGAAAGAGACCGGTTACACAGTCTAGTGTCTGAAATGGAAAATGAACAGTGTATACCGAATACATGAAACCCATCACACTGTCTAGTACCTCAAATAAAAAATGAACAGTGTATACCGAATACATGAAACCCATCACACTGTCTAGTACCTCAAATGGAAAATGAACAGCGTATACTGAACGAAAGAGACCGGTTACACAGTCTAGTGTCTCAAATGGAAAATGAACAGTGTATACTGCATACATGAAACCCATCACACTGTCTAGTACCTCAAATGGAAAATGAACAGCGTATACTGAACGAAAGAGACCGGTTACACAGTCTAGTGTCTCAAATGGAAAATGAACAGTGTATACTGCATACATGAAACCCATCACACTGTCTAGTACCTCAAATAAAAAATGAACAGTGTATACCGAATACATGAAACCCATCACACTGTCTAGTACCTCAAATAAAAAATGAACAGTGTATACCGAATACATGAAACCCATCACACTGTCTAGTACCTCAAATAAAAAATGAACAGTGTATACCGAATACATGAAACCCATCACACTGTCTAGTACCTCAAATAAAAAATGAACAGTGTATACCGAATACATGAAACCCATCACACTGTCTAGTACCTCAAGTGTATACCGAATACATGAAACCCATCACACTGTCTAGTACCTCAAATAAAAAATGAACAGTGTATACCGAATACATGAAACCCATCACACTGTCTAGTACCTCAAATAAAAAATGAACAGTGTATACCGAATACATGAAACCCATCACACTGTCTAGTACCTCAAATAAAAAATGAACAGTGTATACCGAATACATGAAACCCATCACACTGTCTAGTACCTCAAATAAAAAATGAACAGTGTATACCGAATACATGAAACCCATCACACTGTCTAGTACCTCAAATAAAAAATGAACAGTGTATACCGAATACATGAAACCCATCACACTGTCTAGTACCTCAAATAAAAAATGAACAGTGTATACCGAATACATGAAACCCATCACACTGTCTAGTACCTCAAATAAAAAATGAACAGTGTATACCGAATACATGAAACCCATCACACTGTCTAGTACCTCAAATAAAAAATGAACAGTGTATACCGAATACATGAAACCCATCACACTGTCTAGTACCTCAAATAAAAAATGAACAGTGTATACCGAATACATGAAACCCATCACACTGTCTAGTACCTCAAATAAAAAATGAACAGTGTATACCGAATACATGAAACCCATCACACTGTCTAGTACCTCAAATAAAAAATGAACAGTGTATACCGAACACATGAAACCCATCACACTGTCTAGTACCTGAAATGGAAAATAAACAGTGCATACTGAACGAAAGAGACCAGTTACACAGTCTAGTGTCTCAAATGGAAAATAAACAGTGCATACTGAACGAAAGAGACCAGTTACACAGTCTAGTGTCTCAAATGGAAAATAAACAGTGCATACTGAACGAAAGAGACCAGTTACACAGTCTAGTGTCTCAAATGGAAAGTGAACAGTGTATACCGAATACATGATATCCATTACACAGTCTAGTACCTGAAATGGAAAATAAACAGTGCATACTGAACGAAAGAGACCAGTTACACAGTCTAGTGTCTCAAATGGACAGTGAACAGTGTATAATGTATAAATGAAACCCATCACACTCTTTCTAGCACCTGAAATCCTACGAACACCTGCGAATTTGAAGTGGTCTCTCGCGATGGCACTGCCGTTGCAACCTTGTGTTTCTTGAAATAACTTATATCCTGCTGTCCCTTCGTGCAGGTGTGAAAGAGCACTCCACGCTGGGTAGTGGCCCCACCACGACCAATGTCCACGCACCTCCTTGTCCTCGGCCTGGGACTGAAATCTCCGCTCCTCCCATCCGTGCCACTGCCTGCGAGGGTGGAGATTAAATATGGTCGTTACAACTCCGATGACGCATTCCTCATTCAATGCACGTGACACTGCCATTATTAGTACGGCAGCATCTCTGTGCGGTAGGCCACGCACATGCCAGAAAATGTCTGCCATTCACGAATCATTCATTACCAGGAGGTTACATACGTTTCGCTCACAGAAACAACGCTCCTTTGCGCGCGCCATTACCGACAGGTCCCTTCCCGACCTGTCAATCTCACCGATACGGGGCACCAGGAATCCCAAATGTAACAACCCTCCAACGCTTTTGCGTGCTACTGTATACGTCCGCTAAAGCATCCCACAAGTTTTTGGCCTGCGCTTCTACACCTACAACAAAGCCATACCCGTTCAAAAGGTTCCCGCCATCTTGCCTCGCCGCGCGGCTACCTTTTTCACCGCCGAACAATCGCACCGATCGTGTTTCAAGTGGCGGCTTTGGCATTCCGACCTTTCTTTTATCTGCACGGACGAACCACCATGACGGGGATGGTGCCCCACGCGCTATCGCACTTCCGCCCTAGTGCGGCCGCTCCACGCCCGATGGCGAGATAACCGCATCCCCCGCGCATGCTCGCTTTCGGTCTTCTTCGCTTCCCTTCTATCAGCACTCGCGGACGCCGACAAGAACCAGAGCCGCACGGTAGCCGAGTGGTTAGCGCGCCAGTTGGCAATGCTTGGGCGAATATCCCCACCGACCTTGGTTCGATTCCCAGCGCAGGCACAGCGGATCGCTGTCGAAAAAACTGCGGCTGGTGGTCCCACCAGCGTCACAGCTCGGCCGCCGTGTGTGGAGGACAAGGGGAGGATCTGTGCTTTTTCGCACAGCTCTTCTTCTCGCTGTCCCCCGGGTATCCAGAGGGCGGATGCCCGTTGCTCCTGCGGAGGTTTCCCCGGGGGAGGATGTTTCTTTTTTTCTTTCCCATCGTTCCGAATTCGAGGGAGGAGTGCGCACGCTGCTGCAGGCACCGCAGAAGTCCGCAGCAACCACACACTGACGAGACGTCCGAGAGACACCACGTACACACGCTCTGTTTTTTTTTACTGGACGTTTTGTTCCATGAACGTTCATGAAAAACAAAACGTCCAGCAAACAAAAAAAGAAGGGTACGTGATGCCTTTCGGATGTCTGGCCGGTGTTTGGTTGCTATTGCGGACTTCTACGGTACCTGCAGCAGCATGTTGATACTGAAATGCATCCAAAAACGCTACGTACGGTTTTTTTTTAATGCACTCATATCCTGATGTTCCATAAAAAAAAAAGAGAAAAAGGGCGTACGCAGTGTGATTCGTATTTCTGCCCAGTGTGTGCTTGCTACGGTCTTTCAGGCACCTGCAGCAGCGTGCCCTTTCGTATCATAATATCTAGCACATTCATGAAAGTACGCACAATGCAGCGGCTGCACTGTCAACATCTTCGTGTCTTGTATTGTTGCTGTATTAGCGCGCGCACTGCACAACGTAAAATTCACTAGCTCTAGTTATTGCTTTGCCAGCTGGTCCATATCGCCTTGCAACAACTGAGCAACGTAAGGTGCAGGCTGCAGACAATCATTGCAATTTACTCTCTTTGTGCGAATGGCTCACCACTTCCAATTATCACAGTCCGTTGCAACTGCCGAATTGATGGCCACTTGCCACACAAGTCTGCGAGAATCCGGTAAGTGGAACCGTTAACACTTAGCGAGTTTTCTCTAATTACTGGCCTCCGTCTTGAATGCGCTACGTAGTTCTACATTGTGCAGTTCACGCGGTGCTACAGTAATATTTCATGTCACAAACATGGGGAAAGTGCAGAGAGAGTCGATAAGGACCGCAGCCACTGTAAACAATTTCCTTTTATGATGATCATTTTATATCGTTATACTAATAGGCATGCCGCTGCACATACCATAATAGACCGCAGCGAGCACACATCAAAAAGACACTAGGCAGACCTTTTTTTTTTTTTTTTTACGGGACATCAGGATATGAGAGGATGCTAAAACAATTATCCAGGAACAAAAAACCAGACGCGTACGTCGCGTTTCCGGATGTCCGGTCGATGTACGCTCGCAGCTGTCCTCCACGGCACCTCCAGCACCGTGCCAATCAACGTCCTGCGGTCGCAATCAGTAGTTCCCCGCTGAATTTACTCATGCAGCGCAGTCGTCTCGCGTACACCGTATCTTTGGTTTGGCCCGTGGAAACACGTTTTTCTCGCGCCGACATTCCGCCGCTTCGATTTTGCACTTTCTGCATGTTTTAACCTCCATAACAACTCCTTCGCTCTAGAGAAGCCTGCAGGCAGTGGTGCGCAGCTGCCGGGAAACTAGCAAAACGCGACCGCGAAGGATGTATATAGTTAGTGTTCAACTTCAGACTTTACACATCTTTTTTTCTTCTAAAATAGGCTTTCTGTGTTCAAAAAGCACTTTTTTCGCACTGTCGGCGGTGTAGTACATCAGAATGCAGCTACTACGTGCTATCTAGCAAGACGATAAACCAATATTCAATAGCTATCTTCTAAACTGTTACTGTTACGAACCTTGATTATTAAAGGTGCAGTGAAGAAAAATCTGAACACGTTCCGAGCATTGTTAGAAGCTGCGACTTATTGCCTTGTGTGGCCGATTTCTCTAATTCAATCGAATTAACGTCCGGCTCCCGCCATTATTTTTTGACTTCTCCCCCGTACGGTGGGCGTAGTCGACCAATGCGTGGAGTGCCTTCAGCTAGTCCCGTGGAAGCTTTGCTTTCGCTTTATTTTGTCTTTTTGGTTTCCGCGAATAAATGGTTTCATTCGCAGATAATATAGTCGCAAAATACGCGCGGACTATTTGCTGCTATACCCCGTCTCACTACATGTTTGCAGCACTACGAAAGGTAGAGCTCTCTCGTCCAATCAGGATGGCGCGCACTACATTAGTGTGTTCCTACGCGCCTGTTGCTCGATCCACCTGGCTGGACATCAGGTGGCTCGTTCCATATAAAATAAGGCGTACTGCTAATTAGCTTCTTTCTACATCTAGCAGTGGACGCTTGATGTCTGTTTATTTTTGTACAGGCAGACGCCCGTTCCAGACGCACTGGCCCCACTTTTTCTTTTTTTTCTGTCGCCACCTGTTTGTGTCATTTCCTCTGTTGTCACGTCACAGTTATTTTCAATGTTCCTGCTATGTTTAAATGAATTTATTTATTCCAGCATGGCCACTACACTATTAAGCAAATGCAGGCCGGGGCAGCCGAATGTCGATGTTGGCGAAATGCAAAACCCCATGCGCTGCGTTAAAGTCAACGCACAAGCGGTCAAAATTAATCCGGAGCCGTCTGCGACGGTGTCTGCAATATCTCATGAGAGACGCTGCGAGGGTACTCCGACTTTCGCGCGTACGTTAGCACATTAATGGGGCTCATCACAACTCCACTCAACTCTGCTGGTTTGTGTCGTCGTCCAGGTTGACAACAACAGATGGTCCTTGGTCAACAGCATCGTCAATGACATGGTCCAGTTTCCTCATCCCATCTTCCTCACTAATAGCATGCTGCACGTAATTCTTCCATTTCTCAGTAGTCACTTGCATGATGCCTTGCCAAACCAGAGGCTCCACGTCTTAGAGCTTAAGCGTCTTGTTTTGACTGGCGACGAAGCCCTTGACATCGCTCCAAACAAACTCTATCGGGTTCGATTGGCAGTGGTAGGGTGGCAGGCGCACATCGAGACGGCTAGCAGCTTCGGCGCTGCATTCCACACGGTATCGGTCCCCACCTGTGTTCACGTTGTTGCCAAGCTTCATGAGCTCGGCCTTCACCATGTCGCTACTCCACGCGACCCGTTTTCCAGGTCTATGTCTTTTTTTGAGGCTACTCATCCGCCGCACTTTATCCTGCTTCACAGAATGATATGGCGTGTTGTCCATCGTTGTAACGCAGCCGGCTTCTTCAGGGACAACATTCGGCCCGCCTTCAACGTCTGCGTTGTCCGCTGGTAAAGCGTTCGCTCGCTCACCTGAGTGAGTTTTACCCTCCTCTTGGTGAGCGCATTCGTACTTGAACTGCCCCCGTTCTCGACACGAAGCACTTCAAGAAGCCAACTGCGATGGTCTGCTTAGAAAAACAGCACACTGACGACACAACCGACTCGGCCGGCGCCATGTTGGAAAATGGCGATGCATCACTACCTCGCAGCAAGCCTCCGCAGAGCTGTGTTCGTACGGGCTTTGTTAATTTCACCAGTGATTGAAGCACTCTATACCACGTAAATCTACCAGTCCACATTATGGTTTTGTTTGGTTTATGGGGTTTAACGTCCCAAAGCGACTAAGGCTATGAGAGACGCCGTAGTGGAGGGCTCCGGAAATTTCGACCACCTGGGTTTCTTTAACGTGCACTGACATAGCACAGTACACGGGCCTCGAATTTCTCCTCCAAAGAAATTCAGCCGCCGCGGCCGGGATCGAACCCACGTCTTTCGGGCCAGCAGCCGAGCACCATAGCCACTGAGCCACCGCGGCGGCTTAGTCCACATTATGCTTTCAATTGCTGTGCTCATTGTTTGATTAATAGTCCTACACTGCTCAAATATTCGAGGGACTATTTTTTGTGTTCCTGCAGCCCTGATTGGACGAGAGTGCTCTGCCTTCCGTAGTGCTGCAAACATCTTGTGAGACGAAGCATACGTATTACTCCGCCGATGGCACAGCGGCAAGCCGCCACGGCAATGGGTGGCGCGTTGGTCGACTCCGCCCACCGTACGGGGAGAATTGAAAACAAAAAAAAAGGGTGGGAGCCGGACGTTAATTTGATTTAATTAGGGAAATCGACCACACAGGGCAATAAATCGCAGTTTCTAAGAATGCGAGAAACGTGTAGGTTGAGTTCCCGCGGCAAAAAGACGAGTTCAGATTTCGCTTCACTGCACCTTTAAGAGGCCTGCAGCCCACAGTAGCATCCAAAGTTTTTACAATAATAACGGCTACCCTCAGCGCTGTGGCACAACAAACGTTATCTGTTTCGACGTCTTACATGCACTAGGGAGTTTGCTGTGCCTCCAAGCTTCTTGAAAGAGCGTGCATTTTGCCTCAATGTAGCCACGTAACTCGTCGAAATAGCCAAGATTTGTTGACCCACACCGTCGAGGGTAAGCGTATTTTCGAAATTATAAAAACTGATGTAGAAATTACGATAGGCTACAGGGGTCTCAATAACTAAGCAGCCTACTAGTAATAGTTAAAAAGACAGCTAATGAGTATTTGTTAATCAGCCTGCTATTTAGAATGTGTTAGCTGTATTCTGATGTAATACTCAGCTGACAATTCTAAGCCGAAAAAAAGTGTTCTAACTCATTACTTTTATTTTTAAGAAATCCTGTACTGTCTTCGGGGACACACCCTAATGGCCTAGCCTTCTGAAACATTTTCTGCGTACGGTCGTCCACACACCTGCTGAGAGCACTTGCATCATTTAGCTCGGGCCTAGGACCGGAACCAGACCGGGGGAGGTTTCGCAATACAATCCGGCCTGTATGTCTGCGCAGCAGTCCATTCAAAAACTGTGCTCATTTCTTTTTCTTTTTTTATTACAATTATAACGTTCATCCTGCCTTCGACTTCGAATTGCTCACGCAAGGCAACCCACGGAATATAACATCAGTCTCTCGTACTTTTCATAACACTCACTCTTCACCGAAAGCACACTTGTGCATTTTTAGAGAATTCAGTTCGGAGCTGACACTTACACTCACCCGATTATTCGGGCCAGTTGCTATAGCATTTTCGAAATGTAAACGTTACCTTTGACAGAACGAGCACTCGGTTTCCATTACTTATTCTTCAGGCGGGAAAAGCATTTGTAGCATGGTGTTAGTAACAACTTTACTTTCAAGCAAAAAATGAAGTGAAATCAGCTCTTTCCCGGTTGTTGGTTGGGTGGACGATTAGGTTTTCCGTGATTTGCTGAGGGTGTTGTGCAGAGGGGGGGGGGGGGGGGGGGGGGGCTTGGGATGTATCTGTCTGTGTTTGTGGAGGATAGCCAGCAGTACAACGGGCTTCAGACAGTTCTTGTAGAGTGTTACGGACCCACATGCGGAGGAGCCTGTTGGTTGAAGTCCCTTGAGGCGGATTTAGGCCCGATTTGTCATCAGCATCAGCCTGACTACGCCCACCGCAGGACAAAGGCCGCTCCCATGTCTCTCCAATTTACCCTGTCCTTTCCCAGCTGCGGCCACCGTATTACTACACATTTCTTGATCTCATCCTCCCACTTAACTTTCTGCAACCCCCTGCTGAGCTTGCCTTCTCTTAGAATCCACTCCGTTACCCATCAGGGCCAGCGGTTATCTTGCCTTCACATTACATGCCCATTTCTGCCTCTTGATTTCGACTAGAATGTCATTAACCCGCGTTTGTTCCCTCGTCCGCTTCCGATTTGTTAACGTCACGCCTATTATTTTTCTTTGCATAGCTCGCTGCGTTGTCTTTAAGCTGAACCCTCTTTGTTACCCTCCACGCTTCTGCCCCATAGGTGTGTACCGGTAAGATACATTGGTTGTAGACTTCTCTCTTGAGGGGTATTGGTAAACTGCCATTTGCGCTTCACCTCATTCTTATTCTTCTAGTTAGTTCCCTCTCATGATCATGATCAGCTGTCACTACCTGCCCTAAACAGCCATATTTTCTTCCTAGACGGTTGAGTATAACTCATTGATCATACTTTGCAGTTCATACCCTGATCGACTTAGCAAGGCAATATCATCAGCGAATCGCAGATTACTAAGGTATTCTCCGCTAAATCTTATCCCCATCTGTTCACATTCCGGGCCCCGGAATACCTCCTGTAAACATGCGGTTAATAGCATAGGCGAGATCGTCTCTCCCTGTCTTATTAGCACGTTTACGATGTGGGAATCCTGGCTTTCTGCATTCGCCTTTGCGCGGCTGTGCCGGCCTCCCGCGTTGTTTCTCCTCTTTCCCTTGCTCCCGCCTCAGGCGGTGGAGAGGCGGCTGGGTGACTAATCACTGTCATTTAGCCACAGCTCCGCCCCGGCTCGCCAAGGGCCTTTGCCATTGGCGCCTTTTGGCGGGAATTCGGGAACCGCTTTGGGCGGCCGCGCGCCGCGCAACCGTCCGAGCGGGGCCGAGAGAGAGATCCCTCCGAGACAGCGAAAGGTGCGTACGTTACTGTTTGTCCCTGCCGGCCTTTGCCGCTCGGACCAGTGCTTACTCGAGCTCGCCCGCACGTGTCCTCTGACCTGCAGCGGCTCGAGAATGTCCAGCGGGGTCCAGCGACCTCAGACAGGCGTACCTTGCGTTGATTGCCCACTCTCTCTCGCAACCGGCCCAACGGTCGACACGAGAGGGAGATCACAGCACTGCCGCGGGGACATTCTCCTGCAGCGGCGTGCTAGCGGCGCGCATTACTCGAGTCGCTTCGTGAGCGCAGCGGAGCCTTGCTCCTCGCGCGCCCCCGGGACGGGGTGACTATTGAGTGTTTGTGTACCTGCTGAAGGACGACGTGAATAAACGTCTCCTTTGTGAACTTGGAGGCCTATTTCTTTGCGGCGAATCGCTCTCCTCCCAGCGGAGGTTGAGTGCGCCGCATCGGTGTCCCAGTGTGTGTGTGGTGACGGCTGATCGGGGCCCTTGGCTCGCGCGAAGCTCGAACCCGCGGTGGGTGGTGGCCTGTGTCCACTTAGAAACCCACAACTCTTTCCTCTTCTATCTTTGTGAGGTGGAATATAGGGCAGTGAGTATACCATTCTGCTAATCACGAATGCTTGTTTGGTATTTTTTTGATTAGCCTGATGCTTTGATGTGTCATGACCGTGTGTTTGGACAAACGTTCCCAGATGCGGAGTTTCTGTACCTCCGATACTGGGAGGCCGTCGACCGTCACTTGTATAGAGGGTTTTCCCTTTTTGTGACGGCCCGCAGTCGGGTGGAGCAGCAGGATTCGGTCAGCGAGTGTGCAAGGCCTATACAGGCCACGCAGTCCGTACCGCTTCCGCTTGGAGGCTTTCCTCCATTTCGCCGGCATTTTGCCGTGGTCGTCTGCGTAGGAGTGGGATCCGCTCTAATTTTCGGCCCATGGGTATGGGAGTGGTGTCGAAGAGTAGTGGAGATAAAACTCAGCCTTGAGATGTGCCCCTGCTTTCTAGAGCTAACGAGGGGGATTGTGTGGACCCAAACCATATCTCCGCCGTCCTGTTACTCATAAAGGCGGTTAAATACGCGTGTGTTCTAGCCCCTACACCTCAGTAAGATAGTGCGTTTAGTTTGGTTTCGTGCGTCTGCCGTGTCTCAGGTGTAGAATTTCTTCTGAGTAGGGGTGTGCGAATATTCGAAATTTTCGAATATAATTCAAATATTATTTTTTTATTAATCGTGTTCGATTCGAAATCCACATATTCGTGTTGTTTCGATTATTCGACACGACGCGAATATTCCTATCTAGCCGAATATTCTACTGCGAGCACCGGCGTTCATTTCGGTCCGCAAGTCCTATCGACAGAGACATAACAACATGGCGGCGCCCAGAGCAATGCGTAACGTTGGGTTCTAGGCACTACAGTTGGGCCATGCAGTAGCTCACTGCACTGGTGAACTTTTTTGTGGCTATACCTGCGAAGCTGGTATAGTCAGAGCAGTGCACGAAATACCTCGCAATACGAGCCAGTTCAGTGCCAATTGAGAGGGCATTTTCTGTAGCTGGAGAAGTTGTTTCAGCTAGAAGGGAACTACTTCTGCCTGACCAAGTAGAGCAGCCGACAACCTTTTATGTTCATCCCAGCAACGCGCTTTTGTGCTTATGGCAAGCTAGCCTTGATCAATGCTGTGCCGTAGCCACCTTCTCTGATATTTTCACTCTTCTAAGAACAGTGCTCGAGACTGATACTTTTTGTGCAGCCACACGCACCTTTCGTGCTCATTTCATCACTGATAGTTGAACTGTGATGTTCTTGGGTGCTCAAATAAATGTTTTGTAGTGGTTAAATGTGTCTGTCCTTGATTATTCGTATTCGATTCGTATTCGAAAAATTTGATATTCGCGCACCCCTACTTCTGAGATTTGAAGCATCACGTCCTGCGTCGTGTACAGTTTGCTTCTAAATCCCAGCCTCGCATGGGGGAAGAGGCCGTGTTTTTGCATGTGGGTTTGGAAACGGCCGAGGATAGCGTGTTCGTACAGTTTTCCTAGGCACGAGGTGACCGACATGGAACGGAGGCTTGCCAATTGAACTGGTTTACCTGGTTTTAGAATAAAGGTGACCTTAGCGTAGATCCATTCCGGGAGGGGGTGCCCCTCTCCAGTGTTCATCGAAAAGCTTGGTTACGGCTTGAACCAAATTTTCGTCCAGGTTCAGTAATGTTTTGTTGGTGATTTTATCCGCGCCCGGCGCAGACATGGTGCGCAGCTTGTGCATACCTACTCTCACTTCCCCTGTCGATATGTCTTCGTCAAACACGGGGTTCAGAGGGCTTGAGTATTTGAGGGGTAGGCTTCTAGCTGTGGTTGTGAGATACCCGTCTTTTAAGTTTTGGATCAAAGCGCTGTCTTCCACATTTAATTTCTTGGCGCTGCGATTTACGTTACGTTGTTGGGAGTCTTTAGTGTTTTATGCTTCTAAGAGGCAACGTAGAAGCTTCCACGTGTTTTTCAGTCCCAGATTTGCAACCGCATGGAAGCAAATCCAGATTTGCTTCCATGCAGTTGCAAATCTGGTCCCACTGTTGACGGGTTAGGTGTACTGCGTGTGCTTCAATCTTTTTCCTAAGGCTGCTATCCTTAGTTTAAGAGGCCGTGTTTGTTTTTCAGCCATCTTTTTTGCATACTGGAGTGTGTTTCCCACATGTGGACAAGTCTGCTGTCCACGATTTTCGTTTCCCGATTACTCGGGATGTGGCACTTCCGACGTCCTATGTGAGTGCATTCACCCAGTTTGCAAGGTTCTCGATCTCAGTAGTGGATTTCTTCCGGAGATTCCTGAATTTATCCCAGTCTCTGATTTTTAGTGTCCTTTTTACAGAGGGAGAGATTGACTTCAGTGCGGAAGTTGTTTGAATGTTGTAGTCGTCGCTGCCTAGGGAGGTCTGCGTGTTGGTTCACAAACACTGTGCGATGTTTTTGGTGATCGTGGGATTGGGTTGGTGTTTAGCTGCGCGCTGTTGTGTATCGTTAACGGGTTAGGGCCTCATTTTGCACTAATGTCCAGTGTTGCGATTCCTTTCTGCACTTTTGCTTGTAACCCCAGCTTACGTTTCTTGCGTTAAAAATCTCCTCGGGTTCTTCGCGCGGTTGTTTAGCACTTTTGTAATAACCGCAAGCGGAGGGGGCGAAAGGGGGGGGGGGGGGGGGGGGGGTTCCGCTGCTTTTTGGCGCGCTGTACGTGTTGAGGATGAACAAGCTGGGGCTTCTTCTGCTTTGGGACGGAGGGGGAGATGCAACGGTTTGTCTGATGTTGCCATCAGACCTCGGGATGCATCGGGCGGTTAGTGTGTGTGTAGTGTTTTATGGCGCACAGGCAACTAAGGCCATCATGCGCCAAGCATACGGTGTTACGAAAATTTTTCCGCTGAATTTTATAGAAAAGTGAAGAATCATCGGTGGTGTAGGGGGCCTAAAACGTTAGTGCGACCTAGTGATCACATAGGAAAGAATTTATAGAAATGGCTAATATTAAAACCTTTAAAGGGGGTTGGACACCTCAGCAGCTATCCTTGTTGTCTTGTTTTGTTAGCAGGAATTGGTCCGTAAGGTGTGTGTGGCCTATTCGGAGATGACAGAGAACCACTTGCTTGAAACGTTCCTGCTGCACACATGACTTCCATTCACCCTAAAGCTATCTTTACCAAGCGCAGTTTGTTATTTACTTCGTTTTTCCAAGGCGAATGCCCTTTTTTTTCTTAATTTACGTTGTACTAAATTCGTGCAATCCTTAAATGGTATACATTGTTTATTTTGTCTTCCCACAAGCTTCAGCAGCGCACAAATCTGCTCTGTCGTTGCCTTTCATTCTGACATGACTGGGGACCCAGCATAATTTTGTCTTTTGCTATGTTGTGAATGGTGTCACCCAGTGACGGAGTGATTGCACTTCTAGAGTGAAGAGATGTCAGTACCATTAGGGGGCCTGTGTAAATAATACTGTTCGTGAGATTCTCGTTTACTATTTTTCCTGCAGCTGCACAAATGTCAGGACAGCGCCCGTCCTGTGTTTTTCGTGTTCCTTCTGTCCTCGTTCCGTAGCGCTGTTGTGAATCTATTTGTCAGGTAATGTGTCCTGTATATTGAGATTCTGGCATATCTCTTCGAATCGCAATACCAGTGGCCAGGTAGCTTGCGGTTTGTGGGTAAATAATATTCAACAACGACATTTCGCCACAACTGGATAGTATATATGTTTTGGCAGCGATTCTTCTGTATTCAAGGGAGGTTTCATTTATTTCTGCACAGAGGTTGACTATGGGAGTTGTTCTGTATGCGCCACATGAGAGCGCTAGGCCTCAGTTTTGTACTCGATCCAATTTTTACGGCATGACAGACCTGCCCAACCGTACAGTGAACCCATAATCTAATAAGGAAAGTACCAAACTGACAGTTGCAGGCGGAGTGCTCAGGCGGTCGCATTTATGATAAGGACATCAGCTTTATCTTGTTGTGTTTTGATGAGAAAGTGGTAGGAAAGGTGATAACTCAATCGGCTGGTGATTCGGGCGTCTGTCATGTTAAGGGTTCCCCTCTTCGACAGGCCGTGATTGCATATAGCAAATCTGCGAATTAAGCCTGCCGTTAATTTCGGTTTCCTTGTCTAGGAGTTCTATATGAGGGTGGCACCCAAAGTGTCTTGTATATATAGAGGCCAAGGATTCCGAGTCTGTTGGCCAGGGGTGTGTCGCAGTGTATGCGTAGAACCCGAGGAAGTTGTCTGATCACGTGGAGTGATCATTTGAATGGAAAACACTTAAGGCCCATAAAGGTCAGTTTCGAAGTGATAATATCAATTGTATATTGTAAAGTATTTTATGCCTCTCCTATGGAGCCTTTTGTCGTCCATGAAGTGGTGTCTTAGGTGTATAGTGCCGCGCGGAGGTCAGGTATGATAGTGGGCTAACGCTATTTTCAGTAGGAGGGAGCAGAGAACTGCACCTTGTGGAGTGTCACCTTTATTAACCCTCCCAATGCAGAACACTCCACAAGGTGCAGTTCCTGGCTAAACAACTCACCAACATACCTGACCTGGATGGGGACAGATGGTATAGTGCTGGCTGGAAAACATGTTCAAACAGTTTTTTCACGCAACTGATGAGGGAGACAGGGCAAAGGTTTCGGAGGAAGACTGCCTTGCTGGGTTTGGGAATAAAAGTGATGTGTGCATGTTTCCAGGTGGAGGGCAGCGCTCCATCAGTTCCTAAAGTGAGGTGTCGTCAAGGTTGCGGAGGACCTTGTGTGTCATGTGGTCTGGTCCGGGGGCTGTTGGGCGGCGTATGGTAAGTGATTCCGTCCCAATCGATAGAATTGTTTTCGCAGTGCATATGTCTTGTAGAGTTCGGTTGATGTCAGTGCCCTTTTTGTAGATCAAGGTAGCGAGACGGTTCTCGCAATCACAAAGAGAACAAGGAAGAGGAAAGCCTCAGGGTGCTTGCCAGCGTTTCGGCAAGAAGACTTCGTATGGCCCAGGTGAACAGAAACCCCCTTCCCCTTCCTTGTTCACTTTGTGTCTTTTGTAGATCAAATTGAATAATCTTCTTGACTCGTTTGCTGGGGGTGTGTAAAGCTTGCTCAATCCTACTCGCCCAGGGAGCTGGTTCTGGCGCAAGATGAGAGCCAAGTTTGTCTCGCTCTCAGAGGAGTTGAGTGCTTTGGGTTATTGGAGTTTAACGTGCCAAAGCGACTCAGGCTATGAGGGACGCCGTAGTGAAGGGCTCCGGAAATTTCGACCACCTGGGGTTCTTTAATGTGCACTGACATATCACGGAAGAGAAGAGTGGGGAAGAAATAGTTTGGTTTTGAATGTATGGGTAGTGATAAAGATGGGGAGGTTGCTGCCGAGATAATCTGCTAAGACACCCTGTGGCTTAACCAAGACGTGCGGGCTTGCATATGTAAGCAAGGTCACCGAGGGCCCGCATGTAACACGTGCCGATTCTTGCGGGTGTGTTTAGGTTTGTGTCGGTGTACTATTGATAACTGGTAAGGTTTAAGGAGTGAGGATGGCTGTGTGATGTGTGGGTGCTGTCACCGAATAACATTTAAATGGGTTATGACTGCGTTTTTCTGACTCATTTTGTTCGCTATGACTCTCGGAACAACTGGGAATGAGGTCATTTGGTGCAATGAGTAATTTGTAATTGAATTTTTAAAACTTGTGCTGTACCGTGTGGTAGTCAGGTAAGACTAACGCGCTCGCGATTCATGACGCCGTGAACCAACGCTCACGTGCTTTCTCTCAACTGAACGAGTGAACTGCGCACTCCTCGTAACGAGCGTAGGGGAGTGGGTGGCTCGCTGTTCGGGATAGGAGTGCTGAGGGTAAAGGGGGGGGGGGGGGGGGGAGTGACGGCAGGGGGACAAAGGCAACAGAGGTCCGTGTCCTTCCCTTTTCTGTCTACTGCCGATCTCGGCGGCTTAACTGTAATGTGTCAAGGTGATTTTGCATCGGTTTTCCACCAGACGGCGGCGCTGTCGGGGGAGGGGCTTAGAGTCAACTTCAAATTGCAATTTTTAGCTAAAATGCCCACGTAGAGCCCTGCTTCTTTTTTTAAGTATGCATAACAACGGTCGTGGCTAGAACGCCACGATTTGTTGGGAGATCATAAATGACCCCTTTAATGTACAGGTTGCTTGTTCCTGCGTAACTGCGTTTGGTGTGGAATTCTTCTGTCTGAATGTATTGTTCGACTCCTTGGTGAGTGGTATATGGTGTACGTGACGGTGGAGATGAGCCTGTTGGTTGTGAATGGCCTCTTGGGGGGGGGGGGGGGTTACGCTTTCTGGACGACGTATACCTTCGTGCGTGTCCTACTGACATGCACTGACGGATGACTATGTGAGCAGCCTATCCGTCAAGCTCACCAAGACAGCACAGGCATAACTGTGTGTGCCCACCCTCCGCCATTCCTAGAAAAGCTTTTCCCGCCAAAAAAATAAAACGGTTGAAAGTAATCGCTCGTTCTGTTTGTCGTCTCTCTGCTTCAGGCCTTCCTGTCAAGGTTATCGCTTCACTTCAAGAATCACACACAAGCATGTTTGCTCTCTCAGTATACCAAAAACAGGTTTCCTTGTGATACTTCATAAATATCACGGCTGCAACACCGCTGTCGCTGTATGCATGAGGAGCACATACTATAGACATACAAAAAAACTGCGCTTTCCGCAGTCCTGTTGCTACTCGCCCCACTGTCAGAGTTTGTGCTTCGTCTACAGACCATTCAGTAAACTGTGCTGCATTCTTGCGCGGCCTGAAATGAATGATGTGCTCACCGTGTGCTTGTCTTCGGTGAGCTCTGCCATCCGAAGCTGCACTTGGAGCTACGTGGAGAACACGTCCAGCACCTCCAGGCATCCAACGCCGCGCTCGTAAACAGTCGTGTCCTGCGCAAATTCGTTACGGGGGCTTCAAACAGCAGCCCTGATGTCACACTTTTCCAGAGCACATGGTTAGCGCGGTGCGAGCAACGGCGAGCCCCTACTGCAGCTGCGTCGGCGCGTCTTTCCAGTAATGCAAGTTTGGATAGCTTCGTGGCTTGTATACTATAAGTAGCACTTGAGAGAAAACGCTCGTTCTGTCGTCGTCTCTCTGCCCCAGGTAGTTTTGTGAAAATTAGTCATTCCATTGCAAAAATCACACTGAAGAGCTTGATTGGTCCATCATTAATACACCAAAAATGGTTGCCTTGTGAAAGTTCATAAACATATGGTTACAACACAAGTGTGACAGTACGGGGAGCGCATACTAAACGCATCCAAGAAAAGATGTCAGGGTTTTAACTTGGTTAAACCTACTAGTGCGAAAGCTCTAGTTTTTTCCTATACCAAGTATTCTTTGGTCCCAATAGGCTAAGGTCAAATTTCGGGTGTGGCCCGGGTCATACTTTGGAAATGCCTCAATTCAAATTTGGAGGTCGCCATCGTGTTTGGCTTGGTCAATTATGGTTGGACATAGATTTTGGTACAAAGTTGAGTGAAACCGTGGGCAGGGTGTGTGCCTCATGTAGGGCATTTTTGGTCAAAGAGAAATACGCTCTGTTTAGCGTTTGACCTTTCGCCAAATCCGTGCGCAGTGCGCATTTGTAAGGAGGGGTACATAAGGCGCGCTTCCCCATAGAACAGGCGCAGACACTCGCCATAGAAGGAGAAGAAAAAGCAACAGTCGGACGGCGCAGAAACACCCTGGCCAATCCCCCGCCATGGGTATGTGCCATTAAGCCTGAGGACATCGTCATCATCATCAACACCGATCCAGAAGTGGTAGCTTGGGAGTTGGCTGAAAAGCAGCGAGAGCTTTTCGCTTTGAGATATCCAGGCTTAACCTTAGCTAAGCCACAGCCAAATTTTTTAGTCGGTGTTTCGCACTAAAATTTCACTCTACGCTGTCCTGCTTTTACTCGTCCGACTGTACGTGCTCGTGCTTCGTCTACAGACCGTATAGCTGTGGGTGCGGCATTCTCGCGCGGGCTGAAATGAGTGAGCTGCTCACCGTGTGCCTGTCCTCGGCGACGGTGAGCTCTGTGCCGTCCGAAGCCGCACTTGGAGAACGCGTCCAGCACCTTCAGTCATCCAACGCCGCTTTTGCGTACAGTCGTGACCTGCGCAAGTTCATTAGGGGGGCTTGACACAGCAGCCTCTTGGCAGCCATGACGTCACACTTTTTCACAGCACGCGGTTAGCCCGGTGTCACCTACGGCGCGCCCCTGCTGCAGCTGCATCGATGCGTCCTTCAAGTAGCGGAAGCACGGATAGCACAGTCACCTGGTGTAATAAGGTAGCTGGCCACTTCAATCTGCTGCATTGCAATATGTAGTTCTGTGACCGGCGAAACAGGACGCAGGGGGTATTTGCTCGGATAAAAATTGTTGCAAAAGTTAATTAGAGTGTGCCTCCACCGTGTAACACATCGTGTGTGGCGCTGACGAGCTGTGATACCCTTTCGAAAGGATAGCAATCTCTAGAGGGCATGGGTCAGTGCGGCACAGCTATCTCGATCGACATAAGACACTTTCCGAAAACGACTTTCTTTGCTCGGACCATTTCGTCAACGTCGGCTGCAGGACAAGTCTCACACTGTTGAGGACCCTCGGAAAACATCATTGAAACGAGAGCACTTCAAACCTGATGCTGGGCCTTCCAATTTCTCAAGAATATTCGACTAGTTGTACGCTTCGGAAGAATAGATGGCAAGAAGTGCATGCTATTTCATCCATTAGTGGGGTACAAGCGAAAGCCCCGTGAACCAGCGTTGATTCCTCTCCCGCAGGGGACACTGCAGTGGCCGATGATTTATCATTGGACACGTATCGGAATCCTCTCAATGTCCATCACACTTGGCTAGCAGCCTACTTCCTTGATAGGAAATGGTTTGCATACCATGCTAATGAAACTAAATAGGACGACCATTGGTCAGATGACTTCGCAACTCTTTGGCCACCGTGCACGATCACATATGTTCCATTCGCTAAATACGCAACATACCCCGGCTAAATATACATGTATGCTGTGAGGGCCTACTTTTGCGACAGTTTTGCGTTGGATGCAGTGCTTTAAATGCCCACAACGTGCTTTCGACGATTGACGCCTCTCGCGGCGATTGTTTTTAGCAGGGTCACCACCTCGAAAAAGCGTTGGCGTATTCTGCTCGAGCTGAGAAAGGTAAATCCCAAATTTTTCTCCGTGTAAACATGCCATGTGCAAATTCTATTTATTTTAAGCTAGAAGACAGGTTTGGAAGCGGCACCCGGCTTATTTCTCCTGGGCTGGCGGGGTTTGTAATCGCCTCTATGCAGGTGGCGGGAATGAATCGCCATTCGATGTTGCAAGCGTTCTTGAAAAGAAAAAAAAATCACAAGTCACAAAATCACAAATCAATCTAGCGCTTGCGGGTCGAGGGTCATGTCATTATGTATTGAAAAAAAAAACAACAGATAGCCCTAGAAAAAATTACTGGCTGGGCTCCAGGAAGAAGGGTGGCAAAGCGCTGAGGGGAAGTCGTGTTAGTTAACTCCTGCGATGCTTGCTCAAAACGAGGCTCAACAAGCGTTGACAATCAGTGACGGCGTCAAGGGTACGCGACGGGCAGCGGCAAAAACAGTCACGCAGGCACCATGCCTACGTAAAAATTAATTCTCCGCTCCTCCCCAGTAAAATTTTCTGCCCGCGTTCCCAGTTAAGTATTATTAAGGAGAATATTTTTTACCTATTTGAGGACTTAAAAGCGTCGCAGTCCTGCTATCACGGAAATAGTTAGATAACGTGATCACATCAACGGAGCAGGACGCTGCTGATTGGTTTATGATTTGGTTTTATGGGGTTCAACGTCCCAAAGCGACTCAGGCTATGGGGGATGCCGTAGTGAAGGGCTCCGGAAATTGCGACCACCTGGGGTTCTTTAGCGTGCACTGACATCGCACAGCACACAGGCCTCTAGAATTTCGCCTCCATCGAAATTCAGCCGCCGCGGCCGGGATCGAACCCGCGTCATTCGGGCCAGTAGCTGAGCGCCGTAACCACTGAGCCACCGCGGTGGGGCAGGACGCTGCTGAGTACGCTCAGCATTTTGTGTGCAGTAAAATTTGTTCAAAGTGCTTACATTATACTGGTACTATAATTTGGAGAACACTACTGAGTACGCGCTGTATTTGGTCTGCATAGTAATATTTGTTCATTGTGTCTAGAATACATTGCCACTATAATTTGGCTAAGATGTGTTGCCATAAAGGCTGCGACAGCAGTTCCAAGAATGTGGAGCTCTCGATCTAGAGTCGGCATATTTACTCTACGCAGGAGTACACTGGCTTCAGGACCCCTACCCCGCCTGCTGCCTGGATCCCGGACAACACGACTGCTGACTATGATCCTCAGTGGAACATGGTTGACGAAGAGAAAGTGGAAAACCTGCTGGAGCATCTGGCGTTGCTGGTCTGAAAGCCCTCGTGGCTGGACGGTTCCGGAGGCTATTCCCTACATCGCGGAAATTCCAAGCTGCACAGGATGCGTCGAAGAATTCACTGCACAGCTAACTGACAGGGAAGGTTTGTTTATGTTTACTGAGGACTACCTAACAAATGTCATGGGTATGAGCTTAGGGATGGTTCTCAAGGTATGCAATGTGGTGAGGTCACTGATAGAAAACCCGGCATAGGTTTCGCGACTAGTTTAACATCATCTGCATGAAGACATGACCACCGACCTTATAGAGCAGGACATCAGCAATACTTCATGTGTGACCCATGGAGACTGGGATGCAGCAGGACATCAGCATGCCTTCATGTCTAATCTCGGAGATTGGAGGGCTACAAAATTCTCACCATTTGCACTGTGTCAGCGTTGCGCCTTGAGTGAATGTGTCTCATGCAGCGTGTCAGCTCTCGCTCCACCATTTTCGCCAAAATGAACAGGTTTGTTTTGCATTTGTCTCCTTTCTGGCACTGCTCGTCGATATTGGCTAGAATACCCATTCCCAGAGCAACTGGAACTCAGTCACCAGCTGCCATATCTGATAACGAAGCAGTGTTGGGAATAACGCAGGGTTACTGGCAATGGGTGCTTGGTACTAGGTCGCTGGATACTGGGAGGTAAGTGCAGCATTTATGAAACATCGAGGTCTGTGCTCATTAAAGAGACAGTATATTAATTACTGACTGAAACACGTGTCATGAGATTATATTCGAAAAAAAAGTACCATGATGTAAGAGTGGAGCAGTGCCATATCGGAGGAAACAAAAATATATAATTTTAATTTGGCATTGAAAAACGCCTAAGAGCGATGAAGCCTTTCCATTATTGGTGTACCCACCACGTGACCGTATCTCCGAGATGTGCACTGTTTGGAGCGGTAACCACGGTCTTCTAGAACGTCAGTGTCCACACGACGGACCGGAGCACGGGAGAAAAGGTCACGTGAGTGATGTGCCGAGTGCGACAACACACCGAGGGAAGGAAAATTCTAGGAACTGCTGTCCTCTTCGCTCATCTCGCGCTGCCCTCTATTCGCGAGCAAACTCAGCGTAAGGGGGCACTGTGATGTCTGACGGCTCACAACAACGTGACAGCCCGTTGAAAAGGGGTGTGAACGTGGACGCGATCATCGTCATCATAAATATATTGCTACACTGGGCAAGATGGTGTATTTGCAAAGGTCCGTACGTGGTCTGTGGGTGTGTCCATGCATATAACTGGTCGCTTTGAAAATGTATTGCTGTTCCTGGCTTGCGATGAAATTCGCGCTGGTTTGTGGAAAGCGGTCACGTTTTTGACGGTGAGCGCTTAATTCTGACGTGCTCTAGAATCCCCATGGGCACTGAAGCCGAAATTGTGACATTATTTGCGTGACAGATCCGCATATGAGATAGCGGTCTGACTGAGAGATGCATTTACGGAGTCAAGAGTAGAGTAACCAAGGTGCTCCAGCTGTGTCCCCAAGAGATAGAAGTACGTCAGGACGGTGTTCATTCATTCCCACAGATAAGGACCTCGGTGATTTTGCCATCAATGAGCATGAAAGCCAAGGCGCCGCGCTCGCCAGATGTTCTTTCACTCTTCGCGCTCTCTTATGTGCCGCGTTGTTGCCGCTAAATTTTTCGTTGCAATTAGCAGTAGAAAAAATTCTTCGAGTCGAATGCTAATTATGCTCTCAGTAGCGAATATGAAGCTACCTTTGGCGAAAAAGGCAGCAAATAATTCAGGGGCACTTTGACTGTCTAAAAGCATAGTGTCGAACCGGAACCGAACCTGAACCCGAAACAGGAACAGAACCCGAATTTTCACCCGAAACCGTAGCTGAACCGAACCCACGTGATCGTATCTCCATGAAGGTGGGTCCAGACGTGCGGACCGAATCGCGGATGGTACGCGCGCGTCAGCGCGGTTATCGTGACACGTGCATCCGGGAGTCGGTCTGAACGTCGGGTATTCACACGAACGCAGCGGACAATCCGCGCAGACTCTCGCCCACAGCGGGCTTGCGCTGTTAGCGTGGCTTCGAAAACTCAGCTGCCGAGAGTTTAAACATGAACGCCGAACGAAAACGTCGTCTCGCCGCACTGGTTGTCGCCATTAAAGCGTCTGAGGGCGAGAAGGAAGCTTTCGCGTCTAAAACGGTTATGTTGGACAAAGTCAAGGTTGGAAAAACAATGTTTGGCCATGCAGGACCTGCTGTACGAGGACCTACTTGAATGCGACCCGGAGAGTACAAACGCTTGCTGCGGCTTAGTCCAGAGCAGTTTTACCAGATACTGGCTCACAGAGCTCCTTCTCTCCATATTCACTCAAATAAGCAGAAACAACAAAGCTAAGCGGGTATTTACGCACAAGCTCAAATACACAGTACGACGCAGTGAGAGAAATACGAAAAGGAGGACACACAATGCTGCACTCGAGCTGCAAATGCGGCGAAAAGCGCGCCAAAACGAAAGGCGCCAGCACGGAGCAAAGCCGACTTCATTCAGGATAGCTAGCCAGACGAGCGCACCTAGAAGCAAAAACAATCCCGGTCCGCCGACAAGCCCTCGGACTGAAAAAGGCGCTGGCCTTTTTCATTCGGTCCGCGGTCCGGGCCCAGAAAAGTGCACGCCGCCGGCTCAAGGTCGCTCAGAGCAGGGACGTTCACGTTACGTGGCACGCGGACAGCGCTGACGCGCCCGGACCATCCGCGATCCGGTCCGCTCGTGTGCGGATGCTGCGGATGCAGAGGGAGTTGGAACTGGTCCAGAACGTCAGGTCGATGCAGGAGCAATACGTCTACGCCGATCCCGGAGCTTCGAATGCGGAGCGAGTGGAAAGGATTGTCCGACAGAGCCACCCCACGTTTGCTCTCTATCTGCGGAAGAAGTCACTGCGGCGACTTGAACGAGCTAGCTGTGGCAGCGCGTCGGGTAGAAGCCGAAATCTCGGCAGCCTGCGCCGCCGCTCTACGCGCTCTATCACACCAAAAGAGTCCTAGATTTTTCGTGCAGGACTAACGCATTTAAAAATTCCTTTCCTTGCGCACTATTTGCGATTGGAATTGTTATCCGCCGATACGGTCAACTGTACAACGGTTTCGTGATTCCTCTGCGCCCTTGTGCCTCCGCCCCATCAAAATGCATTCATGTTGTAAACAGTATCTTGTGTCTTTGCTCTGATTTATCATTCAACGTCCTGTATCTAATTGTTTGCTGTTTCTGAATTTGTTGATTTGTATTGTCCACTCCTGCCTAAGTCCTGTATCTTAGGCCTGTAAAATAAGTCAAAAAATTTTTACCAGCACTTCTGACAGATACTCTCGTCTTGTATGCTGACACGCGAGTTTACGGCTACTTTTTCGGTTTGTCAAGCAAGAGAAGCGGTATTTTCCGTAAAATAATATTTATATTGCATTTGAACGACATTTCCGAGATAACTCATTAGCAGTGTTTATACTCGGGTAAGATTTTTGAATGCCTTGGTAGCGTTACCGTCATCGTGGCTTTTGTGAAATTAAGTGATTTAACTAAGTGATCTAACAGTCCTTGAATTTACGGTGCCTCACCATAATTGAAATGTGCTGTAAATGCGAAGCAAAAAAAAAAAAGACATGCGTGTAGCCTTTGGCAAATTTACAAATATGTGTAATTCTTTAGGTGCTTGGCTCAAATAGTACTTTGCACCTTTCTTTACAGAAGTCTTTTTGCAGCAATGCTGTCAGCTGCTTACTGCTGCATTTCACACCATCCGGTCATGTGGTGATATTGGTGTTTTTTGAGACTGAGATCTTCTAGAAGGGATTGTATATATTTGAGGTGTTTGGCAAGTGGTGGCCCCAAAATTAATGTGTACAGTTAATAAATCTCACAGAAGGGTCCAGGGAGCTAAGCAGCTGCAGTTAGTGAAAAAAAAATGGTTCTAGGAAAAAGCTAAAATACTAATTGACCAAGATGATTGGCCTACAATCAAAGAAACTGCTTGGATTTAACGTGGTGTTAGAGTGAAGGCCTTGTGATGGTCAAGGCATTTCCAATTGTTGCTCATGCTTGGCCTTCCTTAGAATGGCCAATGGTTGGCCTGTCACCACATCTAAACACAAACTTTGATTGGTGTCCAGCATTTCGCCAATTATGGAAGCGTTGGCCACTGATGATTTGCCCTGCTGAAAAAAGTTGTACGATGCAATAAACTCATAGAGTTCGTCACACAAATATAGAATTATCATACAAATGTCATACATTTCTGTAAAGTCGTGCAATCATCAAAAAGATGTCACAGAATATTATACGAATTGTGTAATATTTTATGAGGAAGCCTCTATGAGGTTATTGCATCATAGATTTTTTTCAGCAGGGTGAAACCGCAGTTTCCAGCGCGGTGCACACAGCTACCGTTGCAACATTCCGAGCTGCTTTTCTTCTCTTTTGTCGATTTTCTGACGGGGATCCTGTCTGAGGCAAAGTGTTCGAAGGACTGAAGGGGCAATAAATGAAACGTGCTTTGTCTTGCTGCAACCTATACTTTCATTTCAGTGTCAGAGTTAGGTTTGGGGTTTGGAATAACGGAATAAAGTTTTTTCTTTACAAATTAGGACTTTTTCAAATGTTTATAGTTTCCCTCTTTGCGCGCAATCTGGCGGTCCATTCTTTTTGGCATGCAAGCCGAGCAGCTGCTGGAAGACCCTATCAACCCAGCAACGGAAGAAGCAACAGTGCCTGCATTCGTGTAATAGTGTTTCCCTCTTGGCATGTGCACAAATAAATAAAAGTATGCGCTGCGTATTGTCGTTGTCTTGATTAGTATACCAAAGCATTTCCCGCTGCCCAAGGCTGCAGGGCAGCAATACGTCAACTGTAAGTATTCAAGTTCCACTATTTCCCGATTCAGACAGTACAGCTGTAACGGAGGGTGCTTTGTTAAGCACGCATAGCTCGTAGTGACGCTTTGTACTTTCAGTTACTCTTTGTAGCAGGCAACGTCTTTTTCTGCGAGAATGTCTCCGAACCTAGCACCACACTGACACCTGATGATGAAATAAAACTCATTGGTTAATAGACTGCAAACAACAGAAATTGAAAAATGAGAAAAGAACTTCCTACTGCTGGCTGGAGACTGAGAAAGAAACTTCAGTAGCGTTTGTAATTTACTAAGACGACCATGTTCAGGAAATTAATAGAAAATGCCATTCATAGAATTCCTCATCAACGCATGTTGCGCTTACCAATAACAGAGCTCCTGTTGCGCATAAAACGTAGCATATTTTGCATTACGTCCGTGGACATCAGCTGGCTAGTTTCTGACTCCGTGCACTAGTATACGTTGTTTGTGCTTTCTACGTGACGTAGGGTGCCTATTTATATTCCTTTTCGTCGCGATTTAAACATCCACGGTTGTTCTCTGTGCGAACGGAGCGACCAACGAATGCCATGACGCCAATGCCGGAACTTGCTTTCAATTTCCCAATACAAGTTTTAGCGCTCGGTAAGTCCTTTTAATGCGTTATGCTCGCTTCAGCAGTTTTGGTCCAGCACGTCTACGTTGACGCACCTGTAGGGCATCTAGGGTTTTTAGAGCGCAGCTCTTTGGCGTCCGTTCCTGGGTTTCGCGTCGTCGTCGGCGTCGGCCTCGTAACCAGCTCCGCCCCCAATGTCACGCTTTTCAATCGGTCGAAATGCTCGTGACGTCACAGTGCGCGAATTTCAAATGGGGCCAATTGTACTTTGGCTAGTAACCATGCAACCAATCAAAGGGATCGTATAGTGATGCTGCAACTAAGTTGGACTGAGTTTAGTTAATTGCTTAATTAATCAATTAGCCTAATTAATATAGAGGAGAATGAAGAGGTCTGAAGAAAACAAAAGAAAGACGCGCGCCGCAGCGACAACAGCGTCCGCGGAAGGAGACGCTGCTGGAAAAAAACAGATAAGTACGAAGCCGCGTTCCCTCCACCACCACGCACTTCCCCACTCAGTAAGACGTTGCTCGTTTCATATACGTTGTGTCGAACATCCTAGACAGTTCCAACAATTGACAGGTTAATGACAGAACACGATGGATAGAAATACAATAATATAAATATGAAATAGCCTAATTAACCTTTCTAGTTAGACCGCATAAATCAATAAAACCGAGAACGAAATTGGTCGAGTTGGGGAATCGAACCAGGGTCTCCGGAGTGCGATACGAGCACGCTAGCCACTCCGTAATGCCAGCTGAATGGTTTGGAATGAACAAAGGCGCGTCTAGCTAATACGGCGTCTTCGTTCACTCCCATCTTCCCCCTTTCCCTTACGGCGAGGTGCAGGTGTCCACCCAGATATGCGAGAGAGATACATTTACTTTCCTCAAAAAATAAATTTACCGTCCAGCAAGGCGTACAGCCGAATTGGCGATGGCGTTCTGTGGACTCCCTGGCAGCGTTGCAAGACGCTGTCGCGTTCCACTCTTACAGGCGAAGCTTAACATAACCACACATCAGTAACACACGCAGACAGCCAATGGACGCGTCATTCGCTGGCAGCACTTGATTCATCATTCACAACCACATTCTTAACGTACGCTCCCTTGCCGCATATGCCAAGGACGTACACCACGATCACATTCTGCGCCATTCCTCTGTACTTTGCTTTGCTGAAACCTGGATGGAT
Source organism: Amblyomma mixtum (assembly GCF_055824585.1). Lineage (NCBI taxonomy): Eukaryota > Metazoa > Arthropoda > Arachnida > Ixodida > Ixodidae > Amblyomma > Amblyomma mixtum. The sequence continues at coordinate 26,797,718 of NC_143018.1, read as the reverse complement.
CCCGAAGAGCCTCTCGAAATCATAGATTTCATATACTGCTGTGGTGCTCGCAGAGACCACAACAGAGCGGCGGGAGTCGCTATCTACTTGCGCACAGGTCTCTCTGCAATACCAGTCGAAATGTTTGGCACGTCACATGAAGTTGGCGAACTGTGCGCCGCAAAGTTGCCCAACGGCTTGCTGGTAGTAGCTGCCTACTTCGCCCCTACCGCACTCACGAAAGACGTCGTGCACTTCCTGCAACTCGCATTAACCGTCCATCGATCCACACCGATGTTAGTAGTGGGGGACTTTAATGTTGACATAAAGACAAACAGCAATTTCCTAACACTTATGCGGGAGAACATCCCGTTCCTCTCGCTCGTAACGCGTCCCACGGCTGTGACAACCTCGCGAGGCACTTGTATAGATCTCGTCTTTGAGAATCAAGCATTGCTGTACCAAGTCGAACATATATCAGTCTATTTCTCCGACCACAAAGCTTCCTTCATGACTCTCAAGAACTGTTAGTGGAGTCTTTGTTAAAGGAATACGTGTGAAAAATAAAAAAAAAATTCTGTGATAGCGCATACATGTGTTGCTCGATTTCTTTGCCTCAATCTATCGAAAAGGTGAAACAGCTTATTTGCTGCGCTCAAATTTCGCATTAGGAAGTAACGTAATCGTCGGTAACTTTTTTTTTTTTTCAGAAACTCATAGCGCCAAAGGCATTATAGTGGGGCTACAGGAAACAAAAAAAAAGAGTGCAGCTTCACAAGAGTGACAAGAAAGCATTATTTCATCTAACCCACAACACATCTTGAACGCACCTCTGCCATACAAGTTTCTATGCTTTCTGTAACATTGAAAGCCATCTGACTATACTTAATCAGCAACTTCACTACCTAACCATTATCCCGTGACCAGATTAACGGACGGCCTAACCATATCAACGAATACACCAATTTCATAAACCTTTTTTTTTTAATGCATCGGAAATTAATTTTGAGAAAAGAAATCACCGCTTCGTTATGCTGACTTTCACATGACCGGTGCGACCTGGCTTTTATTACCGTGGTACACGTATTTCTTGCCGTTTATGAAGCATCGTGCGTGAGATTGACTTCTTCGACACTGATTTTCGCGAAATTCCCTACACTTTATTTTTCCTTGCGTTCGCCTCCCAAAAATCCTCTTAAATGCTAACTTTGCTTTCTTTTTGTTAATTAGCAATCCTTAAAATCTGCTTTTCAGCGTAGGAAGCGAAAATATTAATCGAAGGACGATCTCTGCAAGATCTGGACTTGTCCAACCTACGAGCACTTTCATTTTTACCGATTCAACACACGTTTGATTTACACGTATAACTGCGACAGATATAACGAACGCACGGCTATTAAGGCGAAAGCCTTTAATGCCCCATACTGTTGTTAGCAGACGCGTCGGCAGCCGTGTCGACAGACGCGTCGGCAGGAATGTCGACAGACGCGTCGGCAGATTCGTCCGCCTTTCGGCGTCACTGCTTAATAGGCTCAAGGTTCCAGCATTAATAAAGGCGCATCTAGTGAATGCATGGGCTTTATAAATAAAATAAAAGGAGTAAAGTCAAGAAAAGGAAAATAAAAACTAAAAATAAGATGTGAAAATAAAAATAAAAAACAATAAAGTTAAGAATAGGAGCAAAAAATAAATAAAAAAAGATATGAAAAATAAAAAAGTAAATAAAAACAAACAGTGGCCAGGAAACGCTTTCGCCTTGCAGCACTTTAGTGAGCCAAAGTGCCCCCTGATTTTTTCTGCATAATGCACTGAGCTAGAAGTGTTTGCCTAGTGCATCTGCTTGGTGCCGAAATGTACCGCCAGCAGTGATAACAAGAGGTAATGTACGTGCACTATGCCCTCGAAGTGCTTTTAGTGTACAGTACACTTTATGCGTATCTGCGTAAGAATTTACACAGGAGAGAAACGACTGCTAACTTTCCCGCTTGCATCGAGTACGCTTGCATTTGCTTTAGCTCACTTAAAGTTCAAGTTGCCAACCGTACAATTATAGCGAAACTTTTACAACGAATTATTTTCGTTCTCACGAGCTCTTCTGCAGTGTGCATCCTGCCCTGCTCTACGTTTGCTTTGTATTTCAACTGGTGTCTTTGAGATGGATTTCTCTGCAGCGCCTATAATACGCAGTGCGACCAAGAATTGAAATTCATCTATACCTAGTTATGAAATTGATGAAGATGACAATGCAGCATCTTTCGATCAGCAATCCGTTCTTTAAACTTACTAGGATTATTTACCTTCGGGTTTATATTTTATGTGCATTTTAGAGATATGGGAAAGAGGTCACTTCTATAGAGATTATCTACAACAGCCCTCACAGTAGCTGCCAATAGCAAGGTCTATCGCAGCGCGTTAGCTGTGTGCTGCATTAAAGCATGTTGGTTCTCTTCTGTAGAATATGCATGACCCAGATAACAATATGAATTTTTCGACTAGCGCAACTCGAGAATCGGTTCTAATACCTCCCCACAATGGGTGGTGTGCGTGAATATCGCCGACCAACAGGAACGGCTCCGGAAGCTGGTAAATGAGTTTTTCAAGTTAGTCAATGGAAAGTTGATGATGTGGTGGTATGTATAGGCAACATACGGTTTTAGTGCTCGTATTGCCACTGCCTCTAAATCTGAGAGGCAATTGAATTCTGAAAAACAACAGCAACGACACCTGATGAGGAGGTACTTCCTTGCCAGTCCTTCCGGTACACTACATATTTTTCCAGAAAGGCAAACTATGTTTGGTTGATACTGCGCGAGTATTTCGATGCCAACCAGCTTCTTTGTAGCCCTCGGCAGTTCCAGTGCGTAATGCTTTCGACAGCCATAGTTGTAAGCGAGGACGCGAATACTAGCCGGAGTTATTCACATATAGCCGCATTTATTATCCTGCTAAATTGACAGATGTCTTCGGTTTGAGACGGTCTTGGAAAATCCGCCTCTATTTGGGGGACTCCTTCAGCGTCTCCAACGCTGAGAAGCCTGGTATTACCTCCACTGGAGACGCGGAAGCAGATGTGGATTCGTCAAGAGGGAGAGACTCTCTCTCGCGTGCCTGTATTTTCTCAGAGCTCTGTGAAAAGTTGACCTCTGGGACAGGGAATGTTGGCGATGGTGTATTGCGTGCCCAGACGGCGCCCGCCCCTGCACGCTGCGTCAGCGTAGGATCTTCCGGAGAGAAGCTAGAGCTTCGTCCGGGCTTCAGAAAACGTTCTTTTCTGTAACCTTTATCTGGATTACTTTTTTTTTCTCTTTCTGGAACGCCTGACGTGTTCGTGAATGCGCAGCGTGTGTCCTGTGACAGTTGGGACATTCTGCTTGACCGGCACTGCAGTTATCAGTCAGGCGCTCATGGGCACCGCTCTTCGCATTGATGAGATTTCCACGGCATGTTTTGGATCCGTGTCCGTACTCTTCGTAGTTGAAAAATCTTCTCGGGTTTGGGATATAGGGACAGATTTTACAGTGGATGATTCCGATTTCACAGTAGACGGCACCGTTAAGGCGATATCGGATGCCTCTTCCTCGTTTCGCCTCATAGTGATGCGGCGAAGGGCAATCGCACCTTGAAGCATTTCAGGAGATCAGACCGCATTCTGATATACCACCTTGCACAGTGTTTAGATTCCGTTTGAGGGGTCACCAGATGGTGAGCAAACTGCTTTTGCTTGAGAGGATGTCAGAGTGATCTTCCTGCGAAACTTCAACCAGAAGGTCATCGGATGAAAGTGTTTTTGCTTTGTAATTTTTTCCTATCATTCTCTCAAGGGTTCTAGCAATAACAAAAACAGACACTGCAGGAACTTTGTCGTTATCTACTAGGGAGTGAGAATAACCGCATTTACAATGATTGCACCGGTATTGATAAAAACACTTATCTAAAGCAGCCGTATTACATTTCGGAGAGACTAGACAACACGAAAAAGATGAAGAGTTATCAATGCCGCATTAATGTATTTAAGTATTCGTTTTTCCTACCACAATTCTGGACTGGAATAAGCTTCCGATTGATGTGGTTTGTGCACCTGGTTTCCAAAGTGCTGTTGAAATGATAACCTGATGTATTTCTTCCAGGTCTCGTGCGTTTACCAGCGCTTTGCCGATGTGTTACCATTCATACTACTTGTGAACTCCTTTAGTCTTCTCTTAGTATGCTGTGTTATCCTTGCTGACATGTTTCCCAATATCTTCTGTGCATGTGTTATTGTATGTAGTAATATCCCCCCATAATGCCTCATGGGCGCTGTAGGTACTTGCAATAAATAATTAAAAAATATCAGGAAACGAGGAAATAGTCACAGTGCGGTCGATTTCTAGTGGAGCCTTCTACGGTGCAGTTCCTTTTCAGGAATTCATCAGGCTTTTTGGAGGAAGAGGTACTCATGCGATATAGGTATGCTGACGGTTCCTGAAATGTCGCCTGTGTTGCCCATTCTTATTTACAGAAAGGTCCCGGAGCCCCTGACTCGTAAACAGACGGGGAGCCCGTCGGCGGGAACTTGACCATGGCTCCGACCGCCGCCGTTCATGGTTTCTAACATTCACCTTAAAAACTATCGCCACGGTGCGGATGACAGCTTCCGTATAAGGGGGCTAAGGGTCCGTGGTGGCACCAAGCACCATCACCTTGAGACTCAAGGTGCCGTTGCGGTGATGGGAGCGAGATGCTAAAGCCCCGTGCACGTTAGAGAACAACAAACAAACAAAATAATGTGTGAATGAGGCAAGATGAACAACTAGATGGGAACTTTCACTCGTAAAAGCTATTGGAAGCGGCAGCATAAAATACCGAGGAAGTAATTTGTGAGGGTAATGAAACAGAACGAAGTTACTCAAATTTAACTTGATTATGACCAAATGTTTCGGAGAATCCCCCAAGGTGGAGTAGATTTGTAATAAGGGAGTAGTTACTCATTGAGGTCCAAGCTTGCCGTCCTGGCTATAGCTCAATTGGTAGAGCGACTGCTCCGGTGTAGCGGTGGTCCTGGGTTCGTACCCCGGACCAGGACGAATTTTTCTTTAACTACGAAGTTTCTGAGAAAGCTGTATAGCTTTCCTTTGTAGCCGTACGGCTGCGCTCGGGTGGACGTTAATGAGTAATTACTCCCTTATTAACTTGATTATGTTAGCTTATGTCGATTATATAAGCTGGATGATTGTCCTCTGCCGTTGGCGCATCTTCCTGACTGCCTTCAGGCTCGCCTAGCTCATTTCTGTCTCAAAATCTGCTTTGTACGAACTATTCAAAGCTATCCTCAACTTCCGATTGGGAAGATATAGATTTGGGCACCTCTGTTTTTTTTCCACATCCATGCCGGTATCCCGAATCGGGTCTAAAAATTACAACGAGAAAACCAAAGGAATGTTCAACACTCTAGCAAGGGAACAGCGGTTTGAAATTGGTGGCGAGGTGCTGGAAGTAGTAAGGGAATACGTCTACTTAGGGCAGGTAGTAACCGCAGATCGGGATCGTGAGAGGGAAATAACTAGAAGAATTAGAATGGGACAGAGCGCATATGGCAGGTTCTCTGTGGTCATGAATGGCAGTTTACAAATATCCCTCAAAAGAAAAGTATACAACACTTGTATCTTACCGGCACTCACCTACGGGGCAGAAACGCGGAGGCCAGCGAAAAGGGTTCAGTTCAAGTTAATGACAACGCAGTGAGCTACGGAAAGAATAATTGTAGTGTAACGTTAAGAGGCCGGAAGTGGGCAGAGAGGGTGAGGGGATAAATGCGGGTTAATAACATCCTAGTCGAAATTGAGAGGAAGAAATGGGCTTGGGCAGGGCATGTTACGCAAATGGAAGATAATCGCTGGTCCTTAAAGGTCACGGAGCGGATTCTAAGAGACGGCAAGCGTAGCAGTGGACGCAGTAAGTTAGGTGGGCGGATCAGATAAATAAGTTAGCGGGGATACGGTGGCCGCAGCTGGCAAAGGACAGGGTTAACTGTAGAGACATAGCAGAGGCATTTGTCCTGAAGTGGGCGTAGTCAGGCTGGTGATGATGATGATGCCGGTAGCACGCCTGAACGATATTCTTTCTCGTGACGTCTCACTTATCTAACTCGGCCACTCTGAAAACCCAGTGCTTTCTCCTCTGCCTGCACTGCCCCGGAGATCATAGAACCAACGATCCACAAAAACCATAAGCAGACTGAATGAATCTATATACAACGCATCAAAATGCGCAACCAGCACCAGACTCCACTTTATTGCAGCACACCCAGCAACGCAACGCCACCCGATTACCATCTAGAATAGCCATCGCAAACAGCGAAGACGCCGCCGTCTCAGAAGCACAGGACAAGCAGCCTAACGCACCACTGTCATAGCCAATGGCATCGGCAAATGCTGCTGACATCCTGCAACGATGTGCCTCGAGTAAAGACCCTGTGCGCAGCCTAGAAAAACTGACACAGCTACGCCGACTGGTAAGCCAAGCACTCCTCCTTCCATGCTACAACCACACACTACTACTACCATTTACGCAGCTCCACAATATCAACAACATATCCAACACATACCGTCAATGCTAGAATCTGATATGAACAAAACAGAGATCCCGTTAACGTGCTTTGAAAAGACTGAACAGACTTCACCGCCTGACTGACACTGCAAAGAAACTTGACTCAGCCAACGAACGCGACGAAACACGCCAGAACATGCTTGAACGCCTTCTCCCAAATGAAAACTTTAGCCGCGAAAACATGGCGTACATTTCTCAGTCGCAAAAGAGGCAAGGAGAACACCTAGGAAACACGAAACATTTTCCGCACAAGCTCATACCGCTGTAATGCTGGCACGCAGGACGTATTTCTAATACTACAAAGCACGCTTCTGCAGCCAAAGACAGCACAGACACAGGCACTTTTCGCAACAGACATAAAAAAGACCCTCGATAATGTTACACATGATCTCATACTCAAGTCCGTTCAAGACACACGATGCGGCCCCAACATGTACAATTACATACGCAGTTTTCTCAAAGGTAGGGTAGCCCTTTTCAAGGCAGCGCCGTCTCTCTCTCCTCCCCAGTCAACATTACCCGTGGACCACCTCAAGGATCCATTATATCTCCAACCCTCATTAATATATGCCTGAGAGCTCTATCCACGATCTGAAACCGTCATCCCACATTCTACGCCGTTACCTTGTGGAACGAATCCGGATGTCCAGGGGACGTTGAAACGACCCTCCAGGAAAGCATACACACCATAGTGGATCACTTCCACGTAACCGGATTCAAACCGTCAGCAGAATAGTCGGAATTCCTCCTGATGAATCGAATGCAATACCAAAACAAAACCACCGCCCTGTTACAACTCACCCTACTCGGCAGACAGGTACCAAAGGTGACAGCGTGTAGAATACTCGGACTCCTAATACACGATTACGACAATACAAACTGCAACCTTGTACAATTTCAAAAAAGTTTTCCTATTCGTACCGCACAGTGCGTGAGCCACATGACTGAAGGAGCACGAAACATTAACAACAACGGTTTATGGGGTTTGAGGTCCCAAAGCGACTAAGGCTATGAGAGACGCCGTAGTGGAGGGCTCCGGAAATTTCGACCACCTGGGGTCACGGAAAACAAACCATACGGTGCGGTTGATGCAGCGCCCAAACGCACTTCTTCGAACTACTTCTTATGAAACGATACTCGAGCAATGAACTTCACAGGATGAGAACGCAAGACAGTTGAAGCCAGGGCTACTGCGCTGCGAACGGAAATTCAGTGACCGCGAGTGGCATCATGCCTATGCAGCTCCAGGCTAATGACTGGTTATCAGGAAGTGAAAGCCGCGGTCATTGTCTCACGCCTCGATGGACACCTCAACCACGCCGTAGGGGAAGGTGGGAGTGAAAAAAGTAAATTAGCTGTGGTTTAACTACTGCTCAACCTAGTTAGAGAGTGAAAGCTCTAGTGTATCGAGTAACTAGAAGCGGCTTGGCGTCAGTAACGCTGAGAACGTTCCGGACAACTACCAGCACGGGAGCTCGTCGAAGAGGCTGCGTCTTCGTTCCCGTCCACGTCAGCGCCGTCTGCGGCGAGATCAGTCCCGGTAGGCACCTTTTCAACGCGCAGAGTGACGTTATGCTAGGTCACGTGACTTGCACTCTGTTATAGGGTATATGACGTCATCCATTCACCCATTGTTATTCTTACATTTTGCTAAATTTTTCAAAGTCAAGCAGAAGGTCACGTCGTGTTTAGCACTTGTAGTTATCCACTGCTATATAAACATATCAACTCATCAATTGTTGCAATTAAATTGTATAATTAATGTTAATTAGGCAAAACTTCATCTTTACAATGATGCATTACATGTGGACATTGTTTACTCCAATGTATTGTCATTACTATACTATGACGTCATCATGGTCAACCACAGTAACTAGTACACGCCTAGATGCAATAAGACTAGCGATCCTGCGGCGCTACTCCGCGGCCAAGCGCGGAGCTCGGCGCTGCGACCACCTGTTTCCAGACGCATATCCGTTGTCTAGGCACGCCGTTGCTAACCGCCTGCTACTCCTCTCGAGGCTCCGGCGCCGTTAAGCTTTTGTTATAAAAGACTGCCGAGATCTCACACACCTTATCCGACGGATCCTTAGCAAGAAAGTGTACGACGCCATAGCGTAGTGTGTTAGGCTTTCCACTCTGAGCAGTTTGACACGTTTAAACGCAGGGCAGTCTCCCATGCCTCTCAGGTGGGTGTGGGGGAAGGTGAGGATTCTGAGCACATGGCCACACCATGTCAAAGCTATCGTATATCTCCCCACAGTGCGGGCAGCGCCCATCTATATACGGATCAAAGTGTTTGGCGATGGCAGAACAGAGAAGAGTTCCTGTCTGCACTGCAGGTGCCGTGGAGTTCGCTCCTCCGCTTTGCTCAGCCCCTTGGCAGGTGTTGGGTAGAGACGGTGGCTGTCGCAGTAATGAATTAAGATTTCGCGGGACCGCAGAAGCGGTTTATGAGCTACTCAGCCAGGAGAGCTAGAATGAGGAGCCCGCTGTGTGATCGCTCGGGCGGCCGCATCAGCGGCCTCAATGCCTCGTAGACCCTGGTGGCCAGGAGCCCAGATTACATTTGAACGAGTTGGATCGGCGAGAGCCCGTCTTACAATTTGAGAGGCAAGAGGTGATATTTCCACTGCAAGATAGCGTTCACAGGCCCGGCGAATGTCTGTGCTAACCGTTCTCGATTTTGGATCGGTGGCAGCGAGAGCTACTGCTATTTCCTCCGCTCGCGTTGAATTCGGGGCCCTAAACGATAGGCCATCGACATTCACTCCCCGGGGGACTACGACAGCCGTGCAGAATCCCGCGGCCGACGTCCCTGTGATGTCTGCGTAGTAGACGCCCTGTTTAGATCCATATTGCCTCTCAAGCGCGCGAACCCGGGCTTGTAGTCTGCCTTTATGTGAAGTCATGTCCATGTTACGCGGGAGCGGAGCGACACAGAGCATATGGCGCCACAGCATCGGCCTCTTTTGATGACGTCGACAATGCTGTCTCATGCCCGTTAGTGCCAACTTCAATGTGCACACTGTCGAGGCACAAGTGGATACTGTCCTCATTAGGGTCCACGGTAACGTGAAAGTTATCACCCTTAACATTAACCGCTAAGTCGGAATCGCGTAAAGGCCACGGCCACGAGATGCGAGGTGATGAACGCATCCCTGTTAGCGAGGTAATGGACGTTAAATTTTTCCTTTCCGTTCTTTTGAAAAACAAAAAAGTGTATAAAAGTAGACGAGCCATGTGAATGAGCCCGGAATGCAAAAATGAGAAGGTAATGAAATAGCGCTCCGATGATCTGTGCTGCAGCGGCTACGTGGATGTTCACGGCCGCTAGAAATCATTACAGCGCCGGGCAGCATCGCCCTGGCCAGAGCCGAAGGGAATATACGGCTCTGGCCCTGGCCACTGTGTTCACTCGCGCAAAGCGCCGTAGCGCGGCGGCCGCAAGACATGGACGCAGCGGGCAAAGCGAACGCCGCACTAGGTGTTCACCAGTGTTGTAGTCGTTACCGAAAAAAAGTAACTAAATACGTTACTCGTTACACTAACAAAAAAAGAACGCGTTACCGCCCTACGTTACCTACAAAAAAAGGTAACGCATTTCCGTTACCGTTACCGAAAAAAAGTATCGCACGTTACTTTGCCGTTACTCCATGGCCATAAATTTTAATCAGTGGTTCCTCGCTGTAAGAACTCAAGATAACAATTTTATAAAGCTCATACTTCATATAATTCCAACTTCACAAAGAAAACATAGCTGAACTGAACAAATTTACAGTAATTCTGGTGTGCTTCTGCTTACGAAATTACGCGGAAATTGTGTAGCAATAACGAAATGCTTAAATGTCATAGTTCAGAAAAATATATTTGCGCACATAAACAATTTTTTTTTACTTGAACCTGCATAATTATTGCAAAAATGCTGAGTGTTTGCGTCAAGGTGTTCAAGGTCAGCTTCGCTCGCAAAACTTAGCCGCAGTTGCAGATAGAAACAACTGGTTGACTGCAATCCCCTTTTCTGTGCTGTATCATTGTACTCTTTCTATGGCTCTCTTGGGGCCAACTTGAAGTGAACTGGCGACATTCATGAGTTTGCTCACAAGAGGGAACTGCTTCCACCAAGAATGCGAGAGCGTCGCCTGAGAACGATACATTTTGGTTGAAAAACAAGCTTACGCAGAAACTCACTTAAATATTTCTCCAAATGGTTCATTGGTGGCTTGGCATGCGTCCACTCTTTAGAGAGTTGTGTGTGTGTGTGGTTTGGGGGTGAATACAAGTGGGTGACTGCGTGTTCGTGCTTTCTTTTTTAGTTGAGTGCGTCGTCAAGGGCAGGTGTTTTCTGGCATGCATGCGAGCCGCAACAAGGGTCGTCGAGAGCACCGGTAGATTTTGTTTATTTGCACCATCATTTTCGGCGTTTTTTTTTTTTAAAGAGGCGGAGGGGAACAATTGAAATAAAAAGTAACTAGTAACGTGACACGTCACGTTACCGAAAAATGTTAACGTAAGTACGTTGCCCGTTACAGGTCCGAAATGGTAACGAGTACGTTACTAAGTTACCGAAAAAAAGTAACGCGTTACCGGTAACGCCGTTACTTGTAACGCGTTACCGACAACACTGGTGTTCACTGGTTCCCGCTGACCACCCGAGGGCGAGCGGCATCGATTTCTCGCCCTCTATCCTCGGCGCAAGCGAGCGGCAGTATCCGCCGGAGCTGCTTGTGGCCCATTCAGAGCGGCCTGAAGCATCCTTAAGTCCGTTCACTTGGACTGCATACGACCCGCATACCTTACGGCACGGTTCGGGTGTCCACCGAGATGTGAGAAAAGCACTGCGCCATTTCCTTTCCCGAAAAGCGAACCAACCAAGCGCATGCCACTGCATGGTCGCGACGCCGAATGCACGCGCCGAACACAATGTTGTACACAGTCCGAAGATGATTGCTCGAGGCCTAATCTAAAGTACTCTAACGCGGTTCAATATCGCAGGAAGACTGACCAATACGCGGGAGCTTAGCTAGACGCTGGACCATCACCCCACGGTCCGCACTATCCTGCAGCGCCATTTTTACTGAAGAGCTTAAGTGAACATGAAAGCAGAAAAAATTTGGTGCAGTTTGGCCTAAACGACAGCGAACGCTCATGTTTCGTTATACTGTACAGCCGACGCCGATGAATATCCAGCAGGAAAGGTGCGCTTCTAAGCCGAGTAGTGGACCCCCTGGCATTCCAGGAAAACCAGAAATTCGGGTAGACGAAGGCGAGATTCCTCCTTGCCCAAGAAAGATTTGGATTGCACGAGCGATCCATACTGCGTGGCAAGGAAGGAAACCCGTTGGGGTGTGCATTTTTGACAAAGGCTCTGCACCTTCGCGAACAGTCCCGAGAAAAGCGTAACCACCTGCGAAGAACGGCGACACCTTGCCAGCCTACTGGTTTCTTCTGGCGGGTGCATGAAAGGCGTGGCAGAATGACAACGCAAAGGCCGCACGTTGGCAGCGATGAATAGGAATGCCGAGGGTGAAGATAAACGCCACTAAGCTTCTCTGTAATCTTATGATTCCCAACAGCGTTGGCAGTCCATCGCATCTACGATAACATGCATGAATACAGTTCTGCTTCTTGAGGCAACCGAACTCAAAAGGAATAAAAAAAAAAATTACGAGTCCAAAAATCTTTTCTAACGCGACGATTCAATGCCACCTTGCGCGACATAGGATACGGTCATGTGTGCAATCGCCAAACTCTTGGAAATTTCACGACAAGGACTTAACTGGGACAACGTCGCGAAGGCTCTCTGCGTGCGCGTACTAATTATTGGATGATAATTGCGATGCGTGCTCAGTGGCGTGCACTTAGAATGAAACATCAGATTTAGGCAGGTAGTCAGCAGTAACATCAGTGCGCTCAAGTCTCGGCGAAACAAAGACCCTGCTTCTCAACATATGCGCGCTATTGCGAGCGATATGCAAGAGTGAGTAACAGAACGCATGCAGATGCGACTCAAGCGAGCGCCGGTGGTTGAACTTAAAATTGAAGGCTTCTTCGATGTGGATGAAAATGGCTTTCGAAAACACAATCTTTTCTCCCTCAGTACCGGATAACAAAATGACTTCTTCACACAGTTAAAGCCTGTTTCACATGCATGCAAGCGAAAACGCTTGCGATTTCTGTCCCCGAAGCAGAAAAACGTGTTTCGAGCGGCCGCGACAGCTACAGGGGCCAATGTGACGATGTTCCGAGAAGTACGAAAGTTTTCGCGGCGTCGCGCCACTCATTCGCTTGAAACATCCTTAACCTTCCCGGTGTTAACACCGGGAAGAACAGTGCTCCTAAATTGAAAACCTGCAGTACTCGCTGAGTGAAGAACTACGGCGCTTACTTCCATCCGTGCTTTCTAGAAGAGGCGAGCCGTGATCGCGTCAAGGCCTGAGTTTCACTTCTACATCGGCCACAGCCACGCGACCACCCTCAGCGGCATATGACTGTATCTGTCACTTTCTTTCACCAGTGCTTCTGCGATTTGGGCAACAAATCTCATGGAGTAAATATAGGTCGTTACGGGTTCTTCGCGTGAGCACTAAAAGTACTTTCTACGCTAATAAAATTCTCGATTGTTGCAAGACTCGCGTATTCAGCAATGCCAATTACAGAACTGACCAGATGCCATCGCACTTACCGCTCTTGCTGCTGAGGTTGAAGCTTTGGGGAAGGCTTAGTTCACGCAAACCGATCGTGTTCCCACATTGAAGATATCACGCCAACAACACCGCACTTCGAAGACAAGCCGGCACTGGCACGTTGGCAAGAGTTCTTTCTTCTGCCGCAGAACAGAATATCCACCGTGAATGGCGACGGTCAGGCGAACAGCTCACACGAACACGACGTTGTCAGGCACCGGTGGTAGCTGGAGCTTCAGAATTTTTCAAGCCATAACTTGACAGAAATGACAAACAGGGGCTGGGGTCACATTACGACGAGATGCATAAAGGGCGCATTAGTCCAATAATTAATGCCAGTTTCGAACTACGTCACAAGTAATTAACGAAATGACATCCGAACACCGCTGTAACGGCGAACCGCCGCCTTGTCTCGGCCAGGTAGGCTTAGGCCTAGTCTCGCTAATTCTCGTCCGCCGGGCGGGAACAAGCGGGAGGCCTGATAGCAGAGTTGATAGCGCGTGCTGCAGCTGAGGCCGCAGCGACTCTTTTGTTTTCGTGTTTTTTAGTTTTAAGACTGCACTGTTTTATCTCGGTTTGAAGCTCACGTTCAGTCGCGCTCGACTGCTTTGCTTTTTAGCAGACGGGAGCATACCAGTGCCACGTAACCTTTCCGTCGCGATTGGAAAGACGGCAACAGAGCATGCTTGGCTGTCGCCGAAACTGCTAGTCCGCTTGACTGGGGATTCCGTAGCGTTACCATACTATCACGAGAACAGTGGCAGGAAGGTTGAAAAATATCCATTTCGACCTTTGGCAGACCTCTAGCGGTCGAACTACTATTTTCTAGAGTGAAGATCACTTTCCTTAAACAGTGCAACGAAGGTTAGGGGCCAGCTATGCGCATATATTTTTCCGCTCTTCTTGCGGAAATGAATTGCGGCAGAGCATTTGAATATGTTAACCCCCCCCCCCCCCAAAAAAAAAAAAAAGAGAAAGAACATTACTGCCAGCAGCACCAAACCTTGAGTAAAGCGTGTGTAGACACGTGCGTGGAGGCCGCACTTTTTTTTCGGGATTTTGACGGGGTGCTGTTCTTGCAAGATCCCCGCAGGGAGGCGTCTGCAGCATGCAGACGTTGGTGAGTGGCGACACCACGGGGTTAACCCGAGCATCCGCAGGGACATCCCCGCAGGGGGATGATGGTGAACAATGCGTCACCACGGACCCGAGCATCCGCGCTTAGCCGTGCGTGGCATCGCCGTGTCCGGGGAAAAGGGGATCCTGGTGGTTGAGCCGATGCCGAGCGTTTGGACCCTTAAGGCCCCTCGGCGGAGGCAACACACCACTTTGGCCCCAGCTTCCTGTAGACGGCACCTCCGGCCTGACCCGACCGGGGGAAATCGGCAGTCGCCTTTTCCTGTCTTCCCCTCCATCTTTGACTTTCCTATTTCCTTCCTTACAACTTTCCTGTATCCTCCTCTCTTCTTAGTTTTTTCCTTTTTTTCCTGGCGGCGAGGGTTAACCTTGTGTGGCCAACTAACCTGAGTTGCGTCATATTGGGTTATAGTTGAGGTGTACAGCTGGCCAGGATGGTGACAAGCGTAAAGTTTATATGGTGCAAGCTTATGCTACAAGTTTTCCGTTAATGCAGCTTGGTGCCGCAGTTCTCCATCACTTGATCGCGCTATAGCAGGTTTGGATCGTTCGTGATACGTCAGCATAAGTCGACCAATCACAACAACTGACGGGACGACAGACAGCAGTCCAATCATGAACCCACATCGGGTTCGATTTCGGCCGCGGCAGTCGCATTTCGATGGAGGCGAAATGCTTGTGGCAAGCGTGCTGTGCGATGTCAGTGCACGTTAAAGAACCCCAGGTGGCCGAAATTATCCGCAGCCCTCCACTACGGCGTTCCTCATAGCCTTAGTCGCTTTGGGACGTTAAATCCCCCTAAACCAAACCATTTAAGTTCACATTTACAGGAAACACCCGATCATTCTTAAATAGTCAGCACAACCTTCGGGACTTTTACGAATAAAAAAGGCATTTTATATGTTAATGAGCAGTTGTATGGCTAAATTTTATTAATGTCAAATTTATATCTCGATCTACGGGAAAAAATGACCGCTATTACGCTTTAAAGGCGGGCATCAGCTGAAGAAACATCTTTTTTCCATAACCTCGTGCAGGATCTTAGCTGCCACCAGCGTTTCCGCCGCACAATTTTTCTCTTGAAAGTGCGAACTGCACTCCGACATACAATCCTCTGAGCATAACATTTGCAAACTAGCGCGAAGCGCCGATTAACCAGACCCGAAGCACCGCAAACCTAATCCATCACAAGAACCACCACGCAAACCGCGGCGCAAACTGCGCAGATGCAGATAAAGCGATCTTTCGAGGGACAGAACATATTGCACCATTCAAAATCGGCACACTCACACAACGGTCACGCTGCATTGTGCCACCGAATGCGAATCTGCAGCCACACAATCAGAACGGAGGAACGGCGGCAAAAAGAGGAGGAGAGAGGAGGCTCAATGGAGAGGGTGCAACGGAGGAGCGATGGAGCTCTCCGCTCGGTCCGATTGTCTTCTCTATAACCCTGCTTCAGGTGGGTTCCATGCAGGTGAACGGCTGCTGCTGCTAGTTTGGGGGCCCGGTCACGACCTGAGCGTGTAGGAAGTCGTAAAGCTTCGACCATTGTTCGTTCGTGTGTAACGCCTTCCTCCTCTTCTGCCCGACCCTTCCCGATAGCGTCGTGCACCTATCGTGGTCACGCCAGCGAAGTTCGCGCTCGCGTTCTGGAGCGCTGCCGCGTTCGATGCTGCTACGTCTACACTATGCCCCCGCGATGATTGCATCGGCTTCGTTATGCGGCTGTAGTGAGTGGGGAGGGGTGGCGTGAGTGCGAGTATTTATGGGAGGGCCCCCGTGGACTGCTAGGTTCGTCACGCGTAAGCCGTCGCCTTGAAACAATGTGCGTTCGCGCGTGCGCTTGTATGCATTTGTGCGTGTGTGTGTGTGTGTGTGTGTGTGTGTGTGTGTGTGTGTGTGTGTGTGTGTGTGTGTGTGCGCGCGCGCGCGTGCGTGCGTGCGTGCGTGCGTGCGTGCGTGCGTGCGTGCGTGCGTGCGTGCGTGCGTGCGTGCGTGCGCGCGCGCGCGCTCGTTCTCACCTCGGTTCCGTCACTAGTGATGTACTATCGGGGACAAAAGTGGTATACTCCACGCGGCGGGAGACGGATCAATGGAAAAC
Source organism: Amblyomma mixtum (assembly GCF_055824585.1). NCBI lineage: Eukaryota > Metazoa > Arthropoda > Arachnida > Ixodida > Ixodidae > Amblyomma > Amblyomma mixtum. The sequence continues at coordinate 26,781,227 of NC_143018.1, read as the reverse complement.
TGCGGCATTTTGTCGAGCTAAACCACGAGACATTGAAACGAGCCAAGCGACATGCCTGCTTATAATAAAGGTCACGCAGTGGCTGCCTCGATCCCAGATGCCGCCTGTAGATGGCGTTGCAACGCCGTTTGAGTATACCTCTTTTGTCCTCGATAGTACGTGTTGGCGAACAGATAAAAAGAAGAGGGAGGTGGGGATGCGTGGTTTGTAAAGTGGAAGTTTTGCGAATTGCAGCTGCTCTCTTACTTCAGTATAGTTAGTTCTTGGGCTAGTTGGTATTCTTGATACACACATAGTTTTTCAGCGCAACGGCACCCGGCCAAATAAAAGAAGCAGGAAGAGAAGAAGGACGAACACAGCGCGAAGGGAGACATCATTGGTCGTTTGACCCCACCAACGATCGCGAATGGCTTGCTGATATGTTCCATTTGGATCAGCAACGCACAGATTAGGAGCGTGGTTTCCGTGGTACTAATTGAGTGTTACAGACTGATTTTATTTTTGTATTTTTTAGTTCAAAGGCTGCTGCTGCACTCTGAACTAGGAGCGGGCTCCATTACAGTTTTAGTCCGACCTCATGGAGGCCATTAAAGAGCACACGGATGCTTAGATAAACGGGCAGTTTCGACCTGACCGGAGATTTCGTGCATCGTAACATCAATAAGGCTATTCCCCTTCTTTAGCTTAATGCAGTTTTGTTTTGTTGCTATTGTTCAGTTAAACTTTGTTGGTTTTGCTGCTGTAGTGTGTAACGAGGCACGCCTTGCTATTTCGGTGAGACATATTGAAAGAGCGGAAGTGACTTGGAAGCTTCAAATTCATTCTGCGCTCTCCCTCAAGTTAACTATTTGCGTACCATTGGATAAACGGGCAGTCTTTAGGTTATTTTTATTATTTTGAACTGAAACTAATACGTTAGTTACATTACCACTATTTTATAATATTGTCTCAAAGAGAAATATTGGGCAGTAGAGGGAAATTTTATTTGTCTAATACAAATTTTGGGGAAAATTATGGTAAATATTTAGGACCTCATTTTCATAATGTCAAAAGAAAGAATTATTGGAGAAATTTTGCGATATACAAAACGTTGCTCGTTTTGCATGAAGCGCCTGAAAGTTTCAATGCTATGACTGACAAATACCTCCCGCTACAAGAAACTGTTTTCTGCCTAATAAAAAGCAGCTATATTTTGGAGGTGTTAAAAAATATATATATGTCCAAATACTTTGATTAGAAAATGCTCCTAGTAGAAGCACATCTAACGAATTTCAATGTTCTCCTCATCAGCGGCGCTTCTCAACGCCTAACCTAAATTCACCGCTTCATAGCAGAGTTACAAACTGATTTGAAACTTAAAGCTGACTTCTTGGACTACATAACGGATAGCGTAACAAGCTCAACAGGCTCAATGCTCCATGGAATATGGAAAGAGTTAAACAGACTTTAAAGGGAAATATGAAACGAAGCAAGACGGGTAGATTATTCCTCTGGAATATCTTCAACCTTTTTCCTGCGCGGAATGGGGGGGGGGGGGGGGGGGGGGCGTTGCTGAGAAAATCGCAAATAAAAGAACCGAAACCCTTGCACATTAAAACCACCCGCGAAAAATCAAATCAGTTACGTCATTTCTATGACGCATTCGCGATGGGAAATCAGAGGAAAATCAGAGGCGACATAAAGAAAAATTTCTCTTCGTTCACTTGGCAACTGTAACTGTAACAGTGGGAAACGAGGGCTGTTTCCAACACAGCCAAAGTAATGCATGCGGTTATAGGCATCGGTTCTAATTAGCACCGCACTTTTGTGCACCAAATCCAAGATAAGAATACCGGTATTGCACGCGAAGGTAATCACGTGGAGTCTGTTGACAAATAACAAACCTGTTTACGTGTATCTTTGCTACTGGCGTGTAGAGTCGCGCAGTTCGGTTCCTGTTGCCGCTTTGCGGGGCATGGCTTTGCCAAAACCTCTACGCAACACGGTGCTGTCTGTTGTCTTATTGTTGGCGGTGCTTCCGACTTTAAGTGGCCTACAGTTAGCCTGCAATAAACCTATTTAATGACGCCTCCAACCAGCACGCTAACACTACTCTATTCACTCGTGGTGCGTGATACTGAGCTTGTAATTCGATCATTACCGTACACTCTAAACATGAATACGCCTGTATGGAAATAAAAAGGGAGTATAAGCTGTCCTCGAATGCACTCCCTTCTATCATCTTACTCCCTTTTTTACTTTTTCAGTTTAGAGTGTTTCTGTTTACCATCGTTCTGTTTACCATCACTTCGCCTAACCCCTTGCCTCTGTATACTGAGTAAAACATACCTGCAAGTTGTAAACTCCGTGCGTACATTAGGAAATCCAACGCCGATTGTGGCTGCAGTAACTTTTAAGGCTAAGGCCTTTAATGGCTCATGCTGTTGTCCGACCGTTAACAAAGCGTGTCACACGCGTTTAACTCGGAAACTAAAAGAGATATAAGAAAACCAATGGTTGCTTCAGATAGAGGAGGAAAAAATGAACCTAAATTCCAAGTTTGATGACTGCAGAGTAATTAGTTAATTAATTGTGGGCAAAAATGTCGAAATTGCGTCGACATAGCGTGGACGTCGATATAGCCACGAGATCGGTGTGACGTCACACCGATCTACAGTTAGCTTACGTTTCAGCTTTTATCTCTCTTTATACTCGCCCTCTCCTTCCACGCACCTCAAATTACGTTTGCGAGCTGCAAGGTAGATACGAATCGGCTTCACTAACGCGCTCAACGACTCTAACCAGGAACGAGTGAAGCAATTTGTGATTAAAAATAGCGCATTCAAGCTTATCTCTTCAGAACTGCCGCAACTAAACACCACGCAGGCTTTCCAGCCGCCCCACTGCGGCAGGGTTCTAAATCAGTCCGAGAAAAAGAAAATATGCGCGGACACACGCTGCATCCTCATTTAGGGCTTATTCATTGAATCCCACGCAGGGCTTCTGCAGTGCGAACGAGAGTTGCACCAGGGTGGTTTGCAGCTTCTGCCAGTTAACACCGAAATGCGGTTAGAAAGAACAGGCAGCACGCAAGCGTACTCTAACGTCCCACCTCGAACGAAACAGCAACGCTCTTACCCCTCCCCACCAGGCCAGAGACACGAAAACGAAAAAAAAAATTAATAAGTAATGCAAACGCGCGAAGCGAGCTTTGGAAAGTGCTGAGCACGGGGGAAGATAAGCGGGCATGTGGCACGGAACGGCCTAGAATGAAAAGTTGCGTGCGCTTGCATGCGAGTGAAATTGTTGTGGGAGCGTGCGCGCGACGTTGCGTGGCTATACTGCGATTTTGAAAAGCCGCCCACTGTGCCTTTCTTCTTCCCCTGTCTATTCTGAGGTCTCCCCTCCCAACGCCGCTCCTCCTAGCACGCTGTGCGTAGTCCCCATCAATGCACCCCCTACACACTCCTCTTTTACTATTCTCACTTGGCGCGGTTCCCCATTAGTTGTATACGGCACTAGTCAGAAGCCTCTTGTTGAGAATCAGAACATTTCTCGTCACAAAAGTTTAGAACTGACAGATGGCTGCGCCACCTAGGGGATTTATATATAACTATAACTGCAGTTGCTCAAAATTTTGCCCCGTTTTTTCAGCTTTCTCGTTCTCATAGATGGCTCGACAATCTGTTACATTTCATTTCGGGACCAATTTGTGTGTTAGTTTATGAAATCAAAAGGATCAATGGAAGCGACACAGCTGGTGCAGTTTAAAGAGCTCTTTCTCTCTCGATTTTTTCTCCTTCTCGCCACACGACCCCGCCTCCTCGGTGTGGGGTGAATTTGCAGGCGCCCGCACGCGCGCGCAATGTGCGAATCGGGCGACTGGGAGATAGCATAGAATTTGTTCCGCCGTAATGACTGCAATGCGCTCATGCGTCAGTGGTTATCCTCCCCGTCGTTTCCAGGCCCCTTTCCCATGGAAAACGGAAGCTGTGGTGGACGCAGTGGAGCCGCCGTATAACGACGCATGTCACATCAGTAGCCACTGAAGCAGGCCGTGGATGAGAGAAATGACCAGGAGTTACGCCTGGTGGCCTTGGTATCGTATTAGTGATCGATATCGAGGCGTAAGGACACAGTGCGGAGGTTTCATGTGTGTCAAAGTCATCCGTGTATCCGGGGAAAGGCAAAATGAGTGTGCATACTGTCGCTTCTGTTGTTGGCTCAGGAATGTGTTCAGAAGTTAGGGCGATGATGGATTTTAATGGCGCAATGGCAGCTTGTCAAAAGAACGCCATGAGACGAGTTTTTTTTTTTTTTGCGTCTATACATCATCATCAGCCTGACTACGCCCACTGCAGGGCAAAGGCCTCTCCCATGTCTCTCCAATTAACCCTGTCCTCTGCCAGCTGTGCCCACCTTGTCCCCGCAAACTCCCAAAGCTCATCCGCCCACCAAAATTTCTGCTGCCCCCTGCTACGCTTGCCTTCTCTTGGAATACACTCCGTTACCCTTAAGGACCAGCGGTTATCTTGCCTTCGCATTACATGCCCTGCCCGAACCCATTTCTTTTCGATTTCGCCTGTGATGTCATTAACCCGCGTTCGTTCTCTCACCCACTTCGCCCGCTTCCGATCTCTTAACGTTACACCTATCATTTTTCTTTCCATAGCTCGCTGCGTTGTCCTGAACTGAAGTTGAAACCTTTTCGTTAGCCTCCACGTTTCTGCCTCATAAGGCAGAAACCCAATTTCCAAGCACTTCTCCCTAAAGAAGCCGAACGCCAGGCCAGGGAAAAGCTTCTAACCACTGAATCATTGGTGGGTGCCCGGCGTCACTGGGGATCGAACACCGCACCTTCCGCAAGCTAGGCGGATTGCTCACACAACTACAGGCCACCACTGCGGCGCATGTTGATAAGTATATTCTACATAGGGTTACAGAAGACAGAGACACAATCACGAAGTTGTGGTTGCGTGCTTTTCTTCAGTGTGTCGTATTCAGGTATATGTACTCAACAGTTTTCTTTAATCCGCCGCTGTGGCTGAGTGGTTACGGTGCTCGGCTGCTGACCCGAAAGACGCAGGCTCGATCCCCACCGCAGCGGTTGAATTTCGATGGAGGTGAAATTCTTGAGGCCCGTGTGCTGTGCGATGTCAGTGCACGTTAAAGAGCCCTATAGGTGGTCGCAATTTCCGGAGCCCTTCACTTTGGGACGTCACTCATAGCCTGACTCGCTTTAGGACGGTAAACCCCATAATCCAAACCATCAATCACTTTTTTTTTTTCTGTTCCTGGGGCGGGGCGGCTTCCACCACGGCTTCGACCTCAGAAAACCTCGCTAAAGTTTGCAAAACACGCATGCGCTGCAAACTACAGTTGCGCAAAGACCGTTCTCCCTCAACGAAGTGGGCTCAGGAAAAGGAAGAGATTTGCCAATAATCGTCTGCAAATCTCGAAGACCAAACGGTTGTTTAGAAATGTATTCGCTGAGCATCTCAAGCGGAATTATTTTTTTTTTTGCTTTTTCTTAGTTCTGCGTGAAGGAGCTCGAGTGCGCTTGATGATGAAGCCGATTAGAGTCTCGCTGACAGTAGCGACTTCTCAGACGGTGACGAAGGTGCACCCCTAGGGAGGCTGGCCTGCCAAGAGCCTCCCAGGTATTACTTCCGTGAATGAAACGGCGGGCAAAAATAGTAACCCGGGCTGAGGACCGTCGTCAAAAGCCAGACCGGCGGAAAACCCGCCAGCGCCTCGGGCGCAGGTTCAGCCTTCGAAAGCTTCGCCTCCACTGGGCGTAAAGAAAGTATTTATCCAGAAGGTCCGCAACCCAGTCCATAATTCTGTGCACTGCTAGTCACGCTGTAGGGGGCCAAGCGCTTCTCATCGCTGCATCACATCTGTGTGTTCAGCCACCCATATATTTTCTTTGAGACGTATACTATCGGGAGCGGAAAGCCTACAGGACGCTCGGAAACCTGTTTAGGCCCGCGCCATATATGTCAAAGATCAGGTAATTTCACTACAAGCAAAATAAATAAATAACATCAGTTTGATTTCCACAGATGTGTTCTTGATTCGGCGGCTAATAATAGACATATCAGTTTTGTTTGTGGGGCATGCGTTCTAGGAACTTTAGTCCCCGACTGTACATATACCCCTGCTCCTTGTCCTTGCATCCACTGTTCAAGATCGGTAAAACTCTCATTTCAAACTTCACTTGGTGGTTTAAACTCAATAGGTGGCTCGGATTCGCCCATAAAATGGATGCATGCAGAGGCCACCCCTCACGCCTGCGTAACCATTAGCGAAAACATTTTACTGCTGCCTCTAACGCGGCAGTCGACGCCCTGTGATTTAACGCGAAGGGAGCGATTTCTTCGAATTATGCGGAGTTGGAATTAAGGAGAGACTTTTTGATAGACTTCTTGTTGATGGGACCAGTGAAGCAGTTCGAATAAACCAGAAGTTCGAAATAAACTAGTTTCAGTTTAAGAGATCCCGCTACAATATTACTGCTACTAAGAAGCTCGAGAACCGAACAAGTGCTCCTCACTCTATACGACCCTCACAGCCCTCACTCATCAAGCAAAATCCAGCCCCCCCGACTGCACGGAATTGCGCTGTTGGCGTGAGAGAGTGCAGCCGCACGTACCAAACACTGCGCATGCGCAGAACCCTCCCTCCCGCGTTCCTTGCTCTGCGTCTGGTTCTCATCCCCCCCTTCGTATCTCCCCATGGAGGGGAGTTAAATGAAACGTGGCCTCTACCTCACACGCACACACAAAATCCCCAGCCTCCCTGCCTGCCTGTCATCCGTATATATATCGAGCAGCGAGAGAGAGAGAGAGACAGAGAGAGGGTGGCTAAGCGGGGAAGCAAGAGGAGGGACCCCCACACCAAGAGCCGCTGAAGTGTACCAATAATTTTTGTGCTCCCCACCGTACACAGCTCCCCCCCTCACAACGGCACGCACCCGCAACTCACTGCCGGACTGAGCTCACGCAGCCGGCTGAGCTCAGCAGTATACGCTATAGACGCGTGCGCTTACAAAAGAAGCCGCCTCTCACGGGGGAGCGCAGAACCACGGGTCTGATTGAGAAGGTATAGTAGGGGGGCAGGATTACCGACGGCTGGGGAGGCAGAACCTGGGAGATAGGCCAGCCGTCTTCCCCACGCTTCGCCTCGAGAGGACGGATACTCAAGCCGTGGTCGGGCAGTCATTAAAGAACGAATGTCTTGCCTCAGTTCGAACGTCGTGGCGACAGATGGCCTCAGATTCTGACTGGCAATGAGTCAGCTGTATTTGAATACTTGAAACCACGTTATATGCCTGCGACAACGCTCTGTATCGTAGCCGTCACCATCACTAAAATTAAGCTATCGCAATTAGGTCATATGTACACGCTGTAACTTTGACATGCAGTCAAACAGGTCGTTTTGTGGCCCTTCCTTCATCATTTCTGAATCGTCCGTCAACAATCGCGTTTTTTCTCTCTTGCTGTTGTCTGAACCATAGACTGGAGCAGCAGGACGGATGCGAAAGCGGCGATATAGTTTTATGTGAGCCGATCGAAGATCCGCTGCAGAGTAAATACTGCATTTCGAACTGATGTTCAATTAGCTCCTTCCGCTTCATCGGCGAATATTTTATATCAGAGCGGATTTACTAACTCCGATCGAAGCACTATCGATTCTCTGTCGTCTCCACTCCACGTTTTCGGTTCTTTGGTATCCACTCTAGCAGTTATACTCTAACAGATCATGGGTTGCGTTTTCCTTGCTCGATCCCATTTCAAGTGCGTGCTTAACTCTGAGATACTCATGATTCCATCCAAATGTCGAGTGCTTTCAAGTGTTCGATAAATTATTATTGCCTGCATACACAGAACTGGGAATGATGGACTGAAAACTAACTTTTATCAGGGTGAAATGGAGAACTGTGAGCGCCGGTGGTCGGCATTCTTATTTCAGAACGCCGGTGGCTGCCGCTGCCACCCTGACCCAGTCCATAAGCTTGCACTGACCTTCCGGGTCATTGATAGACAATGCTGCCTCCCACTGATCGAATGATGCGTATGGTATCACACAACACGCACTCTTCCAGAGAAAAAGTCATCTAATAATGAATAAAAAATGTTCCCCACTGCAAAGAGCTGCCATTGAATACTGCGTTAACTGTAACTGCGTTACGCAGTGGAAGACGTCTTCCGAGTTTTAATGCGTTGGCACTAGAGCTTCCCCTCAGCCTCTCAGCCTTTGTCTGTGAGGTGCCTCTGTGTGCCCACCGGGTTATCGGCCATCTAGGTCACGTGTCCTTCTGACGTCATCACAACGTGTTCACCGTGACAGGTGGCAGTTAAACGAATGGTTGATCGCGAGAGGTTGTTCGGGAAGAGAAACCTGTTTCTCACAATCGCCACCGGTGGCACCACCTGCCTACGCATGGCATTGACGCATCGTTTAAACGCTGCACTATTGTGCCAGGAGCGGTATGAGGACTCCCAGCGATGTATGAATGTAAAGTGCAGAATGGCCAAATTCCACATATATGGGCATTAATCCGTTAACGCTATCGTATCATACCCTTATGTCGGAGCCCTTAAATGACTATACATACCTAATTTTATTGCGAGTTTTCTGCTTTAAAATGATACATACGTTAAATAGTAGTATACATGGATCACCGCGTGGCATTCGCCTGCGACCGCTAAATAATTTATGATTGAATTTTTTTTATCACATGTTTCGGTTTTGGCTTCATCAACCGAACGAAGACAGGGACGTGCAGTTGAACTTGAGGTCACGTAAGGCCCGGAAAAACTGCAATATAAACGGTGATACGTAGTGATCAATCCATCACAGCACCCAAACCAGACTGCTTCATGAGCTAGAACTACAATAAAGGACGTATAAGCAGTTAGTTTGCTGGTTTTTTTTGTGCCTCACGTTACCTACAGGTAAACTACATGTCACATCCATCGTTCGGTTAATGAAATCAAAACAGCGCCAATAATAAATCATCAATATTCATCATCATAATCATAAATAATCATAATAATCATAAAATCACAATCATCATCATAAATCAACATAATCATAAATAAATAATAATCTAGTGCTCATAGGCGAAAGTACACCAGTGCCTAACGCATCGTTCCAAAGAATAAACACAAAAGCAAAAATTTGCTGTCTATATAATCCTTTAATAAGTTAACCTCGGAACAACAACTAGTGCTAGCGCAGTTAACACTAGCTAAGGCAAATTATCCGTCATTTTTTTTTTTAATGTGGTCTCATGAAAGTCAAACGCTGGCCGAAAGTGCCTTTGGTTCTGTTCACATATCTCTAATCTAATATGCATTTAAAGTGACATTTCATCGTTCAATGTTTGTTGCTACAGTCAGTGAGAACATCTTTAGCAGCGTGCCTTCTTACATAACCTTGTTGAAGATATGCGTTGAATTAAGGGAAATGCCAGGCTGCTCTTTGTGTATGCGTGTGCGATTGTAAATGTCATTGCAATTTTGTTAAGAACTGTGTTCATTACCACTATTTTAAAGTTCATAAAATAAACCTTCGCTTTGATGTTTTCTAGTATCAAAAGTGCCCAAAGATTCGTCAAATGCGAGAGCAGAAGCAGATGCGTGAAACTAACAGCCGCGACTACGTCAGTTCCATGCTCCATTTCAAAACTATCGCCATGAGCCGATGGTTGGCGGTCGAGCCCCAAGTACGGCACGTGTTGAAGGGCAGTGTTGTAATTCGAATTATTTTTTCGCGCCTTCCTCCCAAACCAGAAATTTTTCATCGGCCGAACCCCTCTTTTTACTGACGAAAAAAAAAAAGAGAAGTACAGTCGTGCCCCGTCAATACGACCCCCCCTTCATATGGAAGAACTAATGATGGACAATTTTACTGAGGACAAAACTGTTTCGCCGTATTTTTCCTCGTAATTATGGAAACTCGATGTACAGACAATGTACAGGGCGGTGTACAATTCATTTTGCAAAACTGAACTTTTCTCGAATTCAAGGTATGTTCTCTTGTAATTGCTAGTCACCGTGGCGCGTGTTTATGGTGAAATTTTTGCTCTGTTTTGTGGTTCGTTGTAGCAGTTTTTTTTCTTGCACGTTTTTTATTTTCATGCGTATGACAATTCACCTGTAATTTTTTGTTTATCTTTCAGTGTACTGCCCCCCCCCCCCCCCTCCCTCCCCCTGACTGTTATGCCATTCATGGCGCTGTGGGTGCTGTGGTAACTAAATAAAAAAAAAATCGCAAGGTCTATATTGGGCTCCATGTAATTTTGTCGCGTTTATGTGGACAACGATGAAAACCAAATGTTGACTTGCCCCGACAGATATTTACTTTCTCGTATTTTGGGAGGGTAGCGAGTTATGGAAAGAAAATGATAGGTGTGACGTTAAGAGATCGGAAGCGGGCAGAGTGGGGGAGGTAACAAACGCGGGTTAATGACATCTTAGTCGAAATCAAGAGGATCCTTACCGCTGGTCCTTAAGGGTAACGGAGTGGATTCCAAGAGAAGGCAAGCGTAGCAGGGGGCGGCAGAAAATTAGGTGGGCGGATGAGATTAAAAAATTTGCGGGAATATGGTGGCCGCGGCTGGCGAAGGACAGGGTTAATTGGAGAGACACGGGGCAGTGGGCGTAGTCAGGCTGATGGTGATGATAATTATGACACCAGCGAAAACGAGAGCGAAACTGCATATGTCAGAACGATGGCTTTGTTTTGTGTTTTCATGATTTCCAATGCCATGGCACCCGGTCGACGCCCTTAACATCTGTCGTACTGCATAAATGATTGCTAAGAAAGCTGTCCCTGCAGCTTGTGTCAGGTTGAAGGCCGCCTTCAGCAGCTGTCCGCCGACTTTGTACAGCTTTGTGCTAATTGTTGTTCGTGTTATGTGAGCTGTCATAACAGGAAATAACGCCATCACATCATGAGCCATCACGTCCGCGTCTCATAAGCACCTGTAGGTGGTTCAAGCTGCATCACATTATTCTAAATATAATGGCAACTAGGAACGAACTTGGAACTGCTGAGCTTGTATAATTACCACCTCACTGCCCATCACTAAGCACAGAAGGGTCATTAATCACAAACTTTCTTCTTATTTTTTTAGTGTGAAAGCACTACTCTGGTGGGTAAACCCCGAGCAAGATTTTGCCATGTTTGTATGTTTGCGGTGTTTTTGGGAAATATCAGCGACCTGGATTCAAATTCGCGGAGGCCCGAACAGATCAGCTTCACTGGCCGCTGCGCGACAGCACTGGGCTATCGCCGCAGCCGATACCACTCTCGCGCTGTGCACTGCACATCGTCTTCTCCATCAACCAATACTGCTACCAAACTAATATCCGCGCTTGGTGGTATGGCGGTAGTGACAGAGAGGTGTGTGCTGCATGCGTTGGTGTGGACAACGTTGTGACAGAGACACGGCACTAGAGCAGTACGCGATGGCGTTTACGACACTGCTGCAGAAACGCGGCAGTGGAGCACAGGCGGCCGGCGTGTACATTGGGTAAATTGGCACTGGCGATGAAAAAGATGAAGACGCGCATAACTGGCTCCCTGGGTTTAGTGGACACCTCAGTGGCGCTTTCAGGTACGTGGCGGTGGTGTCCACCTCCAGAAAAAGCAGAAAGCAAATATTAAAAAATCAATGCTTTCGCTTTCAACGCACGTACTTAGTCTTAAAGGTGCACTGAAGAGGAATCTGAACTCGTCTTTCTGCCGCGGGAACTCAATCTACACGTTCCGAGCATTCTTAGAAACTTGGACTTATTGCCCTGTGTGGCCGATTTCCCTAATTAAATCGGATTAACGTCCGGCTCCCACCTTTATTTTTGGAGTTCTCCCCGTACGATGGGCGGAGTCGACCAACGCGTGGAGTGCCTTTCAGCCAGTCCCGCGGCGGCTTTGCATTCGCTTTATTTTGTTTTCTAGGTTTCCGTGAATAAATAGTTTCATTCGCACATAATATAGCCGCAAAATAAGCCCGCAGAAATAAAAATACGCGCGGACTATGTGCTTCTACGGACTACTGCGTATTACTCCACCGATGGCAGAGCGGCAAGCCCCATAGCCTTTGGACGTTAAACCCCAATAAAATAAACTAACTAAAAGGTTCATACCACCACGTGGAAAGCTACAGTCCGTCGGCCTCCGATGTTTTCAACCAATTAGCGTGCACCAATTTCAAACACGTGGCCTATATGAGCAGTTCGGCAGGTAGCGTGATTAAAAACTCCATTAGACAGCTCCATTAGACAGCAATACGCGTCCATCCGCTATTCTAATCAGGCGGTTAAGTACGTGGGTCAGAGAAGACGGCCACTTTTGTGCATGTACCATCTGAGGTGATTTAATTATTTGATGCGAGTAGGTCCGGTTCACATAGACGTTCTCAAATCGGGAGGCCTCCTTGGACGAGAAGTGTGGCAGCGTTATGTCAAGAGGAAGAAAACACTTTGTATAAGAGTCATCGAAACTCGGCACCATATCTGCCGCTTGCGCGCCTCGTGTTTGCCAAAACGCTGCATCTTTTTGTTAGAACCGAGTGCGCGCGGTGTATTTATTCCTGGCTGCAATAGCCAGGCAACACGCAACTCAGAAGCCGCGCATCCGGATCGGACAGGGAGCCGCGCGTGTCACGCGGAGGCGGCGGCGCAAGGTCGCGCACCTGCGGTTCCCGGGCATGACGCTTCGCTGCGCTCGCATCCGCGACGACGGAGCTAGGCCTAGCGTTAGGCCTAACTGCATCCGGTGCGCCGGCTGGCCGCGACGATGACGGACGAATGGTCGCCGCGGTGCGCCGGAGCAAAGAGATAAACACGCAAAGGAACTCGCGCGGCGACCAGTGAGAAAGAATAACAAAAAATTAGAGTGCAAAACTAGAAAGCAGATCAGGTGGACCGGCAGATATGCTCGCTGGAGCGCGTAACATGTAAATCCGCCAGCCGCGTAGCCTGGACCCATTTGTTTGTGGGCGGGGGGTGGCTTTGACGCTGTGTATCGAGCCAACGGGTTACGATAAGGAGTTGATATGTGTGCACGCTCGAAAGGTCATGTGCGCGGCTCACAGGGCACTCTGTGTGCGGCCTCTTACATTTCGGCCAAGGTTATTAATCAGGCGAGGTTGAAGCGTGGATAGCCCCGGCATTCTTGGACAAGGAGACATGAACGCTTTATTTGCGCCGCTATAGCTTAAAGCGCAAGGGCGTTAATTACTCGATGCGATGATTATGTTCTGTTCAAATTGGAGGGATGTTTTGTGTTATCCGGTACCACATTTATTGCCTTCATTTTGTTCTGTGATCTCATTACTGATTATTGATTTACTTCCGTATATGGCTTCCGTATTCTACACCTGCAGACGATCTTTTACGGCAGCAATGTATTGGTTCCTATGGCAACGAGCGGTACTTTGACGTAGATTATGTTCTTCCCAAATTGGAGGGATGTTTTGTGTTATCTGCTACCGCATTTATTCACTTCATTATGCTCCGTGATCTCATTAGCTGACTGGTCTTAACTGTCTCACAACTGATTATTGATTTACTGGTACTTGCACCATCGGAGGGCTTCCGTATTGTACACTTGCAGACGATCTTTTACGACAGCAATGGATTGGTTCCTATGGCAACGAGCGGTAGTTTCACGTAGCCTTGCCAAAGTCTGATCTCCGGAAGAATTCCGAAGCGCTCCGTTTTGCAGGGCTTGGCAGCTGTCTATGTATATCGAGCGCTACTTCCTTCTCGTCGAAAAGGGGCCATTCTTTCTAAATATTTAAATGGGCAGTTCACAAACTGTCCATACGTGGTCCAACGGCTCTCCATAGACGATAAGAAGATCTGTGTATAAACGGCCTATAGAAATTTTTGTTGGGTGAACAAGATACACGGCTTCTCCATTAGCGTGCAAAACAAAGCGCGTTTTCTGACGTAGAGCCGTCGCATCAGTCATGCGCTGTCTGGTTGCACGAAGCATTGTATGTCACGCCTTTGCATCAGGCAGCATCGAAACCTGAATTCCGTAAGCGATGTGTGGCATGACATTTTAGCCAGAGTAGATCGCGCTGCACGTGTTCGGGCCTTGAGTACACAAAGAAGGCGGCGCGAACTCGTGCGTAGGCTTTGTCGCTAAGATGCTCGTTCCGGGTGCGTTGCAGTACGATTGTTCCACAGCATGACGTCAGCGGGAAGCGGAAAGTTGAAATGCAAAGGCGGTTGAGCAAAATACATCGCTCTATTTTTTGGACGGCATCTAGAGACATCGATAGGAGGTGATGCAAAGAAAAAAATAGAAGAATTCGCCTTGTCAGTGCAAGACGAAAAGATACACGGGCTCAGTCTCACAATGCGTGACGTCAGAGCACAGGGGACATCCGTCCGTACCAAGTGCCTTCATCAGCGCATTTGCTTTTTTAATGCGAGAGCATTATATGACTGTCGCGTCAGCAAAAAGTGTCCGCCATATTGTCCGCAAGATTATGTCGTTCTCTGAAGATAAATGCGTGAAAGTGCGATTGTGACCGTTCGTGTGATAAAATGTTGTTGTGGGAAAAATTTCATTTATGAGGTGTAATTAGTTAATTAATTAAAAGCGAAAAAATAAAATTAGACGTCAAAATAGCCATGGTTGTCGATATAGTACATGGACGTCGATATAGTATGTGGACGTTTTGCTTTCGCATTGCTCCCATGCGCTTCGCCGGCCGCAGTGATCTCAAAGTTTTTTGTTTTTTTTTTTTCGTAGTGCAGAGACGCCAAACAGATGTGGGCGTGTGTTCAGCCGGAGTTTTAAGGTACGAGTCTAATAAAGAAGCCATGAAGTGTCACCGCAATTAGGTCGGATGCTTTCCATGTCTCAGCGTTTCGATGCCCTTTTCAAAGATCACGCAAGGGCTCACAGCTGACATGAACCCCGCTTGAGCGTCGTATTGTGTAATTAGTGCTTGGTGTGTGTGGAGGAAATGTTCGTTTGTCAGCAGCGCAGATGCAACTCCAGAGACACCGAGAGCAACTCATACAGCAGCAAAGAAAAAAGAAGAAGACAAAGGCTCGAGGAGGTTGCGGGACACTGACTGCGTCACGAAACAGGAAAAGAAACGTGCCAGAATAAAAACGCTGACCGGTTACCGTGCCAACCGAAGCTGAACGCTGGGCTTGTTGTGGCCGATGCAGCGAACCAGCTCCAAACACCTGCCACGAGCAGCGTATTTCGAAGGGCAAAAAATAAAGACCAAGTTTAAGTTACATAGTTACCGAAACGATTTTCAGTGTTTCGCTTGCAGTTCTCATTGGTCCCCTGAACACGTAG
This sequence comes from Amblyomma mixtum, assembly GCF_055824585.1. Lineage (NCBI taxonomy): Eukaryota > Metazoa > Arthropoda > Arachnida > Ixodida > Ixodidae > Amblyomma > Amblyomma mixtum. The sequence continues at coordinate 26,765,903 of NC_143018.1, read as the reverse complement.
GCTCCGCAGAATTTCTTGACGAGAATCGTTTATTTTTTTTTTTTTTTGTCGCAGCGCTCACTGCGCTGAGACGAGTCGCACCCATCACACTCAGCTCAACGGTGCAACTCCTGTTCTTCTTAGGCGCTGCAAAGTCGTCAGCGTAATCCGCGCTTTTTCTCTTTCGTGTCAAGATGTTCTGTCCGTAAAATACCCCAATCAATAGACACTTCCTTGAAATACAAACAGAAAGACTATTTGTCCTTCATGGCCTGAGTCGCTTTGGAACGTTAAACATCATAAAGCCAAACCAAGACTATTTGATTACCTCCAGAAATCGTTTACCTTTTATGGTGTTCAGCTTTTTTAAACATATTCTTGTACCGTGCGATGTCAATTTTCCAGAGCCCTTCCCTACGGCGTCCCTCATAGCCTAAGTTGCTTCGGGACCTTAAACCCCAATGAACCAAACCTAAACATCACTCTTAATTGTGAAGCAACTGTGGAATACTGTAGGATACTCTAATGAAAATATTCATGGGAATGGTATAATCTTCCAATGAGTAGCAAAATCTTCCTTTCAAAGTTTTTCCTGCGATCGCAACGCGCAGATAAGACTTCCAAAGAAAACCGATGGGATGTATTTTTGATAATAAACAGCCGAAAACTTGAAGCGTCCCGAGGAGGGAGCTGCGAATATAATCACTAATTAATTGTTATGAGAATGTGCGAAAAACTGCGTCTATAAGTAACCTCCGGCTTGAAAATGCGTTTGTCCAGAACTTCTGGGTATGGGTGTTTCAAAGCCTTCCCCTAGGCGTTCATCATTTTTGTGTTCCCTTCCAGCCGCTAATGTGTACAATTGCCTATGTCGTGAATTAGGAGCTGTTTAGTGGCGTGAGTTTTGGGTGGTACAAATTTCCTTGTTTTTTAGGCAAAGTTAGCACTGCCCACAGAGCAAGAGCTCAACACAGTTAGCTTGGTGGCACACGTGCTTCGGCATACTTGTACATTAGAGAATATCTATTTGCATAGACTCGTAGATTATACCACTCTCAATAGTATATCATCTTTTCTGCATTTATTGTGTCCAAATAATTATGCGACTTCTCAACACGTGGTAATATGAGAGTTCCGTGCACGAATTCTCATGTTGCCACGTGGCTAGGACGCTCGATTACTCAATAGACACATCTCGGGGTTTCGATGTTACAATTTCCAAACAATAATTTAACGCTTTGTACGAAACTAAAAGCAAAAAAAAAAGAAAACTTTTGTGTTGTGCATTGCGAACATTTTAACTTTCAAGTGGCTTGATGGAATATTTAGAATTTTTTTTTTCTTTTTCTGAGGGACCTCTGGATCTGGGCCCGTGGTACGCTTAGGTCGCCTTAGTGAGGTAGAGGTCAAGTGATACCTCCTTGAAATGCTGTTGCTGCGATGTCACAAGAAGGGACGGCTTCACGGAGAGGAGTTCCCAATCGGTTTATGTTACATACTTACAGTAGTAGCGAGATAAAACCAGAAATCAGAAAGTTGTTTATACATATGCAATCCGGTCGCTAAGATACGGTTGGCCGTCCCCAAATCCGTAGCTAGGGAAACTTAGCACCTTATCAGTCTGATCAAGTCTTCACTCTTGATGTCCTGGGTATCCGCCCACCCCAGCTCTTCCGGCGGCGAGGAGAAATGCAGTACCAAAGGGACTACCGTGGATAACCGGCCCCGGATGCATCGATCGTTGGCCATGCTTAACTGGAAGCAGCTCCGTGTAGCAAGGCTGGTGATTTTTGGCTCCAGTGGTTCCTGGAGAAAAGAAGGGATTGTCACCGAGATTAGTGACTTCAAGGAAAAGGGACATAGATTATATTGGGCCTAAAAAAAGAAAAAAAAGAATAGTAGTTCAGGAGTGCAAACTGCTGGGCTAGTTGGTTCATATTGCATAGAAAGGGAACCAGCGAAAACAGACGCCAGACAAGAACAAAGAAGGCACACAGCGTTGTGGTGTGTGCCTTATTTGTTCTTGTCTTGCGTCTATTTTCGCTGGTTCCCTTTATATGAAAAAAAGAAGGGGGGAGAAGGGCAGTCGGAATCCACCACCTTGCTAGTGGGAAAGTCACTTTCTTCGCCACCGTTCGACACAGGATAGAAGACTTCTTTACGCAGCATCCGTCTCGCCAAGGCTTCTGGTCGGCGAACCCTTCCCTCCGCGGACAAAGGAAGATACTTTCGTTAATGACACACTTGCCATGGTGACGCTGAGGAAGATGACGTCATGCTGGTGCCTCTTTGACTAAGCACGTCTGCTGACAGCTCACTACAAATTCCTCCCAGGGCGATTATTAGTGGCACGCTTTTTTAGGGAGCTGAGCATTTTAGCAAAATGTGTTGCGCTCTGTGAATGAACAACGTGCAGAATCGCTGGAAAGCTGACTTACAGGATCATGTTTTCCAGGGAAAAAGCCTCGTTCACTGATCACGTTTCCACTTTCTGCTTTGCTGACTGAAGGGGTTAGCGCGAGGGGAGATGCGTCACTCCCCCTCCACTGTATCCTTCTTCGAAAAAGTGAGAAGGGCCGCCCCCTAATCTGCGTGAACGTAGCGTGAACCAGAACCTGCGTGAACCTGAAGCCCCGCCGGTCACCACCGGCTTCCGAGATAGAGTGCAAAGGTTACAGCGATGCATTTCCTTGACGGGTACCTTTCTGGATGAGTTTCTAGCGTTCTCACCCCTGCTCTATTGTGTCCTTTCAACGATTTTCCTCTCGTTAAGATAAAAGGGCATCTCCCCCTTTCCCCTTCAAACAAGAATGCCATACTGCCGTCTGGGAACGAGGGTTTTCGGTTGGAGCATTGTAGAGGGCGCTGGATATTCTGCAAGTTGTCAATTAAGCCATAATTATAATGATGGGACTGTTCGCTTGGACTAAGCGCTATCGGAAGCAGTTTATGAACACGGCGGTCAGTTGGATTCGATGATAGACGAATTCCTGACGGCAAGGAAGGTTATGCTTATGTTTAGAATTTAGATGTGGGTCAATGCAGTGAAGAAATGCATATTAATTTGAGGGCATGCTACACAGCCGATCCCTTTCTTCGTGATCGTTTGTTTCCGGCGTCGATTTTATAAACACAATCGTTCTGAAGTTCCGGTGCTTGAGACCTCTGCGAGCCTCTTCGTCTGCCTTTTCGCTGAGCCAAGTGCCAAACTGCGCTGAAATCCATTCTGGCCAAATAATGCAAGTACGCAATGCCACAAGTGTCTGGCTGGTGAAAAGTTTCTCTAAACTGGCTTTAGAGGTTTTTTAAGGCGAAAGCCTTTAATGCCTCATACTGTCGTTAGCAGACGCGTCGGCAGGAGTGTCGACAGACGCGTCGGCAGCCGTGTCGACAGACGCTTCGGCAGATTTGTCCGCCTTTCGGCGTCACTGCTTAAAAAGAAACTGAGCCGAGGGTGGGAATCGAACCAGGGCCTCTGGCATTTGAAGAGGAGACGCTACCACTCCGCCACGAAGGCTCAATATTCCAGCATGAATAAAGGCGCATCTAGTGAATGCATAGGTTTCATAAACAAAATAAAAGGAATAAAGTCAAGAAAAGCGAAATAAAAATAAAAATAAGGAAATAAACAAAATAAAAGCAAAATGAAATAAGATACCAAAAAAACTAAAATATGAAAAGGAGCGAAAATTAAAAATATGAAAAACAAAAAATTAAATAAAAACAAACAGTGCGCCAGGAAACGCTTTCGCCTTGCAGCAGTTTAGAGAGCCAAAGTGCCCCCTGAATTTTTAGACCTACCTTAGAGTCTATGAATATCATTCATCATCCACTGTGTCGACGCAGAATATATAGCAGAGCTTTTTAGAGCAAAACTTCTATTTCAAGATCATATCTGCAAAAGACGGGCCATCGCTGAAGCCGCGACCTTGAATACACAAATAAATAAAACATTGCCGCGGCTTGGATTCGAACCCGCGGCGGAGCGAACAGACCAGCTTCGCTAGCCATTGCCTAAGAGCACTATGCTATATCGCCGCAGCCGACCGCGCCTCAGCACACTCCCGCGCGGTGCATTGGACACCGTCGTCTTCACCAACTTCAGAGAAAATCAGATCAAATCAGATCAGCTTAACCTCGCGTAAGCTATCCGTGGTGCGCGGGGTCATTAGGACCGCTAATCCTTTCTCAGCACCCCGGAGGGGCGGCGGGGTGCGCTCGAAGCAAAGTGTCGCCGTTCTTGGAACGATTCGGCCGCGCGGGTGTCCATTGCCCTTTGGGGCCGATTCGCGCCGGCTATCCAAAGAGCGGTGAGAGTAGTAGTAGTAAGTAGTTTTTAATGAACAAGGTAAATGGAAGACAAAAGATTGTTGCTAGACCCGGCATCTGCCATCGCGTCTGGAAGCACCTGAGCTGGGGCAGCGGAAATAAAAGATAGCAGGTAGGGTGTAGAAGTGAAATCCCGCACGCCGATCGCCCCTCTCGTCTTGACGGACATCGGATGCGACACGAACTCGCAACGAACGTCTGGTTCGAAAGGTCTGCAGACCATCCGAAAATTAAGCACTGCCGGACGGAAAGGTGTCAGGGCGCTGTTTGACGAGGGGGGCAATAAAAATGAAGAATAACCGGCGACAGCGCGGCTAGCCGAGGACGGCGAAGGCCTGAGTTGAGTAACGCGACTGACCAGGTGTCTGTGAGACGCCGACTAGTAACAGCCTTGGGAAAGCTAGGTCGCCTGGGAACGTGGGTCCGAGCTCGCAGTGGCTTACAGTGGTTGCTGCCCGTTTAAGCCTGATAATCCCCAATTCCGAGACGACGCCAAGGCCGAAGGTCATCGGGGAAACCGATGGCACTTGCTGGCACGAGTGTGTTTTCAGTTGATGCTGCGAGGGAGAGAGTGTTTTACTTCAGGGAAGCTGGAGGGCTGGCCATGCTTTTGATGAACCAATCATACTAAGAGTGCAACATGATTGTATGCTACCAGTTGTGGGCCGGGCCTTTAGGTCTTTATAACGGGGCCCGGGGCCGGAAAAAGGGTTCTAGGCTAAGGTCAGATGTAATGCATCTTCGGCTATGCCGAGTAGGGGCCTGCCCTAGTGTTAGCCAGTTCCAACTTTTTGTTGTTTGTCTTTTTGCCGCTTACCATGTCTCTAGTACCGAAACATGTATGTAATGTAAATTTCTGTGCATAAACTTCAATTATTCCCTTTATGCCTGCATCGTAACTCATCGAAGACTGTCTTTGACGCCCTGGTGCGGAGATAACGCTTCAGTCTTCGAATTGAACAAACCGTCTCTGGCGAGGCACCCCTGGTGCAAGGAAGGAAGATAAGCTGAACTTTACTCCTCGATAAGAGCTTGCTAGCCTAATATCGTCGCCAGATATGTCGATGAACCAGCAAAGCAAAATTATGCGCCAATCAGGCTAAACACATCCTTTGGCACTTCTACTCGGGTTAACTACGTTAAAATCATATCACTTTTTTTATACCGTGCAGCTCTGTCGATGCGGAAGACGTCTTCTATTGAAAGCGATAGGAGGGCAATTTGTCGTGTAGAGGGCACATAGAAGAAGTCGGCTTCTTGTAAGGGCTTTTCAACTATGCTGCTTATATAGAGTGGCCTGGAGTGTCGGAACTTGTGGCGTGCGTTTCTTTGTTTTGTTGTATAACTGCTTGATTTGGAGAGGAAAGAGTGTACAGGGAGGCAAAGACAAAGTCAGCAGTTTTGGTGAGTCGGTTTGTAGAGCGCTGAGATGTAGGAGTTGCACGTATTGGCCAAAGCGAGTGTTGCTCTAGGTCATGCAAATGCGATGAAGGAAATGCTCCTTCACATCAGAAATCAATGAGGAACCTACTCAGGGTGCGTTTGATAGAATGAAACACCACTGTTTAAGTTCTTTTCCCCATCTGGATTAAAGCGCGCGATGTCAAGGCCGAAAAAGACTCCGTGATCACTGTTTGGAAATGGATGGCGATGTAGCCTATAGCCTCAGTGATTCGCAACACCATCATGCCGTCCACGCAGTTTGCTTGGCAGAAACGCCGGCAACCCCTCTATTTCATTTTTTGGCTTTTCTGAGTTTATGGGAGCTCCGGTTCTGGTCAAAGTGGTCTCGATGTCGAAATAAAATCTATCAAAGACAAGGTGCGATATGTCCTCTGTGTCCCTTTTAAGCAGAAAAGACACTAAATTCTGGCATGAGGGTTCTTCATTTTTTTTTTTTGGTGGTGCCCAAAACAATAGTGTCAATAAGTCACGATGTGAAATTCTACGCAAGCTTAAAAACAGATTTTTTTTTCTCGCGCCGTTTCAACGTCCCAATGACGGCTATGATGCAACAGACGATTTGATGTCACGTGAGTCGCTCAAAAAACTGCGCCATAATCGCTGCTTGTTAATTCAGTTTTTCGGAGATTCCTACCGTTGGGCACGATTGCGTAATGGCTGGCGTGACTTAAAACGAAGGTAGATAGGACCACACTGCAGTTTTTGTCCGTCTTATGGGACTTCAAATCGTCTGTTACGAGAAAGCCGCCGTTCAGCCGTTGAAACAGAAACAGAAAAAAAAAATTAAATATAAATTATTTGCCATTTTGTTGGCTGTCAATGCTTAATAATGTGCAGCGCACATCATACCAAGAAAGGACGCACAAGTGAATATTTTTCCCTGTATAGCTTTAACAACTGCGAAAGCTTACGCCTGCAGTTAACTTACGTCGGTGATTTAAGTCACACGTGTGGTTATTAAGCTAACGACCGCGTTAAGCTGCATGCATACACCGGTGTGGTAATGTTGCGACTTGCTTACAGAGCCGCCCGTCATTAGAGTGTACCCCTGCACTATGCAGACTTGTAGAGTGATGGCTGCTTTGAATAAAAAAGAAAACAATAAACACAGCAACGTCAGCCCATTTCTCTCCACCGGAAATTGCTTGTCCGCGCGGAGACTGGCATTTGCATCTTATTGTATTCCGAAACGGTCGTTGTTCTCTGAGTCTCTCCGCCCTTGCTGCGACCTTGGGGGGAAAAGGCGCCTAAAAATTTTATCGCTTCCGACCGCGCAGCGTGAGGACGACGCGCGGGCCTCAGCCGGCGTGTGTTTAATCTGCGGCCTCCGTCTCCAGTACACTCCTCCCCTCATCGATCACGCGGCCTGTCCTGACAACGCTCGGAAGCTATCTGCCGAAAAAAAAGAAAGAAAAGAACTCGAGGGAGGCTTGTTTCTTGTCTGCGGGTGCTCGAAATGCGTGTGTGGACGCGCGCGCAAGCACGCATGCGCGCACGCACGCACGCACGCACGCACGCACGCACGCACGCACGCACGCACGGACGCACGCACGCACACACACACACACAACCTGGCCTGTCCAGAACCGATGTAAACTTAGTGGTAACGGTTTATTTTCAAAAAAAAGAAAAAGTTGAAGCAAAAGAGTGTTACCGGCCGCGGCAATTGCTATTAAGCACCCTAGCTGCAGCCGGCGGAAATGAAAGGGAAAGGGAGAAGATAGTGAGGAGAAGTATAGAGGGGAGCGACAGCAAGAAAGGACAGGGGAGAGCTTTGTACACTATTTACAAAATACAAAAGCTTTCCGTCCTGCAAAAGTAAAGCAAAGCTGTGAGCTGACGTTGTCCGCAGCATTGTCGCGCCGACAAGTCGAGTAATCTACATGAGTGAGACTGTTTCATCAAGAGGGCACACGGCGCGACTCGACCACCGATCAATAGTCTAATGGAACCAGAACGGACAGGGGAGCGGAGAGCGCAGTATCAGCTCCTGACTTCTTTTTGCCGCTGCGTCGGTTCGCTTTGTGTTGATGAAATATGACTAATCGTATTATTTTAACAGTTTACTCTATCATAGGCTTCGCAGTGCTATAGAGCGATATCGTATTCCTTGATCATCGCTTTTGTTTCTTTGTCAGCGCGACTTCGGTACAACAGCCGCGAAATTTGCGATCGATCATGGACGATATGACGCTTATGTTTTTTGTGGATTTATCGAAAGAGTTCTTATACCACTGATCACAAAATCTCTCTTTTTTTTTTTTCTAAACTTGAAGCAGTAAGCATAGGTGGTCCCCTTTTACTTTTGCTAAAAGGTAATATGCGTCACAGATCTCATGTTGTTAATATCTGAGGCACTCATTCTAACGTCCAAACTACAAACCTTGGCGTATATGCAGGGTTCCATCCTTCATCCTATTCTCTTCCTACTCTTCTTAGAAGACCTGCATAACTTAGTTCTTTCATCAAACTGTATACTGCATGCCGACGACGCGACATTGTATAATTACGACAAATGAATCTGTGGTCTTATTTCGAAGCTTAACGCTGACCTTAATTGCAAACTTACAGATTTGGTGACATCGAAATACCTTAAAGCTGACCTAAATTGCAAACTTACAAACTTGGTGTCATCGAAATACGCTTCAAACTAACGCTGTCACGAATAAAATTTGTTGTTTCCTGCTAGCACAAAAAAAGGCTTGCAGACATTCCGCCCAACGTGCTTGACCATCACCTCACATGAGCAAATGATTCTTCATGATTTCTTGGCGTAGAACTAGATGCAAACCTGAAATCTCATTCTCACATCTCTCAACTCAAAAAGAGAGCTTGCACATCAGAACACACGCTTACTTCCCTATCACTACATTACTATCATTGTGTTTTGCAGTTATCTAATCTCTCGCCGCGGTGGCTGAGTGGTTACGGTGCTCGGTTGCTGACCCGAAAGAAGCGGGTTCGATCCCGACCGCGGCGGCCGAATTTCGATGGAAGCGAAATTCTGGAGGCCCGTGTACTGTGCGATTTCAGTGCACGTTAAAGAACCCCAGGTGGTCGAAATTTCTGGAGCCCTTCACTACGGCATCCCTCATAGTCTGAGTCGCTTTGGGACGTTAAGCCCAATAAACCAATATCCACTATATACCGAAGATCTCCTGAAACTGGGTGCGTCTGTATATAGTCGATATGAATAGATTAGAGTATCCCTGACAAGAAAGACTTTCCGCTTAATGTTAGTTTTTGTCCATCACGAACTTTCACACCATTTTTCATTCTTTCTTTTCAAGTGCAGTCCATATCAGCATCGTCTCCGCACAGTTCTGCACGACTGCCGGCGAGTGAACATCATTACGCCTCCACATTTTTGGCGCCGTCATCTATTACACTTTTATTTTTCTCACTTCAGACTTTCGCGCGTGCAGTCACGATTTCCGAGCCCCAGCATTAATTACTCGAACCCTCTCACACGCCCTGCGTTTACAACACCCCCCCATCAGATCAACGAACCAAAGCTATCTTGCCAGCACCGCGCCATATCCGTTCATGTCTGAGGGCGCTAATACTTCTAAAGCACCGAATGCTCCAACACGTAGACGGAACACCGCTTTTATTTTCTTAATATTTTTACTTACCTGTCATTAGCCCTATCCCCGGCGGAGTGGGCAGACATTTTCTTAGGAGTATGAGGAGAGATGGGGGGGGGGGGGGGGGGGGGGGGGGGGGGGTTCGCTTGGATATGCACGCTGACGAGATGGGGAGGAGCGGAATGAGGAAAGAGTGTGAGAAGGGAAATATGTCATTAATTAGCGGGAGTCCAGATCACGGGGATGGGGGTGGGAAAGTGGTGTATTCTGGCTCCATGAACCATCCACACCTTCACTGCAAAGATACCCAGCTTCTCTCTTTGTTACACTAAACTCCTATCCTCGAAACAACACCCACTTGCTGCACATACAACCGACACACTTCCTCTCTATTTACCGCTTACACCTTCTGTTTCTCTGTTCGAAAACTATGATAACCGTGGCCTGTATATATTTTTTTCTCTGCCGTTCCTGGCTTTTTTTTTTTTTTTCTGTAACGAGAATAGCTGTGGGGAGAGAACAATCACCGCTACCAGAAAAAAAAAATAACATAAAAAGGGAGCGTGTTCACACTCCAGAGCCGCTCGCGCGTTGTTCGAAGGAGGAGACCCCGATACCCATCGAACGCGGGGTGGATCCCCCCGCTCGTTTGCCGCGTAACGACAACAGCAAAAGGTTAGTGCTACGGGCTGAATATAGTGCGGGTCCGCAAATAAAAGAACGAGCGATGGAAAGAGGGATCGGGTGAAGGAAAACAAAAGAACGGAGAGAAGGGACGACCTCCCCCATTGCCCTCTCTCCTTCCTTCGGAGGCAGTATAAATCACGGCGACCTACCCGGTCATTAGAGAGGGTAATTAGCGTCTCGCTTTGCGAGAGCACGCGTTCAAACAGTGAGCGGAGCAGTGTGCTTACGGACGAACACACACACAGCGGGACCCGCACTGCAGCAGGAGCAACTGCGATCTCTTTTAGGCTCGAGTCTGCAGGAGATACATGCAGGGCGATGCGTGGGTAAGCGCTCACGCATTCCCGACAGCAAATGGCGCTAGCATCGGTAATGTTCACGGAGAGAAAAAACGGCAGTGGTTATGTCGTCGTCGAAGAGATACGAATCGGAAATCGTTCGAACGGTCGCGTAACAAAGGATCGAAGTCAGTTTGCCGTTTATCTCTTCTGGAACGATGTCTGAGCCCACTGAGATCGATAAACGTCGCGCGATTGTTATCGCGTTTAGCGTCTTGGTGTCATTGGAATATTACACAGCCGGCATCATAGCTGGGTTCGCAAGATATACTGCGGTACAAGGGGCAGGCGCGTAGTATATCAACGCAGTATAGTGAGCAGTTCTGACGGCAATCTGATTCGCTGGCCGGGCTTGGTAGCATGTGGTCTTCGCTACTACGCTATGACTGCTATGACCGCTATGACCTAGGCCAGTTCATTCTGTTATTACTGTCCCGATACTTCCGCCCTCGTTATTCTATGACGTCATGTACTGACTAGTGAACCAGGATTGGAACTTAGAAGGATTTCACCTTTGGTGAAAACTGCATGGAAAACCGATTTGATACCTTGAAAGAAGACACTGCACGCTTTCATTTGAGTGTTAGACATTTACACTTCAATAATTACCGAAAAAGTTTCGGCCTAGGATACATAACTTTTTGAACACACCTGATGTGTGTGGAGATTTTTTTTATGGCTTTATTTTTCTATCCCTTTCCGGATTTCCGCGCCCAAAGTTTTGGTCAACGTTCATTCCTTGCCGACCATTGCGAGCACATGTCCTCCATGCACGCAGTCGCTCTGCAGGGTTTGTACTTGCTCCGAAAAAAAAAAGAAAAACAAAACTTCAGCCTCACGTTTACACGGTGATGCGGCCTTCGTATTCGCGTGCACGCCCTGTGTATACGTATCAGTTTCCGCGGACTATGCGTCACGCACAGGTTGCAGCTTTTCAGTTTCATTCCGTTCTCTCTATTATGTCAGTTGTCCCATTTTCAGGCATCCAATTTTTGTTTTATTCTCTTTTCCAGCGCAGAATTCCGGGATTTAGTTCCGGCTCGAGCAGCTGCGTCAGATCTATGCCTGTGCGTAGTTGTCTGAACCACGTTAGGATGGTTTCCTCCGTAGCAATAATAAAGTTCTTGAAATCCTTTAACAGTTTCAACTTTACAGTTGCTAACAGCACTAATCCCTTCTGCATCTTTTCTCACGAACTGCCTTACATTACTCTTCCTTACCGTCAACTAGTGTGGCCAACCGGCCCGAAATTCTGCCTTCCTGAATTCAAAGCCTGTGTTCATACTGCAGCCATAGATGTCACTATTTCCAAACAGCCTCCCGTGCCATGACGTCATTATGACATCACCTCATGGCACAGGTTGATGGGAATACGTTGATCGCTGCTGCGTGTAGAATCTCATGTGGGCAAGAAAGCGTTTATGAGCGAGCCCATGTTCCCATAAAGTTCGCTCGATTGGAATTCTTACTCGATCTACGTGACCTTCATACTTGCGTATGAAGGTCACGCAAGGTCATGCTGAGACTGCGATCTCGTATGATGTAATTTAACTGCCTATCGACGTCATCGCACGTAAAAGCAAATGAAAGCGCGCGAAATAGGGCCATGAATTTTGCATGCAATGACTCCGTTAATTCGGTGACTGCCTTGGGCACAACACAGCGTGAAGCCCACAGGTATAGCTAAGCGTTGCAACTTTGTTTGTTTGTTTCTAGGGGTTTAACGTCTTAAAGCGACTCAGGACGCCGTAGTGAAGAGCTCCGGAAATTTCGACCACCTGGGGTTCTTTAACGTGCCCTGACATCGCACAGTACACGAGCCTCTAGCACTTCGTCTCTACCGATATGCAACCGTCGCGGCCGGGATGGAACCCGCGTTATTTGGGTCAGCAGCCGAGCACCGTAACCACTGAGCCACCGCGGCGGCCCCGTTGCAACTTAGTGTTCATATACTATATACTTATAGAGGAGCACTCTTGCAACTTTACTGCCAGCGCCACCCAGCTTTGTATTTCTCTCTCTTTTTTTTTTTTTTTATATACCACCGGCCGACCTCTCCACCTTTCCCTCATTAAAATTCCTTTCTTTTCTTCTTTTTTTATAAACTGTAGCTAGACGGCGCCTCCTGTTACGCAGTTACTTGGAAGACGATTATCATGCACAGCCTTTGTCAAAAGTACACAGGCCAAGCGGTTCCCTGTTAAGTCCCTCCAAATTGGGAGGAACTCGCGTCCTGAACTCTACCGGTCTGCCAAATGAGCTAGACTGCCCTGCAACGAGGCTTATAAGCAAACCCTTTAGGCTGTATTCTTTGGCAAAAATTGTACCTTTTAATCTTGACAGCAAACGCCGCATGCCGCCACTGTTGGTTGAATACCACAGAAATCAAATTTGATCACCGTTGTCAACAAGATGCTGCGTTCTCATTGAGAGTTGCGCAATTAAATCCGGAGGGAACTGACCCTCATCCTCGCATCAGGGAGCGGACGCAAGCTGGACACACGGGTTGTAATTTCCCCGTCGGATATCGCTCATAACAAGGGTTTGAGAAGCATCGCGTGTAGACAGAGACTGACAGCTCTGTTTCGTCCCACGGAGCCGCATTCATCATCAAGGGAACGGTTATGAGGAAAATAGGGATGGTGATAATGATGAAGAAGATGACGATGATGAATGACATGATGGCAGATGAGATGATTATAATGGATGATTCATTGTGTGGTGGCACTGGATTCGAAAAGTCTATTTTCCCACACACAGCGCACGCATCTCTCTCCATCTGTCTATGGCATCGCAAAAGATTTCCTCAGCAATCACACAGAGAAATTTTTCACCCCGGTGCATTTGAAGTTACAACGGCAGCCTCTCAGCAGCTCCCCCGCCGTGGGTATGTGCCATTAAGTCTGAGGACATCATCATCATCATCATCATTATCCTCCTTTTGAGAGCGCAGCTCCTGCAAGGCTTTGAGTTGCGCAGAGCATTCATACTACGTACAGCTCGAAGGAGGGCGGAAATTTGAATAGCGATTACAGTACTGGTAATGCGGAATATCAGGGAGCTTTAGAATAGGCTGACCCTGTCGGTTAGGGGGATAGGGGAATAGAGGTTCCAATACACTGTAGCGCAGTAAAAGACGAGGACACAAGAGACAAGAGACGAACACCACGAGGGGTGGTGTTAGAGGGTTACCAGTGCGCGTGAGCCGAACAATAACGCCTCTCTGGGTAATTGCCTTGCGCATGCGCACCGCTATTCCCCTATCCCCCTAACCGACAGGGTCAGCCTATTCTAAAGCTCCCTAATATTAGTGCTAACTTGCATGCAATAATGACCGTGAGGGATGCCCGTGGGTGGTAGCGAGTGACTTAAAATTAGTAACTAGTGACTTAAAAATTCGATCTTTAAATAGTGGAAGAGAGATGGAGAGGGGTTTATCTAGAAAGAACTGCGCGAGGTGGGCCAGAGGGATGATTATCTGGCAGCTGCTCGGCTGCGGAGAAAGGGAAGAGAAGAAATATGGCTATGATGAATTACGCTGTGCCGCCGCGGTGGCTCAGTGGCTATGGTGCTCGGCTGCTGACCCAAAAGACGCGGGTTCGATCCCGGCCGCGGCGGCTGGAATTTCTTTGGAGGAGAAATTCTAGAGGCCCGTGTACTGTGCGATGTCAGTGCACGTTAAAGAACCCCAGGTGGTCGGAATTCCCGGAGCCCTTCACTACGGCGTCTCTCATAGCCTTAGTCGCTTTGGGACGTTAAACCCCATAAACCAAACCAATTACGCTGTGGATAAGAGAAATATGCAAATATATAGAACTGCCTAAGTAATGCGCCTAATCACAAACGCCAGTCAAGCCCCGTCAAGTAGCACCCGCCAGTCAAGTAGCACCCGCTTTCATGGAAGGTGATAAGACTGAACTTTACGGAGATGCGAATCAAGACCACATAAAGCAGCATTTCTTCTAGCTAGCATGAGGGCTCAAAGTGCGGGCTCATTTCGAAATTTCTGTCCGAAATGTGCGGACAAGAAATTTCGCCAAGGAACCTTTAAAGGGTCAGTCTACTGAATTTTATCGACCATATTTTCTTTGCGGCAACCGATAGCTCTTTACTCAAATTACCGTTTAGCCAGCTGTGGTGCCAAGGAGTGCGGTAGAACATTTTAAAATAGAATTTATTGATGTGGGAACACATCTGTATGAGATGGTAGTCTCATCTGGCAACCATCTGGATTTCCGCCGCGCGGCGACAAACATGGCGGCATCCGTCGAAGCCGGACCTCTCGCTTCGGACTGAATTCTCGTTGTTGCTGCCTTTTTCAGTGCGTTCACTGGCCATAAATGGGGCGCCTGTCTTTTGCTTCGTCTCATCTCGCCTATAAGAAAACATATAAGAGATAAATTTGCTTTATTTTAATAATTAGAGTGACGATTCTGCCACTCCTAGGCTTAAGTGGAGAGTCGGTTTGTTTACAGCAATGGTTCCGGTCCTGACGACCAGATGGCGCCACTATAGGCTGAGTTTATTTTTGCGTCTCTGCTAGCATACGCTGAACTAGAAGTGGGAATGTGTCTGCGTTTTGCGTACGTGTAACTATAAATATTCATGTGATTTACAAAAAAAGCGAGCGGTACGCCTTGTACAGTTTACTAGAACAAAACGTGCGTTTCTCTGACATTGGGGCATACAAATGGTACGTAGTATATTCACTTATGCTTCTACAAAAAAAGACTACCACTTTCTTGAACAAAATGAACGTTTGGGGTCGCCACCATGTTTTTTTACGCGATTTTTAACGCCGAAAGAAAATATAAATTCCTGCCTAAACCGGGCGCAGACCCCTCGTTATTGATGTTATAGGGTGCCAACTACCAGAATATGCCATTATTTATACACTCATCTCGGTGAGTAGACTGACCCTTTAAAAGAATCTTCAATTAATGACGCAGGACATTGTTCCACTTTAATACGTACCTTTCCTGCTTTATTCCGTCTCATTACTTTCAACCTGTCGTATTGCACTGCTCTGCCTAATTACATTGCCCTGTTCTGTTCTGCCTCAACAAAGAGCGATAGCGATGTCTGCACCGCATCCCACCAAAACGGTCCACATTTCCGGTACACGTGACACAGGCCAGCGTCACCTAGGGACTCCTTAGTCAAATGACGACAGATGGCGGCACATTCTCACTCGTCAACTTTATCTCCGGACAGACGGCTGACATATACTGAGTTCTTTGGTCAGCTGTGACGTCACTGAGTTTTCGGTTGCATCACATTACCGCGACCATGAATACAACGCTGCGGACTGCGGCGAAACCACCCTTACGCAGCTTTCGCCGCGAAAAAGCAAAACACAATGAGGATGTTATTACGCGGACAAAATGGGAATGCGATTATACTGTTATTTTTTTCACTGGAAAACACCGGGCCGCGTGTTCGCGTTCGTGCAAGCAACCAGGAGAAATGTTCCGCCGTCACAGCTGCTGATACGTGGAAGCGATGCGACGCAGCTGTTCCCGCTTATTACTCAGCTGCTTCATAGCGCATGCCATGGGCTGACGAATCCTCGCGCGGCGCGCCGAGCTGGGCGTGACATCATACCAGACTGTGTGTCGGCGAAAAATCTCGCATGGGCTGTGGCAGACGCGCAACACGTGTAAGTTGCGTCAACAATACAGCATATGCCAGGAGTAGGGAAACAGGGTGCGGAGAACAGACAGCTGGCAGACACAGGGCAGACGGGTTGCTTCGAAAGAAAGCGACGCAGCAGACAGAGCAAGAGCGTAAAATAAATTAAAACATGGCGAATGGGAGGAAGGGAATACACGGGAGCTTGTAAAGGCTTGTAATCTTCAAGGCGTGTGTGCTGCGAAGAATAGGCGCCGACTGGGGGTGGGGGGTCTGGAGAGTTAGAGCCCCCCTCGGATATAAAGCTGCGGTGTCAGGGGAAAGCTTGTCTTCTTTCGTATGGTTTTGGACAAGTCGACTGCATGAAGAACTACTGTTGCCTAAACGTTGGAAGAACAGCACAGCCGTAAGCAGCTAGATTTAAACTACCAACAACAAACACACGCCAGCAAAAAATGAAGGATGACCACGTTAAGAATTTCAGTTCGAGTTCACCATCAAGGGACCCAACCAGCAATGACAGCGTTACGACTGTCTCCTCTTTCCAATCTCTATGCGGAACCAAATGAACGGTCACTTGGTAAGCGCAGGATTTTCTTGGGTACGCAGCGTTTTCAAAGACTTGGAACCCACCCCGAACACCCAAATCATGTCTTGACCCGAAACATCAACTATGAACGTACGGTCTGTTGCATATGTTTACAGTCCACTGCGCCATTGAAATGGACGGCGCGGTGGATTGTAAAAATTTGCAACAGACGGTACTTTTCAAAGGAAGCAGTCTGTAACTTAGCCATTTGCCTTTCGCGTAGAGGGCGCCACACAACACTAGTTTTCTATCTTTTCCACCGTTCTTGAAGTTCAGCGAAGACTTGCTCTCAGGGAAGAGGCACACATGCCATGCAAGCTGACCTTGACAAAACACAACAAGGTTGTGGTTGCAAATGTTATCATTACGAGTCCATGGTTCTCACGGCATTATATAATGATTACAATAGTTTCTTTACGGATGGATAAAAAAGCTGCGATCATGTTGGCTGCGCTGCCATAGGAGAGCCTTTGAGACCAATCACACGAATAAATCGAAATGCATATATTTTCACAGCAGAACTTTTCTACTTGGTGAAAACTTTAAATATAAAGCCCAAATTAGATCAGAAAATCAGTCGTGCTTAATAACTGGCTCAATTTTGTTTTGGCTCTGAGCTCCGTCACTTCTTGGAAGCACCCTCTTGTTAAGTAGAAAGGTTATTCCCCCCCCTCCCAGGAAAGTAACCTAGTCATTGTGTTTTGTTGGGTTCCGAGCCACATTGGCACGGCCGATAGCCAGGAATATGACCGAGCCGTGAGTGTCTTTGTGAATAGAGCAGCCTACATCAACATCAAATGTTTGTATCAAAAGGAATGGGACTCTGAGCTCCATAATAAGTTTCACATCATTAAACTCACTTCTTGTTCGACAAGTTGGTAACTGTTCATTGGAAATATTTAAGGCTCCAAAAAACGCACCCCTGTCTGTGTTTTGGAGCCTTAAAATATTTAAAATAATCACACTTGAACGAAGGGCGGAGTTCCAGACACAGGGAACGGTTCTACGACGTGGTCTTGTGCCGTGTGCGATTTGGCCACACAAATTAAACCCACAGCCGCCTCTCTCTCGCTCCCCTTTTTTTTGCCGATTTTTTAGGATTTCGCCGAATTTGGAACGAGACTCAAGGAGAGGCGCGTGAATTGGAACTGAATATTAAAGCGAAAGAAGCTCCTGCGCCAAGGCTCCGCAATGATATGGCGACGAATCTGTACCTCATGTATTTCCATCGGCCGAGTACAGGTGCCCACAAAAGTTTTTGGAACGCTGAAATCACGAAAAACGTCAATTTCCTCGCTGTCTAGACGCGCAACCAGGCCCTGAGGGGTGGTGCACTGCGCAGGTCGCACTGGGAAATAGAAAGCATACACTTCACCTCATGGCTGCATGCTTAGGCTGCCCAGTAATTAGGCGGTGTGGAAATTTTCGTGTCCTGAAAACTTTTGTGGGCACCTGTACATGTACTGCCAGCTGTTCTATGATATATAGTGGACAATGTGCGTTCCTCGCTGGATGACAGGTATCCACCAGAAATGTTTCAGCACACCACATGGCAAAGATTGAGCAGTTTTTGACAGGGAATGGCGGCAGCACGTACGTGTTGAGGTTCTGGGGTCAAGATCTTGAGTCGAACGGCTCAACCTTCACCGTAGCGTGCTCATAGATATAGAAAAGCAGCGCAATGCTCCACTGAAAACAGTTCAGGACGTTGTGAAGAAGCTTTCGGGCGATACCGATGAGCTGCTGCGAGATCTATTGCCCGAAGTGGCTAAGGGTGTCAAAAAATACCGAAGACACTTTGGAAATTCTAAAGTGTGCTTGGCGAAAGCCTTGCGGTCAACCCACTGCCGCTTCCCCGAACCGCTTGGCGCGGAATCACTGGGCCGCTTCGGAGCCATGCGCCTCACTCACTCGACTGCAACGAGACGTCTGGCGAAGGAGCGGCTGTGCAGCTGCTACCGCCGACGCGCGCGCGCTCGTTCTGCCGCTACTGTGTGACGTCATGGTTGCTATGCACAGCTGCGCCCCCCCCCCCCCCCCTGGCGCGCCGGTTGCTAAGGAGGGGAGGAGGTTGCGCGGAGGAGAGACCACAGTTGGTACGATTCCAGCGCACGGACGGACACCGCGAGCATGAGCCATTGAAGGCTTTCGTCTTTAAATTGCTTTTACTATTCCAGACACGTGATGCACATCTGAGAGACCGTTTTCATCCCACTGTCGCGTCAAAACGTACCCGAGGTCAACAATGTGATTGGCGCGATTAAATCACATAGCATTTTTCCACGGGCACAAAGCTCGCCCGCAGAATAAATCTCAGTGACATCGCAGGTGATTTTATTCGGAGATCAACTGTGCGAAGAAACACATTCCTGCTTGTGCGGTAGCCTTTTTTTTATAAAATGAAGGACAGTGAACTTCAACACGGTAAAATGCCCCAGCTTTCTTCAAGCTGTTACAGCCCCTGAACTCAAATTACCCTCTCTCATAAAATCGGCATTCACTTGCCTGCGTTGCTATTTCGTCATCGCACCCTTTGCTCCTTGACTCCTTTTTTTTTGTCTTTTTGTTTTGTATCGACTTGGGTAGTTCGCTACATTTTTGAAAGTCGCAGAGTTTACAATAAATCGGCCTTTAAAATTTTAAATGTTAGCTTAATTTTAAAATGTTTGTACTGCTTACTGCTTTTACAAACGACGAGTTTGTATTGAGTTTGTAATATTTGAATTGTTGTCTTGTTACAGAAATGCTTGTGTTGTCCAGTGTTTTCTCTCACCTAAACTAAGAACGTTCTAGTTGTCTACCAAGAGTTTACCTATCTTTTGTTTTATTTACTTATTTATTTAGTATCTGCAGGACCATGGGGTCACTCTATTTAGCATATACACTCGACTAGAAACGACGAATACTACTGATACCCACATATACAGTCGTGCTCTGTTAATACGACCCCGATTAATATGAACAACTCGAATTATGGACAGTTTTTCTGGGGACCAAACTTTTGCAATGTATTTTCGTCTCGTTAATATGAAAACTTGCTGTTCGTACAATGTACAAGGCAAGAAATTCACAATCTCTACATTGTACTCCACGTAATTTCGTCGCGTTTATATGGACAGCGATGAAAACCGAATGTTGACTTCCCCCGTCAGATGCTTAATTTGCTGTATTTTGAATGCTAGACACCAGCCATATGCAGTGCGAGACTGCAGATGTCAGAATGATGTTTTTTTGTGTTTTCACGTTTTCCAGTGCCATGACCCGATCGGCGCTCTTGCGATCTGTCATATTGCATAAATAATTGCTAAGAAAGCCGTTTTTCCAGCTTGCGTCATATTGGAAGCCACCTTCAGCAGCTGTCCGCCCACTTAGCACAGCTTTGTGCTAATTGGTTTGTAGGCCGTCATAATAGGAAATAACGCCATCACAACATGAGCCATCACGTCAGCGTCTCATAAGCACCTGTAGGCACTTCAGACTGCATCACATTATTCTAAATATAATGGCGACTAGGAACGAACTTGGAGCTGCCAGTACTTTGTATAATTACCATCTCACTGCCCATCACTAAGCACAGAAGGGTCATTAATCACAAACTTTTTTTTATTATAATATCTTCTTTTCTTTGTTCATGATCGCATATTACGGACGACTCGCTTCATGGACAGCTGGGTTCAGGAACCAAAGTGCACATATTAATAAGGTACCACTGTGTAGCTTCTGCGTCTGTGCCTATTTGCTGGCAAGGAGCATGCGCGGGGGGGGGGGGGGGGGGGAGGAGAAACGAATGTGTGGAACCAGTTTAAGGTGTTATTATTTTGCTAATTATCTCTGCTATTTAGGGGCAAAACAATATCGTCACGACGTCGAGACAAAGTCGGTAGTCATACAGCACGAGGCTTACTTCACTGTCCGCAGGCTGTCTAGGAGATTTTTGTTCTCTGGCGGCAAAGTATTGCAATAAAGTTCTCACAGCAAAGCGCTTACATATGAGTCTTCCACTCGCGGGGTATGCCAGAGCTTCTTGCCCGCTAACAGCTTTCACACGTAAGACACAGACTTACGTAAATCTATACGACATCCCGGGCCAAACTTGATATGTCACTCGTTTCGTAAAAGACAGACGAGATATATACAGACCTAAAATGAGACCTCGTTCCTTTCAGAAATTACATTCGATGAGCCATTTACTCGCGAATTCTAGATGCGCCGACACCTCTACCACACTGCAGGTAAGAAGCTGGTAAATTTAGAAGGTTTGCCTTCCATTTCCCGAGGAAGCAGCCGCGAACCATCTCCGTCGTGTCTGTCGCTAGCGGCAGGTCGGTCGCGGGACCGAGGTTAGAAAGGTCTACGAAAGGAAAGAAGAGTGAATGAAAAAAAAAATTATGTATCACAGCACTTAATTTAAAGGGATTGGAAAATGGGATGCTCCCTATAGAGATCGCAACTCCACTTTTCACGGCACATCTAAAAGGGGGCGCAAAACCAATTTCGAAGATCGCTTTGCATAAACGAAAGAGAACACCTGGCGAGATAGACCAGGAGTGCCGCGGCGGCGCGGCGACCCTCGTGGATGGCGAACTTTGCGGCGCCGCGGCCTCGGAAGAAATTTATTGCCCATCCAAACGTCGCACGCGGGCCGTGACGACTCGCCGAAGACGTCGGAGACGCAAAAAAAGAAACGCCACCCTCCTCACATCCACATACGTAGAGCACTTCGGCATCCCAAAGCCCTCGACGCTTCCTCACAAGCGAGCGTCGGTCTGTCGTTCGCGGACGTCGTTCGAGAACCTTTTGCGTCGCGTTCAAGAACCTCTCGTGAACGAACGGCAGAGATATATCCCAGCCGAATCGTGTTCCGACGTTCGGCAAAGCTCACGGCTTCGTCTGCTCTTGCTAAGGCCACTGAAAAAAAAAAAAAAAAAAAACCTCGTTGTTAGTCTTTGAGCGGTAAACGAAAAACTACGCGAGTACGGTCTGTCGTCTTCTGCGAAAACCGTTTCGCGAAGGTGTGTTTGCGGGGGGCATCTTTCACGGCCTTTCTCCGGTGTTGCAGGTCTTTCAGAGCTAAAGCTCATGGAAACTCACGTTTGCCGCCTATTTCGTTGCCGCCCCTCCCTTTGTGTCACAGCAGCAACAGCGCAATGCTTGAGCGAGTTGTGTCTCTCCAGCATGGCTTCGCCGAGCTTTACGCACCTGAAACAACGCTTTATTTTCAGTATTTATTTTTTTTTGGCAACGAGAGTTCTAACGATAGTTTTACAGAGCTGTCCGTTGTCGGCGCATAATCGCTCGTTATTGCACCCATGTACAATATTCTTGGACAAAAATTTTGAATTTCAGAAAATTGTAAGGTACTGTTATGTAAATACTTATGGTAATGGTTTAATCTTCTGATGTGTAGCCAAATTTTGCTTTTAAAGTTTTTCCGTCGCTCGATTCGAGCAGTTAGACTGACATAGAAACACAGTGAAGAACGCGTTTGACGATAGCGAAAACGTTAGTAGCGAAATAATTCAAGCCTGTCGAAAAGAGATCTGGAGATATATTGATTCTTGTAGTGAAATCTTACACTATATCAAAAAATTGCGTTCATAAACTCTTTCCCGTTAAAAAATGATTTTGTTCAGAATTGTTGATGGTTTATGGGGTTTAACGTCCCAAAGCGACTAAGGCTATGAGGGACGCCGTAGTGGAGGGCTCCGGAAATTTCGACCACCTGGGGTTCTTTAACGTGCACTGACATCGCACAGCACACGGGCCTCTAGAATTTCTCCTCCAAAGAAATTCAACCGCCGTGGCCGGGATCGAACCCGCGTCTTTCGGGTCAGCAGCCGAGCACCATAACCACTGAGCCACCGCGGCGGCTCAGTGGTTATGGCTCAGAATTGTTGAGTATGGCTGTTTCGTTGCTGGCATGGTATACGGTAGTGACCCAATACTCAATTATTTGACCAGTAGCCAAAGGACGTGATGATCAATCTAGTTGCCTGTTCAGGGTAGCACTCACTCTCGTGCTTGTTGATGTCCGAATCTGTCCGCTGGAAATGAAGGAAGGACGAGGAAACGATTCTACTGGAGGTGACTGCTAAGCCCTGGTGAAAATGAGCCATTAACCTAAATATGTTGGCCGTTGAGAACATGACATCTGCGCTAATGCAATTCCGAGATGCCTGGAAAGGTAGGCTGCCTGCGGATCGGCATGTGGACTCACTATAACGAGGAAGCTCGGCTATCGCTCTAACTCCTCCGAACCATGGTAAAATCGGATTTTGGGAGTTTTCTTTATTTTCTTTTTGGCACTGTATAAAATCCGAATGGAATAGATACTGCTGGCGTTCTGTACACTGAAGTAATATCGAAGCATTAAGTACTCCTGTACTTTCAACCGGCAGTTCGCTATATCTCAGTACCTCTGTGTCAGTATGCAGTTCCACTTCATTGCTGGCTGGATGTGCTGTCCACAGCCGTTGCATCGAACTAGCCATCTGGCAAGTCGCATTATCAACTTAGTCACAGTGCTCGTTTTTTTTTTTTTTTCACATAAAGAGAGGGATTGCCAACATGGGGAAGAGGACCCGTTATGAGGGTAGTTCCAAAGCAACGAAAAAAAAAGTGACGTCCTGAAAAGGTTCACGTTATGAGAGAAAGAGCAACTATATCAGGCTTTATCAACTGGCCAACGCCGCTGACACATTATACCGCACAGTTGGCCGCGTCTGAAGCGAGCGTTTTTGCGTCCTCTGAAGGTGGCGGTGATTCGTTCGGAGAATGACTAACAACCCACGGTTCGGATGAGCACGAATACAATGGAGGCTTCGTGGCGCGGATGAAATAAAGCAAGAGAAACCACGAGAAGCAAACGGGCACGTGGCAACGGACCTAATCCTGCTCTGATTCCCGTTCAGCTCGCAGTCCTAGAGGAGGATCTCTGGGAGATGCGTGTTGCCTCACGCGGAGCGGGAGAATTAGTGGGGAAGTGTGTGTGTGTGTGTGTGTGGGGGGGGGGGGGGGGGGTGCATCCAACGGTGAAAACCCTTCGGCTATCGATCAGCCGCTCCCAATCGCCGATAGATTCTTCCTCGCACGCGCGGGCTTGGCTAATAAGCGATCCTAATCGGCATCGAGCACCGGCCATTCCCGCCAGCTGTCAGTGAGTGGTTGCTTGGACAAGGGACGAGGAGATGGCAGCAGGAAGAGCCGGAGGACTGTAGCAGGAGTTGTGATGGCGGGTGAGACGTGGGGTTGGAGGTATATACCGCATTTTCTGAGATATAGTCACAAACCCTTTATTCTGCAGTGGGCGTAGTAAGGCTGGTGGTGACTATGATGTTTGATGCACCCATACCATGTCCATCAATCTCGGACAGAAAGTGTTGAATATTGGAAAGTTATGAGGTACTGTTATGGAAATATTGAGGGTAACAGACCATTCTTCTGATGCGTAGCAAAATCTTTCTTTTAAAGTTTTTGCATTGGTAGCAATGAGCAGTTAACACTGCCATAGAAGACCAATGGGGGACTTTTTTCACGATAAATAATTGCTTACTCCCTGTCGGCCTTAGAGAATTCACACTAGCTCCTGAAAATGGACCAAATAATAACTGCCGCTAACTGGAGACATGCCGATTTCTCACATTTTAGCGGCACTAACATATATATGTATTTTAATATTTGCTTGTGAATATGGGTCCATCAGATAGCATAATGGGGAGCATTAATTCTTTCTTTTGATTCTTTTACCATTCGGCCATTAAAGTGTTGAGGAACAGTAACATGATAGATAATCCTTCAGTTTGCGTTCAGACCATATTTCCCGGATAAAAAGTTTTTTTTAATGAATACCGGATAGGCTGGATGATTCAGGACACATGATGACCCGCACATGCCCACAAAAGTCACCCCTTTTACAAAAATATTTCTTGCTAATCATGATATTTTCACGTTGGTAATCAGCGGCTGAGGGTCAACAGCGGGTCTAGAGATGTGCGCTTCCAGATCACTTGTTGTTGTTGTTGTTGTTGTAGCCTACGACAGAATGGCACATACCCACTCTGGGGGATCGGCCAAGAATCACTTCTACTTTCACACACACACTTCTTCTTCTTCTTAAGAGGCCCCGGCGCACGTCTGCACGAGCGCTGGCGTCAATATTATAAAGATAATAAAATATCAAAATCGTACTCATTATACAGCGTCATGCAAAAATCATCCTCAGTGCACGGATTACAGGGCGGAAAATGCGGTATATAAGACTCTGCGTACCCTGCCATAGTGCGCACACACCAAAGCGCAGTAATGGGACGGCGGGTGCCGCACAAGAGAGAGAGAGAGAGAGAAAATTGTTTGCGCTCCCTTAGACACTGCTGATCGTGCCGGGAATGAGTCAGCGCTTTTTTATGGCGAGACGTGCCCGTCTCCCCCCTCTACCCTCGGTAATCGCGCAGATCCCCCCGCGGCTATCTCGCAAATCCGCATGGCAATGAGGGGGCGACGTGCGAGACCACGGAGGTGCCCTGTAGAGAATAGCGCCGGAACGGATGCGAAATGAGACACGGGGATGAGAGACATTCGCATCATTATCAGCAACTACTATGCCAGCGAGGAACGCCGGCGGAAATGGCCCTGCATTACAGTCTGCACTGCAGACTCCCACATGTCTCTTCTTTTCTTCACCGTTGTACGCATGGTTTTAGGCTGTTTAAAGGGAGATTAGGGACAACTCCATTCAATTATTGCTCTCAATAAAAACTGTTTATATGACTCTTTCTGGATATGTCGGCGTTCGTTCGGCAGCAGAAGACGCATTTATGTCTGAAAAAAGTGGATTTAAAAATATCTTCACCAGTCGATTCAAATTCGTGACGACCGTACCGAAAAGGAAGGGGTTGGCGCCGCTTTGAGGTGAACGACGATGTTGCCTGTCCCTTTGGCCCCGCGCCCATAAACTGGTTTAGATTCAAACATTTTACTAGCGGAATCTGCCGGTGATGCCGACGGTTGTATTTTGTTTGTTTTTGGCTTTCCTAGCTTATAAAACCTCAGTTTTGGGTGCAAGTGGTTGCTTCCTGATTATAACGCGGTACTCTGCCGATAGAGGCCACCTTCTACATGTCATCAAAAATTTCTTTAGAAAGTCTATAGGCTGTCTATAGAGTTTTGTCCATTAGGTCTATATACTTTCAATAAACAAATCCTAGACAGTAGTCTCTAGGCAATACACATCCTATAGACAGACTACAGATAATGTATGGATTTATGAACACACACTTTTAGTACACTTGTGTCTATAGACAGTCTATAGACAGTCTGTAGACTACGAATCGACAAAACGAAATGTATATAGGAAGGCAATAGAGTCTATAAAAAGTTTATAGGAAGTCTATAGACCACTGTTCAAAGAGCTAGGCTATGAGACGCCGTATACGAGGTCTTAATTCGGCCAACTGGGGTTCTTTAAAGTGAACTGACGCCGCACAGCACACGAGCGCCTTTTGCAAGCCGAACTCCATAGCCATAACCATAGTCAGTAAGACACGAAGACACTCTCCTTAATAAAAACTCGCCTGCGTATGTCCCGAGGTAACAGCGTCTTTATTATCGGTCGTAGACTGTGACGCCTTACTTTCTGCCGCTAACGTAAGTAATGGCCAATAAAACTGGAGCAAAACTGCATGCTAATAAACGAAACAAACAATTTGGTTTTTGGGAAGGGTACTCGTTGATAGGCAATATTCGCACCACCAGTCAGGTTACGGACGCATAATATAATCAGACCCTTGGGAGGAACTAGATATTGTTTGAGTAAATTCTGCGACTGTTCGCCTCTGCTCGTCCTTTCCAGTATCCTGGCAAGCAATCATTTTTATGTGTTTTCATCATGCAT
Source organism: Amblyomma mixtum (assembly GCF_055824585.1). NCBI lineage: Eukaryota > Metazoa > Arthropoda > Arachnida > Ixodida > Ixodidae > Amblyomma > Amblyomma mixtum. The sequence continues at coordinate 26,739,410 of NC_143018.1, read as the reverse complement.
CTGATGTATCTGATATCGATAAATACTGTTGCTAATTGTTTCTCTTTAATTTCTTAGACTTTATTGAATACTTAGCCATGCATGTATTAGCCATCAACTGTTTTGGTGTTTGCGTCTAGTAACTACCAGTAGTTACTGAGCTGAGTGTATAAAACAGGCTGTATTACAGAGTTTACTAGCAAAATACCATATTTGGGTCAACCCGATGGGGCGTGCAAAAAACTGATGTCCTTCTTTACCGGCAATAGGGCGGATTTTTTTTTTATGTCCTGATTAAAACCTAAAAAACAAAAGACTATGTCCCTCCAGTTCGGAACAGCTCACGGTTTAATCGGGACGGGTTCAGTAAAGCCTGGGACAGCAATAAATAAATCGCTAGTGTTTCTTAACGATGTTCCCACAAGGCCGAATTAGTTAAGGCGACAAGAAAAGAAAAACAGTGACCCGCCGCTACGCTCTAGCGAGTCGGTTAAGTAACCCGCGTTTAATGAAGCAATTAAACCACGGTCGCGGACTAAACGACTGCCTAAATGTTTCCATCGCCTTCCCCCGTAACGTCGTGACTTCATAATTTACGTAAACAGGTAATGAACCAGAACTGAATGAAAGAAGGAAAAGATGAAAAAAGAAAATAAGGAATACAACGGAAACAAAATCAGAAAAAAATTATGAAGAGAAGTAAAATAGAAATAGAGGTCACTACTCTGGGACGCTATACACATAGTAGTCGTCACGGTCTGCACTCGGCGGCGGAAACACGCTCACCAAACCAAAACGAGCCTAACTAGTACTACTCCACCGACCGCGCTTCCACGGCCTCCCAAGGCTCTCGAGAAGTAACAGGCCTCGGCGAAATAGTTGACATCTGTTTACCGAGTCAGCCTTAACTCGGGGGAAACACCCTCACGCAGTATAGCGGTCGCCATGCATCCCACCACGCATGCTCACACAAACACGCTCGCATACAAAACAGAGTCCGCACTCTGCTCCAACTTTGTGAGCTCTCGAATTCACGGCGCGCGCGCGCAGTTTCGCCAACTCCGTCTCCTTTCCAACGGCAGCGTCGCTCTTTGCCGCAAACAGGAAGAGGCGACGACGCCAGCGTCCTCGACCGCTTATACGAGCGCTCGACGTAAACACTTCCGCCTACAGCGAAGGAAGGAGCGACCGCTATACTATGGCCAGGGCCATTGAACTCCTCCCTTGCCGAGTCGCTGCCGGCTGGCACAAACCAGACACTATACAGCGGCAGCGCTAGCAGCGCTTCGCCCTGCCCTACCCGCCTGCCTGGCTCCACCGTCGCGGCGAGCTCGTCAGTTCAAGTCAGGTTTATGGCGCTGCCGCTAACTGCAAAAAGGGCGCCTCCCTTCTGCACTAGCTGGCCTCTGTTTGAACTCGGAGGAGTTTTGTAATCCTTTGGAATCGCCTGCCAGACGCGTTCGAGCTGTCGTTGCTTCTATTGAGCTTTCGCGAGACGTGCGAGCGTGGAGGGGAGGACTGCTCAGTGAGAGAGAGCAACTATGGCGTCCTCCTGTCAGCTCCTCCTCTCCCTTTTCTCTCTGTCTTAACGTTCTCCAGTTTATAAACGGTGCAGCGTTTCAGAAGCTATGGAACAGGAGTTAGCTGAACCTGACTAGACTTGATAAGCATTGAATATTCAACAGCTTTGACGCCTTTATTTATGACGTGTATAGACACGACGCGGTGCGAAGGCTGGCGGTGGAAGCTGTCAGGGATGACGGGTTCACAGAGCTGCATGGGCCACCCTGAGAGCAGGGATATACCAGCGAAGCGGTTAATGACACGGGCCTTCGCAAAATGTAGTGACTATGACATTATGAAATTCAAATTGTCTGCATCATTACGTACATGATCGATACACGTGACCAATGTTTGCATCATAATGCACACATGTATAGGGGGGGGGGGGGGGGGACGCCCTAGTAGCAGCTTGACCGAACCATGTGGGCTCCCATAATGACGACTGCCTAGCATTCAGGCTTGTGAGGTAAAAAAAATATCGTAACATTCTAGGCGCATGTAAGCATCTTACCTCAGTACTTACAGTCTTTAAAAAAAGGCAGAAAAGACTGCCATAAAAATTTAGCCTTCTGTCAAATTCCATTGTTTGGCTTTTTGAGGCTTGTGCACTAGTCTGAAAGAGATATTTATAGCTTGGAAATTTCAGGCTGGAAATGGAATATTTCTTTCGGGCCAGTGAATTAAAACTTCTGATGTTGACCGCGAAATTAAAAGACTTTTGGGCTCCGTGATCACTGACAGAAGTTAATGCCGGTATGGTTTAGCCTCAGAGCTCGGTTCCACTTGCAGTAAGCATCCACTGCACTGTGACTTTCCTGTACGGTTTTAGAGACCATTATATGCGTTGCGTGTTGTACTCTCTGTACAGCAATATGCCTATATGAGATTAAAAAGGAAGTAAGCTGTCCTCTAGTGCAATTTCTTTTAAAAAAGATGCCCAGGGTTAGCTTGGTCAAGCCAAGAATGCGTTGCATATTGCTCGGTCTTTTTGAGCGAGGTATTGCTTGGCGGCACTCGATTTTCTCAGCAGCTTTTCCTCCGTGACGTATGGATGGATAGAAGGATGGATGGATAGGAGCGCCCCCTTTGAAACGGGGTGGTGGCAACCGCCACCATGCTCAGCCGTCTTTTTTTTTCCTTTTTTGTTCTTTTTTTTTACGTGGTTTGGTGGCTGCCCGACCGCGCTCAAGGGCTGAACTGAGTGACTGTAATATGCTACGCATAAAAGGCAGTGCGCCAGAGGACTATAGTCCTCTGGTGCAATGCCTTTGTAGACTTGAAACGGAAAGGAGTAAAAAGAGAGTATACTCCTTTTTTAATCCTCTCTGTTTAGAGTTTAAAGAGCACCGCAAGCCCACCGTCGTTCTAGTCGTATCTTTTTTTTATCCATAATAATTTTTTTCCCTCGTTATTAAATAAGAGGCTCTTTGAGTTCGCGCTCTTGATTCGATGACAGTGCTTCTCTAAGCACCTGCCATTCTGCACACTTTAATGGTGAGACAGGGTGCATAACGAGGGCAGTGACAACTTCCTTGAAGGTCTGACTGACGTCTAAATGCCGAGGAAGTCTTTCCGGCATGGAGCTTCGCTCGAGTGCTCACGGCGAACGCGTTCCGCAGACGACAGACGTTTTCGAGAGCACAGCGCGTCTTGAGAGCGAACGCAGAAGAACGCTTGCTCGGAAGCGAAGTGAGCGCATTTAGTGTTGGCACTTTGAGAGACGATCGACAGATGTTGTGTGCGCCCAAGAATGTGTTTACTGGCGAGAAAACAAGTAAATATAGGAAGGAGTGGGAAAGTACTTGATAACAAAACCGAAATATCATTACAGCTGGGCAGGCATGCTTCTACGCAAATTAATAGTTCACTAAAAAGGAATACCAGCAATTAGGTTTCACCTCAGCAAAGCTGTTGTTAGGCTATAAACGAAATCTCCACTGCTACGTCCTCTGGTCTTCGTAGTTAAAAAACGGTGGCGGTACTGTGTGCAGCGAATCCAGGACCACCACCTAACCTTACGGGCGAGCTGAGGTTATCCTTTTATCGATTTATAAAACGAATGTTTAGCCCACGGAAAACAATTTAGATATCATCTGTATGCCTCGTCCCAAGTATCACACCACTAAACGATTAAAATTTACAAAGATCAAACCAGACCAATGGTAGCTATCGTGAGGCGGGAAAAAATGTTTTAAGACAACGCTACTCACATCAGCCGCTCGATCTCGTAAGAGAGACTTTGTAGACCGATAAGATTTAGCGTGCGTCCAATACAGACGCTACAACAGCGAATGAAGGCGCTGTAACACACATAACTTATATAGAACATTCTTGATCTCTTTTTCTTGGTTTTGTTTTCTGTTTTTCACATGGAGCACAGTAGACTTAACGATAAGTGAGTGCCAAACATTTTTTGATATTGCGTTTGAAATTGGAGCAATGTTCGTGCCAAGTGTTTAGGGACGAAGTAGTTTAAACGGACAGGGTTGCATAAAGAATTTTATCATGGCGGAGACGGGCTAGCATGGACGCCTGCCTAGAAGGGTTACCGGATGCCTGTCCCCTATCTTCCAAATTAACTTCATCCTGGGCCGGCCGCGGTTCCTTCAACCACTCAAACTTCATAATCTTATCCGCCCAGCTGACGTTCTGCCACGCTTGCCTTCTCTTGGAATCCGCTCCCTTACCATAAGAGACCATCGGTTATCTTACCTTCAAACAACATGACCTGCCCATGCACAACATGACCTGCCATAGCTCGTTGTGTTGTGCTCGATTTAAGTTCAACCCTTTTCGTTAGTTTCCAAATTCCCGCCCCATAGGTGAGTACTGGCAGTATGCAATTGTTGCATATACTGCCACTGAGCACACCTCGCAAATTTACTCCACTCCATTCTTAATCTCCGAGTTATTTCATTCTCGTAGTGCGGATGAGTGGTCACTGCGTACCCTAAGTAGACGCATTCTTTTACCACTTCCAATGCTTCGCCGCCTATCGTAAACTGTTGTTCCTTTCTGAGGCTCTCGAAAGTTAGTTTAGATTTCTCATTATAAAATTTTTAGGCCCATCGTTCTGACTTGTATATGTCCGCAATCATGCCTGTAGTTCGCATGCGGTTACTACGTTCCCGTGTTTATTTATCGTTTGCTAAGATGACGCTACCAAACAACTACTGTGAGCACTGCCGTGACGGATCTGTCTCTGCGCCCGGCGAGAACCAGTCCGTTCATAAGGCGATGTAATTAGCAAGCAAGAAATGTTTACTTTGCCTATCCCTCTCTTCTGGATAAAAGGTTGCATTCTCCATGCCCCGTAAGAAAAAGACAACAGTAGACCAATAACATCTTTTCGCAGTTCGGTTTCACATCGTCGCATTCATTCACCGCTTTTCAAATGCAACTGGCCCTGGCTGTTTAGCACTCACGGCGCGAACACCAAAACAGACCAGTTCACGAAAGTGCATGGCCTCTCCATATAATCACGCACTCTAAGGCGAAAACCGGTTCACGCCAGTGGTCACCGGCCGAGAAACAACTCGGTTTCGTGCTCTATAAGCTAAAGCCTGTCTCTAATCTCCACTCACGCGCCCTGCGCTCTTCATCCCTGCACGACTCACTCTATATAAGTTCGATGTTGTGCCCAGTGATGAGCGGAACACGATGATAATCAAGAGCACGGACAAGCGAAGAGCACCAGCGCATGATGAGAGTAGAGATACACTCCAAGATTCGAGAGTGCGTGTGATGCACGCCTTGCTGGATGCTCTTTCTTTTTTGTGTGTTTGTGTTGTTTATGCACCGCCCCTTCGCTCATAGCGGACGAGCGAATGGAACAGCGGATCGCGTGAGATGCGGACCGATCCCGACGCGGATCCAGCCAGGCCTGGAGTGGAGAGGTGGGAGGATGCACTGTGCGGTGGCCAAGAAGAAGAAGAGGTCAGAAGCACGATTGTGTTCCGTGCACACAGATTGATGATACGACGGTCATTTTCATAATGGTCCGTGTAACGACAGTAAACAGCAGGTCGTGCATGCATAACCGCTGGCTTTAAGCATTCATTTTCTAGTCGAATCTCGTCTTCGAACAAAGCACTTGATGCGTTTATACTGAGTTGATTGAAAAGACAGTGTATTGCAGGCTTCTAAAACGGAGGCACTATTTAATGATCAATGGAGACGTTAGCCTGGTTATGCACCGGTCAGGCCACTTTAGATGAGGATGATAACTGCAAGTGCACGCACTTACACATAAGTCACACGCGTGCACGTATACCCGTTTTGACAAAGTGCATTGAAGACGTGCATTCTTGAGGAACTTTAAAAGGTCGTAAAGCACATTTATCACGGAGGCTGCGTTAGTACAAGGTTCAAGGACATTATCCAAGCTGAGGCAAGAGCTTTAGGGTAATATTAGCTCAGCCTTAGGCGCTCAATAGACTACGGAGGGAATAACAAGAACTGCAAATGAAAACGTTCAGAGCTTTCAGGAACAGCACATGTTGATCATATAGCAGTTCCGCCGTTTAGCCTTCTGATGCGTGCCCTGATATAAATGCCATACTTTGTGCGAGCGTTACCAAGCCGCTCTGGATAAAACAATGACCCCACGCTAAAAAGTGAGGTCATAGCAGTAGCCCACGCGCTGCCTGCAAGTCAGCTCCTCTCCGTGTCTCCGTTTATTCTAGCCTTCCTACGTCAGCCGTGAAACGGAGACTCACGAGAAAACAGCGAACCGAAGCTGGTAAACATGCCCGCATCATAAGGAAGGCGGCAGTAAATACGACAGAACCAGCAAACAAGACCGCTCTTCTCGCTTTGAGTGCAGTGAAACACCGAAACTTCTGACGCGTTGCCCCTTCACACACAAACAGAATTCCTTCTTGCCCTCTTTCGGGTTCAGGGTGAATACGCCTATAATTCATACGAGGCTCTCTACAATAAAGAGCGGTGGCCCTTCCCTCACCTTCTACATTTCTCTCTTTCCCGCCACCCTTTCCCCTTCTAACCGAAATATTCTCCCTTATTTCTTTCTTCGTCGAAACGAAGAGGCTTACCGGACCATTTCGCTAAGGCTGTTCGCCAAATATCTCCTTAGAACAACATGAGCATGGTGTATTCTAGAGATGACCTAAGTAAAGTTAGTCAAGAGGCCGGATTAAAGGGCGCATTGGGAGCCCTGATTGGTTAGGTCACTGTCAACTTCCGGTAGAGAAATCGTTGGCTACAATATACTCGCGAACAGCTACGCGAATCCGCTTTGCCCTGGCACACACTCAACTGCTGTAGCTTCGGCAACACTGCACGCAATAAAAGCTGAGGCGTAGTGTATATACTAGCCTCGAGGCACGAACAGCTGTTCCTTGCATCCTCAGGCAGGGGACTCCGTGCCCCGTCATTGCAAGAGGCAGCTGTTCTTAGAGTGCGGTAGCGAACTTCGAGATGACTCTCCTTCTCCACAGCAGCACTTATTATCTATTCTTTTTTTTTTTTTTGTTCCTTCGCGGGATGCCCATTCAGGCTATTTAGGCAACGGGTCAGCCGTCCGAGAGGGAGAGGGGAGAGGCAGTAGCTCGTCGCGGAAAAAGAAATAAAAAAAGGCTGAAAGATAAATAGCCTCGGAAGAAAGAGGCATTGGCAAAGCGCGCTCCCTGGCGATCGCATAGAGCGGCGCTAACCGTCTGGATTCGTTTATCGTGTAACGGTTTCTCAAACGGGCCGACCCTCCTCACGTGTCGTCCGTTCGGCGCTGTTGGGAAACCTGGTTCGCGTGTTGGTGCCGCAGCATCAGCAACAGCGGGTAATGATGGCGCAAGCGTTGATGCAGAGGAGACCAATAACGCAACCTTTTGGAAACGCAATGACCGGGGCAATGCGCTATAGCTCCAGCTTAGAGGCGGTGGAGCTCTTGCTCGTCGAAAGCGCCTCTATGTCGCGCGCGCTGGGATTTTTCTTACCTTATCGGCTGCTGTTTCGCGCGGCGGACGCTTGGAGACGCTGCCATCGCTTACAAGGCGCGGATAACAACGCCAGGTGACGTGTTTGAACGAAGAATGTAAAAAAGAACATTCAATGCGTTTGAAATTGAAACAGTAGCCGTGTTTACATGAATGCGACCGTAGCGCATAGCATTTTTCCCAGCGTGTCACTGGCAATGCGATGCGCCAGCGTTTACATGTGTGCGGGACGATGGCGGTACACAGTGGCGCGTATACCGAAGGCAAAGAAGCGCTTCCGCAGCAAATGTTTTCGGTTTTTGTTTTTTTGTGCTTCCTGCCTGGCTCGTTGACTGCTGTGGTTTCGTAATCCCGATTTTGTAGAACATGTTTTTAAATGCAACAATACGTTTGTATGTTGCGTTCGCGCTGCTTTTCCTAACAAGATCAGATCCCGTTTACATGCATTGCGGTGGTCGCGATTCACTCGCCTCAATCTGCCCCGGTCTTGCGCATTAATCTGACGCGCTTTCGTAGCGCATTGCATGAATGCGATGCGGTAGAAAGTTGATGTGACAAGATGCGTCAGTTGTCGCATTCATGTAAACGCGGCTAGTGCCTTCCTTTTTTCTGTTCATCATGAAACAAAACTTTCGAATGTGTTGTCGTGTCTTTTTTCCCCTCTGGCGCTTTGTGGGATCGGTCTGTGCCAATGCGTTTCCAATACGGGGCCAATTACGTGTCCTGCTTGGGGTGTTTATTGTTTTGAGTCGCGCGCCGAGAGCACATTCAATGCCGGCCCATATTCAAACAGCGGAGCTTAAGTAACACATTTACCTTGTGTGAAGTATTTGACAAGGATCTAAGTAAGAGTCTTGCAATGCGATAGCCGGGCCTCGACACGCTGCGATCCCGGGCTTTGGCGGTAGAAGGTCCGGTGCTTGTAATTCATAAACATCCTGGAGGGCAAACAGAAGCCTACTTCGTTTGCAAGAACGATTTGTTCGCTGCTGTACCCACAAATGAGACACGTACGTGAGGACCGCGGTGTTCAAAAAGAGGGCAAATACGGGCTGGTTGGTACATTTTTGAAGAACTGGATAAAACAGCGCAACGGTGGTGGTGGTGAAAAACATTTATGGGAAAATAAGTTTTTTACAGAAAGGTGATTGGGGTAGGACCCTATTGGCCCTTACCCCTTACAGTACTAGGTGGAGCCCCTATTCCGGTGCCCCATTGGCAAGCAACGCCGCCCGCGTCCGGTGAACCAAAGCCTTTTGGCTCTTTAGGTCTTGACAGCCGAGCAGGGCCGCCTCCCAGTCCTCTCTGGTGGGGCAAGACCAGACAAAAGAAGGACAAACACCAGCGCTGACTAGTAACGAAATGGTTTAATGCTACAGGTGAGGCAGCATATAAATGAAATGGCACGAGTAAAAACAGAAGAAAAACATCAGCAAAAAAGGTACCACACAACCACATAACCTGGCTGAAACAAGGGCGCGTCTCTGAATAAGATACGCATGTTCCGTAGGTAGATTTATCGACGGGCTGCTGATACAGGTGTTGCTTAGATTTTTTATATGGCAGGCCTCCGAAATGAGCCTCGGGGTCTCATCTTTATATCTGACGATGATAGTGGTCCGATTGAGATTCGCTTCGCAATCTTTATACTCCGCATGCACAATGCAATGCAAGATGGTTTCTGCGTGGCTTGTTTTCTATATGTTTTGCGTGTTCACGTAGTCGATCATTTATGCAGCTTCCCGTCTCATCGATGTAGAAATCGCCACATGAGGTCGGGATCTTGTAAACGACACCAACATGACAGTGGACAAACTTCTGCTTATGCTTCTTCTGGCAGCCTTTTTTTCTGCTTCCATCCTCGTTTACGCGTTTGGACAATCCGCTAAGTTTATTCCTCGCTGAAAAAAAAACAACCTAATGGCTTCTTTGCTCCCTATTTTCTTTACATTGTGCGAAACTTCGTGCACATACGGGATGCACGCTGTTTTCGTTCTCTCTGCCTGACCCGCATCGGTGCGCTTGTTCTTTCGCAGACTACATCCAGCAAGCGAGGATTGGAATGTAATGAAAAACTTTATTGTCACAAGGGTTCTCTCAGCGTAGGTGGAGCCCTCAGTCTAGGGCCTCAGTGGCCTTTGCAGTCATGCGAGCCCTGTCGGACTCAGAAACACTTGACACAATCTTCTTGGGGTATGCTGTCTCGGATAGCCTGTTCACCTGTGCGTAAACACTGTCTTTTGTCTGATGCACACATGTTCTTTGCAGTGCGGCTTTTAGGCATGCCTTGGCGATACCGCGCTTAACAATCTTGGAGTGAGCCGACCTGAAAGGGAGAAGACTCTTCCTGGACCTCGGCGAGTATGCCCAACAAACATGGTCGTTAGAAATTGTCAGTTCCATGTCTAAAAACCTGAGCCTATTATTAGAGGGGAGCTCTGTAGTCAATTGGAGATAATCAAGCTCATAACAGAACACGTCAAAAAACTCTGCAGCTGTTTGCTGTGCGTGATCGGTGGGATATAAAATCAAAAAAAGTAATCAACATATCGCATTATCTTAACAACGGTCGCGTCATCGATCTTGGTTCGAAGACGTCTGTAATAACTTGCTAGTAGCGGATCACTTAGTACAGCAGCTATGCTCGAGCCAGTGCAGACTCCTCGTTTTTGGATAAGATATTTGTTGTCTAGGGTGACAAAGGTTGACGTCGAGTAAAAACTTAGCAATCCTAAAAGATTTCTAACGTCTACTCTAGCTGATCCACTACTAGCAAGTTATGACAGGCGTCTTCGAACAAAGTTCGATGAGGCTACCGTTGTTAAGATAATGCGATATGTTGATGACTTTTTAATTTTATATCGCATCGATGACGCACAGCAAACAGCTGCAGAGATTTTTGACGTGTTCTTTTATGAACTTAATGACCTGCAATTGACTTCAGAGCTCCCCTCTAATAATGGGCTCAGATATTTAGACTTGGAACTGACTATTTCTAACGACCATGTTTTTTGGGCTTACTCGCCACGGTCCAGGAAGAGCCTTCTCCCTTTCCGGTCAGCTCACTCCAAGGTTGTTAAGTGCGGTATCGCCAAGGCATGCCTAAGAGCCGAACTGCAGAAGATCATGTGTATCAGACCAAAGAAAGTTTCTACGCACAGGTGAACAGGCTGTCTGCAGCGGGATACCCCAAGAAGAATGCGCCGAGTGTTGCTGAGTCCTTGCTAGCTGGATGTAGTCTGCGAAAGAACAAGCGCACCGTTGCAGGTCAGGCAGAGATAAAGCAAACAGCGTGCATTCCGTATGTGCAAAACGTTTCGCACAATTTGAAGAAAATAGTGAGCAAATAAGGCATTAGGCTGGTGTTTTCAGCCAGGAATAAAGTTAGCTGATTGTGCAAACGCGTTAACGAGGATGGAAGCAGAAAAAAAGCCTGCCAAAAGAAGCATAAGCGGAAGTTTGTCCACTGTCGTGTTGATGTCGTTTACAAGATCCCGACTTCATATGGCAATATCTACATCGGTGAGACGGAACGCTGCATAAACGGTCGACTACGAGAACAAGCAAAATATATAGAGAACAAGTCATGCTGAAGCCATCTTGCATTGCATTTCGCAGAGTGTAAAGATTGCGAAGCGCATCTCAATCGGACCGTTAGCATAGCCAGATGTAAAGATGAGACCCCGAGGCTCATTTCGGAGGTCTGCCATATAAAAAAGCTAGGTAACGCTAGGTAACCAGCAGCCCGTCGATAAATCTACTACATGCCTATCTTAATCAGTGACGCGCCCTTTTTTCAGTCACGTTGTGTGGTATATTTTTTTTTTCTCATGTGTTTACTCGTGCCATTTCATTTATATGCTGCCTCACCTGTAGCAATAAACCATTTGGTTGTTAGCGCTGCTGTTTGTCCTTCTCTTGTCTCGTCTTCGGTTGCGCTGTTTTATCCAGTTCTTCAACAAGTTTTCAAGTCACTCACTCACTCACCCACCCACCCACCCACTCACCCCCCCACCCACCCACCCACCCACCCACTCACTCACCCACCCACTCACTCACTCACTCACTCACTCACCCACTCACTCACTTCCTCACTCACTCACCCACCCACTCACTCACTCACTCACTCACTCACCCACTCACTCACTCACTCACTCACCCACTCACTCACTCACTCACTCACCCACTCACTCACCCACTCACTCACCCACTCACTCACCCACTCACTCACTCACTCACTCACCCACCCACTCACTCACTCACTCACCCACCCACCCACCCACTCACTCACCCACCCACCCACCCACTCACTCACTCACTCACTCACATTGCAAGTCTTTCTGTTTGGTGAGCATCCGGCCTTTTGTTTATTTAGTGAGTGTCAGCTGCGATCAAAGTTCAAATACGTGCCGACACGGCTCCGCGTTATAAAGTACACCATCCAGTGTTGTATGTAGGCAATATTACTTATTTCTCCACCAGAGGCGGGTCGTACAATGCCTATTCAGAAAACAAACTTTCACGTTTCATACGTCCCAACAGTGTAAACCCGCTCGTTCGTATTTACATTCAATGGTATACACCAGTCGTTGCAAGCCATAGGAAGTGTGACAGAACAGTGTTTGGTTTCGGAGTCCCAGCACCGTCTATGGTGTTTGCGTCGCACTGGTCCGCACTGCCGCACGTTTTTCCCCCGATACGTTTCACTGCGTCCTTCAACGAAAACCTTGCTCACTTTAGGCCTCTCAGCAACAGCGATCCGAGCGTCCAACTTGAACAACGAAAGAGCGGAGCATAAACAATCAACCAAAAAACCAAAAGCGCTTGTAGTTGACAGGAATGAGTCAGACCAGCTGTGTACTTAACCCACATAACACAAAAGCGAGCCTAGTACGCAAGGACCAGTATTGCGCCATCAACAATGTATACGAGTGCCCGCTCTGTATAAGCGAGTCGATATGACGGAAACGGTGTTTATACACTTAACTGGCGAGCTCATAAAACTAAACGACAGACTGTATCCTTCATCATTTTATACTCATCATCAAAGCAGCCTGTGCGTTCGCGACGCGGCAGGCTCGTTGTTTGATAGAACCATCTGGCAAGTCGATACTTTAACGTCCCACGAGCGCAGAACACGTGGAATATGGGTTTACAGCGCACGTGTCGACGCGCATCTGCCCTCGCTGTTGCTGTCGGGGCAGGAAGAGCTTCTCGAATAACACTTGTCGCGAGGCCCCGGCCGACCGACCGACCGAGCGGTCCTTTTTTATATGATTTTCTTTCTTCGTTCTGGGAGGGAACGAAGCACAGCTAGCACGTGCGCTCCGTTGTAAACATAAACACGTCATTCGCCGCTGCTTCTTGCGGCTCGGCGGGGCATCGAGGCTATGTCAGCAGCAACAGCGACTGCGCAAAGACATCTGCTGTCGCCCCCCCCCCCCTCAAGGGAGCGTCTTGTGTACACTCGGTGTCTGCTGCAGTTCAGTGCAGGGCTATGGTGGTATCCTTGGGAGGAGATGGCGTTATTGGCAGAAGAGTATGCTTGAACCGAGGGAAGCAATTCATCTAATCATGTTCTCGAACTTGCAACAACTAGCCTAACTACAGCCTGTTGTGAAGTAATTACGATGAACTTCTGAATCAGTGCAGACTTGAGGTTATGCAAACGACAGATATAAGGTCATTTTTCTCTCATCTTCCTTTTAGGAGAAGCTGAAATTCGTCCAGCTCCGGCGCTTAAACCCAAAACCACTGCCGTACGAGGTCCTGATGTACTAGGGTTTTAAGGTAGGCTCTGGTGGCAAAAACAAAAAAGAAATGGCAGCCGATTTGCGTAGTGAGGCGAAATGCGAATATGTGCTCTAGCGGGGTGTGTTTCGAAATTTTTGCTTCACTAAAAATTGCTACGCTGAGGTGTTTGCTGCGGTGTGGGGAGTGTCGTCTGTTGTCTCTGTGTGCCTTCTAAACGGACCGTTCTGTGTTTACAGAGGCGGGAATTTTTGTCGCTCTCTGTTACCCGTTCAGAATCAACGTCCTGGGTTTATGTAGGGAGAAGTCGCTGTCTGAAGGACTGTCTTAGCTCAGGATCGATTCTTCACGCCTAGACATTCTGAAGGCCTTTGCCTAACAATAGTTACATCAGCACCAAGATCTCGAGACGCCTACATAGTCACTAAGACAAGGTAGTAGGATAATACATTTTAGGGAGGCAGTTCACCTATCTTTTATAGCGCTCTCTCAAATGCTGCACAAATCCTCAGGAAATGAATTTTGCCACAAATAAACAAAACGAAATACGACTTTTAAATGAAGGGCAGTCAGCATATGTACTGGCGCTCAGTCAGTGCAATTCACAGCGCCATGAATGCACACGTATACAGGTACTTGATGTGGCTGTCAAGGAAGTCGTGGCGAGTCGTGGCTATTCCATTGCTTTCTGCCAAAAAAGAAAAAAGAAGATAGCCTGCAGGTTCGCTCAGCCTCAGAAATGAGCTTCACGCAAAGCAGAAAGGGGGCGAGTTGGTGATTGGTGAGCGGGAATCCACTCACGGGTGAGACCCTATCAGATAATTATATCTTTATGAACACTAAAGCCGCGATCGTTTGTGTGCACACGGTTTGATGCTTCGCTTTGAACTCAGCCAGGACGTTCCCCTGCTGCATCGTTCAGGGAAGCTCCAGAAGTCTGCTGAATTGAATTGAATTTTATTTCGGATTGTCAAAAATCCCGGAGCCCGGCGCTAAAGGCACATAAATTCTGCCTGACGGGGCCCCGGGCCCCAAGCAAAAAAATGAAAAATAAGTATAGATATACGTTTACAGCAGCAACACTGTGGGGCAATGTTTACAGAGAAACTTACATCAACCCAGCCGGGTAATGTCTCGAAAAAATTTACAAGTGACGCTTGTAAATTAACAGGTGAGTCACTTTTACAAGTGACGAGACCGGAAATTAGAGCGAGCCACGAAAAAAAATAAAGAGGGGGGGGGGGGGGGGGGGGGAACAAGCGAAACAAAGACTGTCCCGTGATGGGCACTGAACAGCAGTGCTCAGGGGGACCGCAGAACAGCCAGAGCAGTAACAAACTCACGAAATTTCAAAAACGAACTCGAGGTATTTCGCAAGTGGTTAAGAAGAAAAAGTGAGATCCCCTTCTCACAGCCGGGATGTCTAAGCGCGCGAGTGGGGCTAAAAAAAAAGAAAAAAAAAGATCGGAAGACACTATAGAAGGGGGGCTCCAGCCGCGATGAGCTGACGAACATAAGGAACACTAGATTTGGGAGAAAGAGGGTGAGGAGGCAGTGAGGATGCTGTAGGGGATCCAGGGGAGGGGGAATGGAAGAGAGACCGAGACGTCAACAACACAGCCCCAGCGTTGTTAAAACCAGCAGAGCCGAGAACAAACGGTCGGATGTCGGCCGGATGGATGCGATGATGAAGAGGGCGAGGGTGAGGAAGACCAAGCGGGAAGTGGAAATGCAAGCAGGGCCAGAAGCGCCTCGCTCGCTGTACTCGGAGCGCGAGGTTCAGAGAGGGAGACAGCAGAGACGCCGACCAACTGCGCGAGTGAGTGTTGTCTGTATATACCGACGGGGGGGACGGAGGGGGTATTTGAGCTTTTCCTCGCGTCGTTCGCTTCCAGCAGCCGGCGCCGTTGTAGCTTCTCGAGTTTGCAGCACGTGCACGTCAGCTGACGCGCCGAGGAGGCCAGCAGGGTCTCTGCGGCGTGCAGATGAAAGCGTCGGTGCCGCAGAGGAGAGCAAAGCAGCAGTAATAAAAAGCCAGTGGTGCATAAGGCAGGAGGTGCAGAGGGAAAAGGGGGGGGGGGGGGGAATGCTCAAAGCCCCTGGCGTGCGTGCACAAGTGGCAGAGAGACACGCTGGTTAGTTGTTGCTGCTTCTGGTGCTGCTGGCGCCGTGGGCTCACGTTTACTTGTGCACTCGTTCACAGTGACGGCTCCGGAGAGCGCTTCGCTTCAGCCGCTGTTCTGTTAAGCCCCCCCCCTCCCCCCTTCTTCCCTCGCTTCCTGCTAGGTGGGCCCCTCCCCTAGTGCAGGGGGCTCAGGAATTTAGTGGTGCTCTGGTTGCAAATTGCTTGTGAAGCTTGCTTTTACCAGCTGGCGTCACCAGCGTTCCCTGTTTGCTGACGTCCGTCGTCTGACAGCTAGTGCTGAAACTTGGGTTGCAAATGCAGGCATCGTCTGCGGTGAAATGCTACTGAACACTAGTTTCGTTTACATGAACCCGACAGGAGCGTATCAAGGCAGACGTCGGACAGACGAAGGTCAACCCGCATAGACGAATGCACGTTTACTTGAACTGATCTTGGCGAATCACGAGTTCACGTAAACGTCGCTTGTAGAGCGGGATCACCGCCCGTCGATTGAGCCAATGCGCGTATATAGAACATCAAGCGTTCAACGATGCGTTCTAGGTTCTCGGCGAGGCGTTCGGCTGATCATCGATCAAATTGCAGTCAAGTAAACTGCATATCACTTGTCAAGTAGAGTAAGGTTTCAACAACTTTCCAGAGGTTACAACAGGCTTTTTGTCGGCACTAAACTCGACACAAGGACATTGCAGTTATCGCTTTGTAGGACACCGGCACATACAAGGTGTTTAACTTAAAATGCTCTGCGATGTTTAAAAATAGGCTTTTCGAGTTAGAAGAGCGCTTTTTTGGGCATACCATTGTCAGCAGTGTAGTGCATAACAACAGAGCTAAGACATGCTAAATGAAAAGCTGTTAACATTGCATAGTTAACTACCTAACTAATAATATAAACTTAGTAGTTACTGACAGATATGTAGCCTACCGTAAGTAATATGCATATCAGTTTTTAGAATTTCGAAAACAGAGTTACCCTCGGAGCTGTGGTCCAATCAATTTAGCCTACATCGCGCCAAGCTGTCGAAAAGCTTGCAGGCAGAGCAACCCTTCCAGTCCATGTAACTCGTCAGAATAGCCCAAATAGGTTGGGCCACAGCACCGAGGGAAATTGAGTTTTTGAAATGAACTTATAAGCATATAACTTACGATGGGCTACACTGCCTCTCAACAAATGAGGATACTAATAGTAACAGCTAAGAAGTTAACTTCTCAGGATTAGTTAACCAGGCTACTTGGTAACAGATCTTAGCTGTATTATGATGCACTACACCGATGACAATGATATGCCGAAAAAAGCGGTCTTCTAAATCAAAAAGCCGATTTTAAAAAATTGCATAACATTTTAGTTGGAACAGCCGGTATCGCACTACTTGCTTCAAGTGCTGGCAAACGGACAACGATGTGTCTATGTAGCATATTTTTATGCGCTGAAAACCACTGAGATGAGCTATCGAACAACACATTTAGCGTGTTTTTATCTTTTGCTAATAATTGACGAGAAAAAAATGTTCGAAAACGTTTCGAGCTCTTCGGCCTTTTCTATGAGTCAGCTGCCTCAGAGTAGTTCTTGAAGCAATTTTCAAGTCTAATATTTTTTTTTTACTCTTCGAAAGGACAGCGGTACAAATATGTGCCACGTTTAAGGTTCAGCTCCGTAATCAGTGGTACAAATGTGTACCCATTCTTTCTAAACACAAGAGGTCGAAACGGCTTGAAAGTGATGTCACAGAATTTCTAGAGCCATCCCGAGGGCAATTTTGCCACTTGTTTGCTAATGAAACGTAATGAGATTTCATTCGTCGCAAATGTTTATCGTACGCAAGTTAGTGGCATGCTGTACAGATAGTATCAGCCAAAAATATGTTTACAGAGACATGAAGTGCAGTCCTGAGATATATGAGAGTGAACAAGATTTGAACATTACTTTATTGTTTACTTCATAACTATAGCTGACATGCATAGTTTCTTCTGTTTCCTAACTAGATCTCTGGACGTGTAACATGGAATAGTCAAGCTTACATTTAGCAGAGGAAAAAGAACACGAAATTCGCAATGTTGTGCAAAATATTTGTTCGCACTTACATTTCTCTCGATTGTATGTGTTGTGCTGCATGTAAGAAAGAAAGAAAGAAAGAAAGAAAGAAAGAAAGAAAGACGGAAAGAAAGGAAGAAAGAAGGAAAGAAAGAAGAAGAAAGAAAGAAAGAAAGAAAGAAAGAAAGAAAGAAAGAAAGAAGAAAGAAAGAAAGAAAGAAAGAAAGAAAGAAAGAAAGAAAGAAAGAAAGAAAGAAAGAAAGAAAGAAAGAAAGAAAGAAAGAAAGAAAGAAAGAAAGAAAGAAAGAAAGAAAGAAAGAAAGAAAGAAAGAAAGAAAGAAAGAAAGAAAGAAAGAAAGAAAGAAAGTGAAGCGATTCATCTCTGTCATGACATTCGCACGAAACAAACTAATCGAGACGAAATGAACGGTTGCGGGGACTGGGCGGGCGGAATTAGTGAGTCACGCCTCGCCGTGTGACTCAAGGAGGCCAGAGTTCCTATATTCCTTCTGCGAGCTCAATCAACCCGAAAACACACCTGGTATATAGATCGTTCAAATAGGATCATACGTCGCACATATGGCGCGCATTTCTGAGTCATACGCAGAGAAGCATTCGACGTAGACTTATGTAGTTGATTATCGCAGACCAACGACCAACTTTTATACACGCTGGAAGTAACAGTGATGATTCATTAGTGATCAACTGATACGGGCGGCACGAGGCATTTTTTCTGACGGGTTCAGTGGCGTCGCGAAAAATATGCATAGATGAACAGCGGACCACTTCAATCACGAACTGAGCAAACATTTCAAAGATACGAAAGTGTTTGCGTGCTTTCCAGCAAAGAGCTTCCGCGCATAGAGTAAGAAAGATCGCACACAGCAATAAGGATGATAGCATTGCTGCAACTATTGAAGCAAGGAATTCAATGGAACCGATAAAGTTCGATTAGTGTTATGCAGGCTGTTCCTGCAATATACTCTCTCTTGTAGGTCATGCTTGCATTATCAAACTTCTGCCAGAGACGTCGTCTTCCTGTTGTATTGGTAATAGTTTCAGTGTGTTGAGACGTACTTAACTGAAAACACAGTTACATTCCACTGAGTCAAGTTAGAGTAATGGTAGAAGCGGGTACTTCACCCTCTGAGCGCAGGGCTCCATGTCATCCTTGAGGAATCCCCCACACCTGACGCTATACACCTGAACAAAAGCATCAACAAGAAAAGAAAGTCTAGCTGCAAAACAAATCACGCGTGGTTTGCAAGGTACGCGAGGCTGACATACCGCACCTATGCGCGCTTTACAACAATGAGAGCCATTATGAGGATGACGGATCGAGCTGCGCAAGGCGCCCGCAATGGGTTGCCCCGTATAGCGAGAACCCTTACAACGCCCGCGGCAAAGCGACCTCGCGTCCGCATTGCGCCGCTTTAAAAATCGCTCTTCCACGAACTGGCTCGCCCGTGCGGCCGCTTCGCGACATCAGCTGCCACGCAGGCTCCCCCCTCTCGCACGCTGTGAGTTCAGGCCCGGTGTGCAGCCAACAGAACGTCCCGGGATGAGTCGTCACTACACAGGCGCGCGAAACAATGCGCATTGAAGTGGCAGTCACGTGCTTTGCAACCCGTCGCAGTGAGCGAGTTTCGGTTGCGCGGGCTCGAGTCAACCCGGTGCCGTACCGGGAATCTCGAGCCCGTGCTCCGGGCCAAACCGAAGAGAACAGCCGTCCGGGTTTTTTCACATCGTAGGTGAACATGCAGATAGCAAGGAAGCAAAACCTCCCCCCCCCCCCTTCCCTCTCAAAAAAGGTAAAATAAAAGAAGGACCTCTGATTGACGGGTGAGGGCACGTACAAAGGACAGAAGCAATATCGAGTAAGTCATTTCAGGGAAAGATCGTCAGCCATGATAGAACAATAGCTGATGTGTGTTACTGTTGGCATGTGACTGCTCCTCTGAGAAACGCAAAACTTTCCAGCATAGCGGTACTCCCCTATGCAACCAAGGCATCGTCCCTGTCACTGTTTGTGACGCTGACCACAAAGGAGGTCGCTACGGGAAGGGGTCGACCTTGACCATTTAGACAGCTGTCGACACTGACGTTGGTTTTGGAGTGCCAAGTGACGTCACGCTTCGATCACATCATCGAAGTCCATGTACTCACGTCCATGCACTCAAGCTTCTAGAGCATTTGTGTGCGGTCGCGGCAGCTTTTGGGGATGAGGCTCACTCGCTCTCTCGCTCACTCACTCATATTTGCACATTCACTGGCACTCACTCACTCACACACTCAATCATTCACACTCACTGATACTCGATGATACTCACTCACTCACTCACTCACTCACTCACTCACTCACTCACTCACTCACTCACTCACTCACTCACTCACTCACTCACTCACTCTGCTCCACTCACTCACTCACTCACTCAATCATTCACACTCACTCAAACATACACACTCACTGATACTCGATCATACTTACTCACTCACACTCACTCACTCATTCATACTAACTCACACACTCAGTGATAATCATATTCACTCACACACTCAGTCATTCACACTCACTGATATTCACTCCATCACACTTCGATCACACTCAATCACTCGATCATTCACTCACTAACTCACACTCACTCATTCACATTCACTCACTCACTAACTCACACTCACTCATATTCACTCACTCATATTCACACACTCATATTCACACACTCATATTCACACACTCATATTCACACACTCATATTCACACACTCACTGTACTCACTCGCACAGACTTACACTCACTCACTGACTCACTCATACTCACTCACTCACTCACTCACTCACTCACTCACTCACTCACTCACTCACCAAGATAATCGACGACAGATACGCACCACTGCCCCTCTATTAGCTATGCAAATGAGTGCCGGAGCAGCTTTCTTCACGGCGAAGCTGCCCTTTTGAACTGGCCTGGTCATTCGCCTCGGAGATCATTTGCATTTACGCCCAGAGAGCTAATCAAATCCAGGGACTGGGCACCCGCATCACTTGGACCGCGCCGGTTTTAGTCTGCTTACTTTTTCGTGCCCAACACTGCACACGAGGCCGACATTGTGTGGCTCGTGGTGTAAGGAGCTAGGGAGATCGGATGAAAAACTGGTCTGTTAATTGGAAAACGGATCAGAACGCGTATAAAACACGTATCGCGTAATGACTGCAGGCTTTATTAAATTAATCAAACCCTCCGGTATTGATACAGCGCGAACTGCCGCAGTTATTTGAACGCGCGGCGATCCATCAGCAGAAACTTTAAGCCTGCCGACTGATCGATACGACGTCGCTGGAGCCTGACACGGGCGATGACCGGCAATTCAGCGCGTATTCTTATTTCTAAGTCGTGTTTTTCTTTATTTCTTTATTTTATCAGCCTTCAACATTTCACTTGATAAGAATAAAGATAGAAATAGCCGTGTTCACACAAAACAGTGTTTGCGCAAAAGTGCTGCATTATTAGTCTGTATATATACCTGAGCTCTCTAGCCGAGACAGCCAACAAGACGGCAGCCCAATGATGGCAGTCAGCGAGAAATTGCGCCAGCCAGTCACTCACAGTCCAAAGTTGCGAAAGAGGAGTTTCGCAAACCTTTCTGCCGCTTGTTTTACTTGACTTTTAAAAATGGGTAATTTATATGCTCCTTCCCAACTTGAATCGCTCCCTTTCACCTCGAATTTTAATAAATGGTATTGACGTGCATCAATAAATTACGCCACCGGCACGGCAACTGCGCTGCTCTGACTTGCTGCCAACACTTTGTGACACCGAGAACTCCTCACTGCGCTTCAGTGTCTAGAATAACCGGTAAGCAACTGCACCAGGCCGCACTCCGTGCTGCAAGATCGCATTAATGCCGAGAGCTAGCTTATCAAATACATACATGATAAGAAAGCAGAGGAGAAAACAAGCACATGCCACCGTTGGGCCCGAACCAACGGCCTCGAAATTCGGAGGTCGTGGGTTCGGACCCCACAGGCGGCCTGTGCTTGTTTTTTCTTCCGCTTTCTTATCAATTATATCTCATCATTGGTTAACACCGCAAACAAAAATTATAGGAACATTCCCTTATGCCGTCCTTGGTTTTGGCTTCATGTATGCCATAACTAGCCCTTTCCTTGTCTGCTCTCTCTCTCTCCCTCTCTCTCTCTCTCTCTCTCTATCTCTCTCTCTCTCTCTCTCTCTATATATATATATATATATATATATATATATATATATATATATATACATACATATGACAGAGCCAACACCCACAGAAACCAAGGGGCACAGGGGATTTTTTAAAAAATTAATTTATCTATTTTGTGGTGTTGATAAATTTAGAATATTACTGAATATGTTATCGCTTAAAGCTAATTGATTAGAAAAGCAGAAGAAAAAACAACCACATGCCGCCGGTGGGATCCGAAATGTGGTTGTTTTTTTTTCTTCTCCTTTTCTAATCAATTAGCTTTAAGCGATAACATATTCAGTAATATTCTAAATTGATCAAAATTGATCAACACCACAAAATAGATAAATTAATTAAAAAAAAGAAATCCCCTGTTCCCCTTGGTTTCTGTGGCTGTTGGCTTCTGTCATATTTATAACGAGCCACTCACTCCCCTTCCCTTGTTTGCTATATATATATATATATATATATATATATATATATATATATATATAGAGAGAGAGAGAGAGAGAGAGAGAGAGAGAGCAGACAAGGAAAGGGCTAGTTATGGCATACATGAAGCCAACACCAAGGACGGCATAAGGGATTGTTATATATATATATATATATGCGAGAGCATGAAGTGCTTAACTGCCTCACTTCAGTCTCTTATGCTTGTAAAAAGATGTAAATAAACCCTCTTGTAATCTTCCTCCCATCACCCAACTCTTTGACTCGACGGCACTCTTGTCCTGGTGGAGGTGGGAACGGGTGTCGAAGCTTGACCGCGGTCCCGTCAAGCGAGCAGCAGCAGCAGCAGCGAGCTAGCAACGACTCGGAACCGACCCATCTTCGCCAACAACTGGTGGCAGCGTCAACAGTATATAGCGAAGTATACGCTTCGTTAACGGAACATTTTTATCGGACTCAACGTTTCGATCGGAGGACCGAACTTTTTCAAGAGTGTTTTCCTTCGCTGGTGTTTCCCATTTTATAGAAGGTGTCCATACCCTATAAAAGGAGAAACACAGTGAAGAAAAATTACTTGCATAACTTCTGCCCTAACCCAAAACCATAAACCGTAAACCAGATATCATATTCTTATATACTGAGACATGTTTAAAAAAAAAGGGTTTACTGACGCTTCGACTGGGTTCCCCAGTAAACTCTTGTTATGTTTAAGCGTGTCTCTGTCTACGTTATATATATATATATATATATATATATATATATATATATATATATATATATATATATATATATATATATATATATATATATATATATATATATATATATAATACAGCATCATACGCAACAGAACAACACACACACGCATCGGGCGCTACAGACGAAGTCTGACGGGGGTCGCACGGCGCATCAGAGAACGTGTGGGAGGGGGGGGGGGGGGGGGCAGTGCGTCGGGTACAATTTATAAAGGACCTCGCTCCGGCTGCTGCCGCTAGCGCAACGGCTTCGGGCGACAACGTAATGGGACTCTCGCCGCTGCTGCCTGGTCGTCCTCCTCACGCTTTCAACAGGATGCAGCTGCGCCATTTCGGACGGCGCTTTTTTACGCGTCCGCCTCGGGGCAGCAGCAGCAGTCGCGTGCTCTAAAGTACTTCGCGCCGCCACTGAGCAACCCCCCCTCACCCCCACCCACCCCCCCTCTCCGCCCGTTTCGTTAGAAGCGCAGGACGACAGCGGCGGACTGTTATTGGACACTCCTCTGATGCGCGCGGAGGTCTTCTGAGCTGCTCTTCTGATACAAACAGCCCGCGAGATGACACGGCGACGTCAAAGCGGCGCGTCCATGTTTATATATGCCGCAGCGAGCGCCTAAACCAGCCCGCGGCGAGTCGTTGGTGACATCCAAAGGATGCCACCTGCGCATCTCGGAGCCCTTTATCATGGAAACGAGAGAGCCCGCAGACGACTCTCTCGTTGCCATGCGGCGACTTGGCCAATGAGGATATACGCAAGGTTGTGGGAGTGGGTTTAGCTTTCTAAGTGCACCTGCGAGCTATATGTCGGTCAAGGGGCCTTTTCTCTTTTTTTCGGCAAGTCAGGGTACTGGAACTTATGAAGCGTTCAACTGCCGGTTATTAGGTTAATCCTTGTTTGGGCGCGCATAATGGAAGTGAATTAGGCGCCCCTTAAAGCTCATCGCATAGCGAGATTTTTACGCTTCTGCGCTACGTAATGTCGTCTCTGCTTTAAACATTGACGACCGATCACGAAATCATGGCACAAGACTCGTCCTGACACTTTGTAGCATTCTATTTCATTTTATTCCTTTTTTAGGGGAGGGGGATGTACTTCACCGAAGTTCGAGTAGTGAGTCTGTACACTTACAAACATATTGACACTGGATAAATTTCTTTTTTAGACACTCAGGGCAGCGTCACTGCACAACCTTTGCCCTTTATTTGACGTCTGGCTGCTTGCTAGTCGGTTCTCAATACGTAGATATAAACGCTTATCACATATATGACGCTTCTGTACCTGTATGCCATAGCGAGCACCTCTTTTCCCTTGCCTTCGTACTTTTCATTTCCACATTTTATCATCATCATCATCATCATCATCCGAGTTCAATGCGGCGCGTATAAAACGCCTGTTCAAATGGCCTCGAGTTATTCCTGCTTTGCACTGGACTCGGCCACGTTTATTTAGGCAACTTTCTGAAACTCCTCTGCTCATCTAATTTTCGGGTGTTTCCCCGGTACGCATTTTTTCTGCGCCACGTCACGCTGTTGCGTTAAACAGCGCACTTCTCTTGGTACCTTAGTCACACTTATCCGCCTTCAACATCAAAAATGAATGAATGAATAAAAAAAAACACCAACACATCCCCGTCTGCACTACGCTACAGTGCGTCATCATTACGTCTCAGCCTTTTCACCGCGTGACAGTTTCGCAATCTCCCAAGCCACATATATTAGGTTTCCCACCCCTGCAGCCAACAATTCTTTCTTGCGCTTCCCTAATACACGTGGCCTCACTTCCCTTATTTTTTCCCTTTTCACGCTTGCCCGCCAAAGACGATCGAAACCCCCAGGGTTTCGTCCAGGTTCAAGTTTCCTCCTCGCATTTTTTTTTCACATTGTTGCTGTCGTTTCTCTGTCGGCATCTCTACCCCCCCCCCCCCCCCCCGTACACTACTCTCTCCCAGGCACTCCCGTTTTCGCTCATGTCACCGCTCGCTCCCTTGAGGAGCGTGACATGATGCACCCCAGTCATTTGTAACAATATCATCCCCGAGAGCGAGGAACAAGCCGAGCACCCAGCAAGCAATTTGTTCCGCCCACAGACACACTTCCCGAGGAAAGCCCCTGGTTCTCCGTCGAGCTGGTCCTTCCAGGCGAGCGCCCACCTTTTTTTCCTTTCTCCCTACATCTTCCCTTTCCCGATCTCTCTCTCCACCTTTTCCTCAGCTTTATACATCCCACATTTCTCTCTTTTCGTTCGCCTGTGTTCCCCTTACAGCGCTCTGACCCCCCCCTCTTCTCGTATCCCTAACTTCCCTTTTTGATCTTTGCTTTTCCCGAAGTAATCTCCCTGCGTTCCCCTTAGTTGTTTTCTTTACCTCGTTTTGCCCTTGCGCGTCTGGTTCTTCTTTACTGTCTCAGCATTCCCCCGCGTCTTTTCCCTTTTCATCTTCCTAAAAGCCCTTTCCATCCTTGGCTAGGCTATTTTTCTTTCCTTCTACCTTTTTCCCCCTTTTACTTCGTTTTTCATTATCCTTTGTGGCTTCTCCTCGTATATAGATCGTTGCAACGACGGTTCCATCGATGGCTGTATCGATCTCGGAGCGTCGACAAGCTTTTCGACTTATTCCTTAGCGACTATACCGCCCTCCACTGAGCTTCCCTTCCTTTCCTTTGCTGTACTGCTGAAGCCTTTCATATTTCTTTCCGATTGCTTCTTATACCTCGCTCATGAGTTTGCGTGTCTGGGCCTGCGTGCGTGATGTCGCGATTTGTCAGGGTAATGAATACAGCCTCATCCCGGAATAACCGTCGTCGTTCGCCTTCTATAAAAACTGAGCCGTCGACTAGGAACGCCTGGCTGGGCTTGTGGAAAGAGTGCAGGAAGTGAACGCTAGGACAAAAGAAAGAAAAATGAAAAACGACGCTTTCTGCGATGCCAGCCCAGGATGGCAGGTGAAAATTGATTTATACATTAAGCGTAAGAGAAGAGGAAATGATTATAAAGAAGAGCGAAAATGAGATGAGCGCACAAATGCGCAGTTCTCGTAGCGTACACAGAATGACGTTCTAAGCGCCGGCGGGAAGCGAGATGGTGGACGGGTAAAAATATGCGCCAGACTGTAATTATAATCCCGTTTCGTCGCTCTCAGTTCTGGAAACTAAGCGCGGGCAGAGTGAAATTACGAACGTGAAAACGGAAGCTCTCATCGTCGAAAAGGGGCTTAGTGAATGGTGCATGTTCCTTTCCATTTATCCTGTTCCTTAACGGTTATCGACCTTGACGGTCTTCGGAAAACTCCAGTCGCATAACTGTCCCGCCATCTCCGCTGTCGTTACTCATTAGAGAGAGTGGTGAATAAACGGAAATTACTGCACAAACGCGCACGTTGAGCACGCGTTAAATTTAGAGACCGTGCTCAAAGTAAACACGGGAGACAGTTGTGCAGGCAACGGCACTATGTATGCCGGTTTCCAATGTCCGTAGTCGTTAGAAGGAATCTTGAAATATTGGGCTATTAAACAAGCGCGCAGCAAGTTTATACAGACTGTGTTATTACAGAAATTTAGCTTAGCGGAGGCGCATACTAGCGAAGGTGTAGATGTCCGGATTCAGTGGCAGGTGCAGGCTCCACCTGACTACGCACCTGCCAATGCGCATGCGCTGTAGGCAACTAGTAATCCATTGTAAGTTTACGCTAATACGCCTCCGCTGACCTAAAACACTGTAATAAAAAATTGTTGCACCGACTTCACAATGTATTTACAGACAAGCGTGCCAAGCGAGAGTCTATAGGCTTTTGGTTATCGTGTAGTTCATTGGCATCGGGCAAAGACTCAGAGAGGCAATGTCCTAGACTAGACGTCTGCGAGAAATTCCAAACCTTGCTTACCTGCATGCAGACGTCTTGAGCAACTCGTGTACAATGTCTTGGGTAAGCAGTGAGGGCGTTGAAAGCAAGTGGTTCATGAGCACCTGCTGTTAATGATGATGATGTCCTCAGGTTTAATGGCACATACCCACGGAGGGGGATTGACCAGGGTGCTGATACAAACGCACTCACACCTGCTGTTCTTTCCAAAAGTTAAGCGAGAAAGTACTACAAGTACTGCAGTGGATAGTCATTTGGAAGCTAAGTGCTTTGCTGCAAACTGCTACCATTGCACCTTCAAAGGCTAAGTGGGAATTTAAAGACATCAACCACATTTGTACTCTCAGGTGCTAACAGCTTGTCGCTGTGACTAGTTAGTTCCATTTCACCCTTTTTTATTTGGAGGTTACGGTACCAACCAAGCTTATAAGTTAAAATTCTCGAGGTTGTTCATTGCACAAAGCCACGACAGCTGTTTGAAAGCATGAAGTGTCATTCAAGGATGCCGCGGCCGAAATCGGTCCAGCCCGCTCCGCTGTTGAGAGCAATTCTGAACGCGATTCATCATGCGCAGAGCGTTGTCGTACGGCTACTTTGTTTTTCAGGTGAGAGGTATGTACCTGACAGGCCGCTTATGCATGTCCTCTCTGCTCGCAGAGTGTGATGGTCTTACCGGCTGGACCGGATGATATCTCGGGCATCGGCCGAGACCACAGCCATTGCGACAGCACTTAAAGGACCCCATTTAATGCTGTCCAAAAACAAACTGGTTTCGCTGCTCGAGCATGATCGACCGCTACGTAAGCACTGCGGGGTTTCTAATTTTGTTTTCCCCTCATCGTGCTGCAACGTCCGAAAAAATTTCTTTTTTTTATAAAATAAAAGGAACAGCCTGCACGTTTTCTACGGGGTGATCTTAGGAGGATGAATAAAAAGGAGAGGAAGTGATACTCCGATAACCACCCTGAAGGCGTCGTCATGTAGGTGCTCAGGGTTAGTACCTATTTGATATCGACCACACAGAGCAACTAGAGCACGGCCTGTATGCGTCTGCACTCCTTCGCGGGTCACGCTTGGCTTCGCTGACAAGATGGTTGCCTGCAAATCGCAGGGGATCGAGCTTTTTTCTCCTTGCGAAAGGGAGGTCATTGTGGTAGCTCCCTATTGGTTCTTCGTCATACCTGACTCATAACTGCGGAGATACCACGCGGTATACCACGTATACTACGTGTACCGCGTTATAATCTCAAATAAACTGCTCTCACCAACCACTGAGCTTCTGTAAGTTAGTGAAGACCTGACAGCAAAATACAGATGGCGCTGATCTCGGAGGTAAAATGCGTGCGTCAATACCGAATATTTTTTGGGTGCGGATCTCAGAGGCCACGCTACACTACCATTCATTTCAAAACGGTTGGAAACAGTCAGTCCTTTGCGGTAAGGACGTTGCAAGCTTGAAGGGGCTGGTGGGAATATATTTTAATCCAAGTCTATCGCAGACAAATTCCTCTGGATTGCTGTCGGAAAAACGTCAACAAAACCAAAAAGGAGACAGATAATCATCGTTTTCTTCCTTGGTGTCGTGTATAAAAGCGTACGCGTAACACACCCTCAAGAGCCAAACTGGCTCTGGAACACCACCTTTTACAGAAGCCTCCGTGTCATCCGCTGGAAGTTGCTTGTGAAACGCTTGAAACGACATCAGCTACAATAGCGACAGAGCAAATCGGAAATCAGTAAGACGTGACAGTAAGGATGTAATGAGAAATTTATTTTATGTAATTAACAAAGTTAGAAGAAAAATCTCAGCTGACTTCGTTTTCTGCACACATAAGTAATAAAAACAACTAGGAGCGTTTAGCAATTCATATTTATTTGTGCTAGTTCAAAGAAAACGACTACTTAATACAATACACTCTGCAAAATCTTCCGCTTCGTCAACCACTGTTTTGCCTAACTTTTATAAGAGCCGCTCTGTAGTTTATTTAAGTCAGGGAAAAAAATGATTTTCTGCAAAAACAGCAAAAATTGTTATAGAACTTTGATGCTGCGTGGGTAAAAAGCATCAAGTGAATTATTTGATCATTTATTAAAAAGTGAGTCAGTAATTAAAAATTCCTTTCACAGTAATTAGCAACTGTGCTACACAAATCAAGGTAAGTAAAAAGTTGAAGGTCGTATGCGCTCAGCACTCTTTCAACGGCGTTCGACATTCTTCCCCGAAATCCATTTCGCTGTGCGTATCTTTCAGTTCACCGTGTCAGTTCAATTCAGTGCAGGCCAGTTCAGTTCAGTTATGTTCAGTTCAGCTCAGTTCATTTTGAGTTATGTTGAGTTCAGTTCTGTTCAGTTTTGTTCAGTTCTGTTCAGTTCAGCTCAGTTCATTTCAGTCGTGTTCAGTTCAGTTCAATTTTGTTCAGTTCAGTCCAGCTCATTTCAGTTCAGCTCAGTTGAGTTCAGTTCAGTTCAGGTAAGTTGTATTCAGTTAAGTTCAGGTTATTTCATTTCTGTTCAGCTTTGTTCAGTTAAGTTTAGCTCAGTGAAATACAGTTAAGTTCAGCTCAGTTCCGTTCTGTTCAGCTCAGTTTCCATTCAGTTCAGTTAAGTTCAGCTTAGTTCTGTTCTGTTCAGTTCTGTTCAGTTCAGCTTAGTTCTGTTCTGTTCTCTTTACTTCAGCTCAGTTCAGTTCAGTTTAATTCAGTTAATTCAGCTCAGTTCAGGTCAGTTAAGTTCAGCTCAGCTCTGTTCAGTACAGCTTAGTTCGGTTCAGTTGAGTTCAGATCAGCTCAGCTCAGTTCAGTTGTTTAGTTCAGTGAAGATCAGCTCAGTTCAGGGCATTTAAGTTCAACTCAGTTCTGTCCAGCTCAGTTCAATTCACTTCAGTGCAGCTAATTTCAGCTTAGTTCAGTTCAGTTCAGCGGTGTTACCTTACAACGTAAACGCTCTCAAATCGCGCCTCTAAGGAAGCGGCTCCACACCAATCACCCCAGAGCTATAATCGTGAATCTTCCACACTCCTTCCGTTCCACAGCATTTTTTAAAACGCACCGCTGATGCACGACTCCTTGACCTTTCCGGCCATCCCGTGCTTCTCCTCCCGCGGCCCCTCAAGACACGCGTGGTTTTTGCACCCGCCTGCGATGCGAGCGTGGTCTCGGCCGTGTTTTTTGAGCTCTCCGCGTGCGGCGAACAGCTGTGGCGGCCCCGTGGCCTCCGCTAATTCGCCATGGGAGGCAGTGAACTCCGCCGCCGCGACATGCGCTCGAGAAAGAAGAAGAAATGCCGGGGCAGATGTTTGCCCGGCTCTTTCAGCTGCTGGGGCGATAAAGAAGCCGCCCCGGCGACGAGGATGATGGGGCATCGCCTTTTTTTCGGGTCACCTATAGGCTAGGCCGAAGGAGGAGCGGTTGGCAGTAGAAACGTTGCGAACGTTCCGAAAGCCGGCTTGATTTTCTTCTGCGCTTTAAAGCGCACTCTGCAGATTTGACGCGAAACGGCTCTACTGAAGCATGACAGGGCCATTTTGGGATGAGAGAGGCCTTTTAAAAGGGATTATAGAAAGCAGGGTGTAGCGGGAATCTCTCACTAAGTTAGTTGATTGTTTCAAAATGCTCATAGGATCACAAAAAGGAGGTATACGCAAGTCGTGCGGTCAATAATTTACGGATGAACATTTAGAGCCATATGTCCCAGTCCGCTACTTCGTTCTTGTGTACTACAATTATGTCGCATTGTCCATGTTCAACATTCTAGGAGAAAAATTTTGCAAATTGGAAAGTTGTAAGGTACTGTTCAGAAAATATTGAAGGTAATGGTCCATTCGTCTGACGTGTAGCAAAATTTCTCTTTTAAAAAAGATTTTCCATTGCTAGCAACAAGCTGTTAAGGCTAGCGTATAAAACCAAAGGGGAACGTCTTTCACTACAGCAAAAACGCTAATAGCCTAAAGAATGCAAGCCTGCCGTAGAAAAATCCGATGATATATTGATCGTTATAGTGAAATCTTACAACATATAAAAAAATTCGCATTCATAAACTCTTTCCCATTCAGAAACGCTTTTGTACAGAACTGTTGGGTATGGCTGTGTCGCTGGCTTCCAAGCCCTCCGTGCATGAATAACGACTACAAACAGCACAACATTTCCACGCATATGCTGCAGGGCTTCTACTGCTTACAGGCCTGAACATCTGTCAGCCTAAGACTATCTCAGAGAGACATACAAAATAGGTTAGTAGTCACTGCCACCTGTTTCAGAAATGAGACCATCACTGCAAAAACTCACTCATCTATCGATACAAGCCGAGACGCAGGGCCACAGAGAGGGCCTTCAAGGGTCACCATATCGAAATCGATTGCTGAACCACAACGCTGCCATTATTTTCCTGTTATATGTTCATGCTGGCGACCATTCTCTTAGTAATCCTAGACAGGTGAAGTCGCCATGACGTCGCTTCTTATCTTTACTCATCCGCAACCACACATTGACCGCACTGGTCGCCATAGAAAGAATAGAAGTTTGCCATAGAAGGAACAGCATTATAACACACAACAATATATAAGAACAGGAAGAAGCAGTTCCAGAGGTGCCGGTAAGTGCATATCAGTGATCTGCAAAGTTTTGAAACGTAAACTGTGTTACACATTTGCAATGAGATTTAACTCAAAACTGTGTGTTGCGGCTTGAAATTACAGCCAAGTTAGAAATGTGTCAAAAAAATGCATATATAACTCCACACATAGACATCCTTTGGCACATTTAGCGGCGCTCATGTCATGCGTACAACCCCATGTATGATGTCTATGCTGGTTGAGTACATTTTTTGTTTATGCTCAGTTCCATGTGACGAAGCGGGCATAGGTATTTTTATTTATTGCTTATACCATCGATTACTGGTTACATACTGCTCCGGTCGCCTGATATGTTGGACATCTAACCAAGCAGGGCTCAGTAAAGACCAACATGCTCATACCTCGGTGCGAGACACGCCTTTATTTGTCCTAGTTCTAAGTATCACCACTTTGCAGGGGAGTCTGCAGACTTGCAAGCCCTTGGTGGATTTGAGCACATGAGAGCTCTACGAACCTATAGCTAAAACCACGGCTCAACCGTGATTTATACGTCTGACGACTGAGCTGACTCCCGAGGCTGACCCCAACCACGGGAAATCAACTCAGACCCAATCATTGTGAACCCTCTTTCCACATAGCGTTCCCCAACGCTGCTCACGGTAGTTCAAATGTCCGCGATATTTACTGGACTTTGATAGCAGAAAGCCTTGCCGTCAACTGAAGTCACATGCACAGTATAGCTCTCGTTAAGTGTAAACACCACAACCCTACCAGCACAATTTGTCAAACGTAACTCCTCTATAGTAGTCATGTAAGAGACGAATCTAGTTATTTGACGTCGACAAATATGAGTAAGACTCGTTAACTGGACGAAGAGCTTACAGTATCTTCGCACTTTTCATGAACACCGCTCGATCTCCTGCACGACTTCAGGTGTACTAGTCCTGGATGTATCTCAACCCACGTGGAAGTGCAGGTCTACGCTTGGACGACGTCCAAACCTCGCAAGTACAGCTGGGAGGAGACTCAACACGCACAAGAAACAGACAGCGCTCAGAACATTCTCTCTTCTCTATTCCTTTCAGTTTGTTACCCCACCTAGAAACTTTCCAGGCGCTAATTAGTCCATCACAGCAAGACTGAACAAACGAATCCGACTTGATGTCATTGTTGCTGAACCTGGACCTTCTTCTTGTCTGCCTAGGGCACGGACCACGCAGTAATCAGCGGGCTGAGGGGACAGAGGGTCGTGCTCGCTCCATGTATCTTCTGAGAGTGGAACGGGAACCGTGCAGGGATCTTTCTCGGGCCGAGAGCTCCAGGAGCTCCCTTGCATCCCTGGATAGTCGCTAGTGGCAGGAGGGGTACACACGCAGCGGCCATTGCGGGGATGGAGAGCTGGAGGTTTGGAGGGGGGGGGGGGGGGGTAGAAAGAGGCGCACGCTGTTATCAGGAGGACGATGAACGTGGTGAAGAGTAGGAAGGGGGGAGGGGGTCGGGGGCAACGGCGGCAACAGAGGCAGCAGCAGAAGCGGGGAGCGCCTCGAAGCGTGACACAGAGACCGAGAATAACAGGAAGCCTCTCGCCGTTCGGACATCTGTTCCTAATGGCCAGGCCGCAGCACGAGAGGAGGGACCTCCGGGCTGCAAGGCAGAGCT
The DNA here is from genome assembly GCF_055824585.1 of Amblyomma mixtum. NCBI lineage: Eukaryota > Metazoa > Arthropoda > Arachnida > Ixodida > Ixodidae > Amblyomma > Amblyomma mixtum. The sequence goes on along the minus strand of NC_143018.1, from coordinate 26,706,477 downwards.
CGCTGGCTGCGCAGAGAAAAGCCCTCGCGCTCACTCTCTTCGCTTTTGCCTGAAGACCTCGTTTCTCGCTATTCCGTATATTCTTCGAGTGCCATATATTCGGTTGAGTACCGTGTTTGCGCAGTACTAGGCTCCTGTTCGCTGTTGTGTTTTGTTGGTTTTTAATGCGAGATAATTGGTGGGATGGTGGGCCGCCGAAAGAGGGTCCTGTACCAAATCAGAGGAAATCGGATGAAAAAAAAGAAGCGAAAACCAGCACGTCCGAGCGGAGCCTATGAGCACTGACCGCTTATCGAGCGTCTACTATACGCGCGTTTGGGGTATCTGTATGTGCGTCTCCTCTGCGTTACGCGCAAACGCACAACACAAGATAGTGAGTCAGCTCTTGCACAAACCCGAAGAGCAAAATCATCGACAGTACGCAAATAGCACCTTCAAAATCAAGAAGATTTTATTGACAGACACAAACAAAATGTATGCACAGATATTTGGACCGATAGCCAATGTAGATCAGCAGATGTAGATCAGGTCACATGTAGATCAGCAGTCACAAACAGACTGAAGAAAAACTAATTTTGTAGCCTTGCTTCGATTCCCAGAAAATGTCTCTTGCATGTCAGTTTGAAATTCATAGCTTGCTTTATTTCAATTGGCAACGAGTTCCAAATTTTCGCTCCTGTAAATTCTACTAACATTCTAGTAACATTCCTATCGTTACTGTGTTGGACTGAAAACAATCGATCAGTTTCCTGTGCCAGATGGTTCAGTGCAGATTCTGTCCACATAAAAGACATTGGACGAAAGCGCGAAAACAATGTTTCAATTAAGAATAAACTACTGCTAAGCATACAAAGCATATAATTGCATAAAGAAACAGTAATCGGTGCCAAAAAAGGAGTCATTGCATAACACCGAATGAAACCAGCTTGAATAAATTGGACGGAGAAATAAATTCTGACAGCTATAGATGTGAGCACAAAATGCTGCAGCCTCCTAAGTCTGGAGAGACGTCCCCTTAAGCCTGAGCCGCTTTGGGACGTTATACGAAACCAAATCCAAAATTTGAAGATGTAACAACGAGATAAATACTCGACATTTAGCCCAAAGAGCCCTGCTTAGAACTTATTAACGAGACAAAACAATGAGGACTAAATAAAATAAATTTATATAAAGGAAAGCGTTTCTGTATTCTTCGCAAATATACTTTTATGCGAGCTGCGGAGTTTAAAAAAAAGATTGGCATACACAGTGTGCACAAGCTCCAGCAAGCCCTTTTGTTCTCCACTCTACAAGGCATTCAGTGGCTGAGAAACAGAGCGTAGAAAACCGTGAAATGCGGTATGTAATAGGGTCCTCCGTGCTTTTAGCTTTTCCGTGCCGACACTCTTGGCTTGCTCCAAACCACTCTTCCTTTTCACCATTCTTTTTTTCTGTCTTTCCTTTCGTTCATGCGCGGTCTGTGTCCTCCGACGAAAGCTTACAGGGCGGAAATGAGGCGGCACTCATTCACACAGCCGAAAGAAAGAAGGAAAGAAAGAAAGAAGAATGGGAGAAAGAAGAAGGACACGTGCTCTTGAAACAGTGCGCACTGCGCACCGCACGTCCTTTCACGTCGTTGCGTCGTTCCGGTTTGGTGGCTATCTGCAGGACTGCCATGGCTCCACGATGCTAGCGCCCCCTTTCTGCCCCCCCCCCCCCCCCTCCCCATCCCCCTTCCTTCAGCGAAGGGCTGAAATCCCACGCGGAAAACTTATCAGCACCGTTTCAGACGCGCGTTGGGAAAATTGTGCCTAAAATTTTATTATCTCTCCAGCTGACTGTTAGGTGGGGGGCAGCAACTTTCGAGCACGACACGTTCGCAATGTATTTCATCGGTTAATCTATGCCAGCTCGGGGCGTTTTGTTTTATGCATACTCGACTGTAAGTTAATTCGGCCGAACTTAATCTCGCGGAATCTCGTCCTTCTCGCAGCACCACGTCCATCAAAGTCCGTTCCCGGTAATCATGCAACACAGCAGAGAATTCCTTCATCATCGTCATTGTAATCGTTCCCAGTTATGTTAGGCCCATTGTGTGGGCCGCAGCTTCCACCCTTATTCCAGCTAATTTGGTAATCTCCTCATCACTCTACCTGACTCTCTGCCGCTCGTGCTACGATTCCTTTCCCTGTGAGTCCACTCTGTTACCCCTGGCAGACCATCGCGAATATACGAGTTCTTCGCTGTCGCGCCCAAATCCTGTTTCTTCTCTTGATTTCAGCAGGGGTACCATTAACTTGCGTTTGTTTTCTAACCAGCGTTGCTTTCTCCCTGTGTCTGAGCGGCACCCCTATCATTTTCCTCTCCGTTGCTCGCTGCGCTCTCTTTAATCTCAATTCGAACATCTTCGTTAGCATTCATGTCTCGGCCTCACGATTGTTCCCTGTCAGGATGTACACGTTAGATGTACTATCGGGGACAAAAGTGGTATACTCCACGCGGCGGGAGCCGGATCAAGGGAAAACTTCGTTGCAACGCCATCTACAGACGGCATTTGGGATCGAGACAGCCAATGCATGACCTTTATTATCAGCAGGCATGTCGCTTGGCTCATTTCAATGTTTCGTGCTTTAGCTCGCCAAAATGCCGCAGTTTTCCGTTGCTCCGGCTCCCGCCTCGTGTAGTATACCACTTTTGTCCTCGATAATACTCTCTGTATTATGGATTAACTGCAAGCTGCCCTTCATAGCTTTACACAATGCCTGCCAATTGCGCAACCGATGCTTTTTCTCCTGTAATCTCTTTCTCCTGGTCGTATCCGTTGCTCTGCAGTTCCTGCAGTAGTTTTAGACATGCTCACGACGGTTTTTTCCGCGCCCTGCTTACGCGGGGTTGCCGCCCCTCAAGTTCATGTGAAGTTGCACACTGCATTTTCCATTTTTTTTTTTTTTCAGGCCGTATTGATGAGATGAATGTGACCTACCAGCGAGTATAACTTGTTCGGCGAGTTTTAAGACATGCTCCTGTTCTCGAACGCCGCTGTCAAACAAGTTTCCGTGCTTTTGGAAATGCGGAAATATTAACGAAGTTAGAAACGCGGCAGCTTTAGAAACTTATGGAAATAGATACCATGAAGGAAGGCCGCTCAGAGAACAGATAATCAATTGAAGGAGAACAGACTATCTTTTCTTCGCAGTCTTTGAAAACATTCCAGTTCAGGTGTATTCAAGATCACCTTGCATGCGCCAAGTGTTTTCCCACCCGGAATGTATCTCAGTGACATTTTTTTTTTACGTAGGAAAAATAAAAAAAATGCATTTCAGTAATGAACTTGTATAGAGTTGAACCTCGTTATAACGAAGTTGAAAGGGGCCGGCGATATTACTTCGTTATAGCCGTAGCTGCGTTATAGACCGTGCTGACCGACCTGCTGAGGGAAATTGTCATTCTTTCGTTATATTCATTATTTCGTTGTAATGAGGTTCGACACATATGTACCGTGAGGTCGTGCGAATTCGGTGTGCTTGCTTTCCAACTATACAAGCACTATATCCGTTGTCTTTTGTGCGCCAGTTTTTTGCCAGTACAAGTTATTATTGATGAAGAGTCATTAGGACTGGCCGTAATCTTTATAGAGCTCCACGATATCTGGCAATGCATTTAAAAATAATCAGCCGCCGCCGCGGTGGCTCAGTGGTTATGGTGCTCGGCTGCTGACCCAAAAGACGCGGGTTCGATCCCGGCCGCGGCGGCTGGAATTTCTTTGGAGGAGAAATTCTAGAGGCCCGTGTACTGTGCGATGTCAGTGCACGTTAAAGAACCCCAGGTGGTCGAAATTTCCGGAGCCCTCCACTACGGCGTCCCTCATAGCCTTAGTCGCTTTGGGACGTTAAACCCCATAAACCTAACCAAACCAAAAATAATCAGTCGGGGCACATATATACGTTGCTCACACTGCTACCTGCGAGGCTACGCGACAACCAGCAGGTCTTTTAAAGCACTCAGCAAATCGAAAAAGCAAAAAAAAATTCTTGAGAGACAGGAGCTCCCGAACGCCGTTGTTGTGCACTCTGAATCTCAAGCCACGCGTCAGCGAAGCGAGGGCTGAGTTTGGCCCCACTGTATCGAATCAGCGCGCAAACATTCAAGGTCCCTTCGTCATACTTTAACAGAGCTTCGCGGAGGAGATAAGCCCTTCATCAGATACATCAGATACGAAGTTACTCGCGTATAAGATCCTTATCCGCCCAATCTTAGAATATGCAAACGTCGTCTGGTTTCCGTATATGCAAAAAGATGTACACATGCTCGAATCAGTTCAACGAAAAGCGGTTCGCTTTATCTACCACAGATACCGGCGCACTGACTCTCCCACGGAGCTGCTTTCCCGCGCAGGCCTCGACACATTATCAAGTCGCGTAACACTTCATAGACTCAAGTTTTTATATGAATTAACTCATAATGCATTCAACATGGATCCTGCTACTTACATTAGTTTTAGCCGTTCTAGAGGCACACGTCACAAGCATGATTTTACGATTAATGAATACTTTTGTGCTAACAACACATATTATTTTTCTTTCTTTCCCCGAGCAGTAAGGGAATGGAACGCCCTAGATAAATCTATAACTGCGCAGCATTCCTTAGAAAAATTCATGGAGCTTGCAGTCTCATCAGTTTTGTCATCAAGCCAGAATTGATGACCATCCATAGTCTGTATTGGTTTTATGTTGCTTTTTTTTTGCTCACTCGATTATGTACCAAATGTATGATTGTATTAATGAATACTTTGATACGTGTTTGAACACATGTTTTGAAGGCCAGAGTTGGCTTTCTTCCGTTTTCTGTTTTTCATTTGATGTGATTCCGCATATGAATGCTGATTTCTTGTCTTTTAAACCTGATTGCTAGCTTTTGTTTTATTGTGTTGTTAACTTGCATCTTGTTATTTATAAATCCACTCCTGTAACAGTCCCAAGAAGGGACTAACAGTATGTTCAAATAAATAAATAAAAAATAAATAAGCTGGACAGGGCGGTGCGCGCGTTTCAGTCCTAGGGGTCTACCGAAAACATACGGGGAGCTTTTGCGTATATAGCGGGGTTCGTTTCGCGACGGCGCTAAGGCAGAGCGATCCATCACTGCAGCGAAGCCGATGTACGCCCTTTTGTTGGCGGCCTCCGCTGTAATTGTCCTTCGGTGACCTCCGCCAACACCGCTTGTGCGTAGTTTGTCTAGGTGGCGTTGCCTCCGTCCATGCGTTCGGACGGCGCCGACTTGGTCCGCTTTTTAGGTTTGTTATCGACAGGAGCGTCCATTGAGAATATTTTGCTGGTGCGGGGCTTCAAACTGCACAATCAGTTAACCTCCGGTGCAGATTGAGATCCCTGCTGTGATGCTGGTCCATGAATAGGAGGAGCGGTTGACTTCTTCAGGAGTACTTGACGGCTACGCTGGTTCGTGCACGCTTAGAGATTAGCGGAACGGCGTTTTCTTAGCTTGGTTTTTGGAGAAGTGACTGCAGTCAAACGGGAGTAGTTGCGATGAAGGAAGCGGTCCGCCATCTCTATGCTAATGTTATTTTTACCGCGGTAGCATTCGATCAACTTCCGGCTCCTCAGCGCCGCGGTGCGACGGCTAATTCGGTCGCTCTATCACTGGCGTGATTTTATGTATAAGCACTTAGTCGCCAGAGCAGCCCCGTTGCGAAGTCGTTAAAGCTCCTCGAGGGAGCTCAAAAGGCGCACGTGTTCCGATGGGGAAAGTAGGGTAACTGTCGTTCAAGACTTTGTTTACTGGGTAACAATTTACGTTTGCGCCGCAAAACGAGAGAGTAATACCTTTGCGAAGCACCTTTGGAGCTTTGCATTTGGAACTTAGAACTTGAAACTTAGGAACTTTAGGGCTGAGGACATGGATAAAGCAGGCATCTATATCTGCCAAGTAACTCATGCAGCTGAGCGTGTGAATATGATTGATTGATTGTTTGATTATTTGATTGATTGATTCATTGACTGACTGACTGATTGACTGTTTGTTTGTTTGTTTGATTGATTGATTGATTGATTGATTGATTGATTGATTGATTGATTGATTGATTGATTGATTGATTGATTGATTGATTGATTGAAGTATTTTTATCTTTCCCGTGGGGGACACAAATGGGGGCACAAAATAAACAATGCCCTCCTAATCTACCAAATGAACACCTATGAAAAAGGCGGCCTAAAAAAAATTTTAAGGACACCTATCTAGAGGCCGGAATATTTACTTTTATGGAGGCGTCAGAATTTAAGAACAAATCAATAAATCCACAACAAAATGAAGGCTTTGTAGAAGAGAATATTTGGAGACTGCTAGAATAAATTATTCTGTAGTCTATGCAATGGGCTCCCAGCAGCGATCAGAACCTAAGCAAGAGAAAAATAAGTATTTGCATCATAATTACCACGAAGGAAACTTTTTAAAGCAACAGTTTTAAAGCAAAGTTACAAAATCGTTCCGGCGCGTCTGTCACCACCGTGTTTCAATTGTATCGGGGATTATCTGAAGTCGATGAAACTCTTTTGAAACATAAACAAGCTACGCCATTAACTTGATAAGTGCAACTAGGCCTCAATGCTATGACCCCGCAAAGCCTTCCAAAACTTTGCAAAGCAGCGCTCCGCTCTTCTTGAGCTGAACCCGAAAAGTGTGACTTAAAGGTGCACTGAAGAGGAATCTGTACTCGTATTTTTACCGCTGGAACTCGATCTACATGTTCCGAGCGTTCTCGGAAACTTCAAATTATTGCCCTGTGCGGCTGATTTCCCTAAATTAAATCGGGTTAACGTCGGGCTCCCGCCTTTTTTTTTTGAATTCCCCGCAAACGGTGGGGAGGAGTCGACCAACCTTTCACCCAGTCCCGTGGCGGCTTGCCGCTTTGCCATCGGCGGAGTAGTACGTAGTGATTGGCGAAAGCAAAGAGTCCACGCGTATTCTTATTTCCGTGGGCCTGATTTGCAGCTATGCTGTCTCTGACTAGACCTATTTATTTACCGAAACCTAAAAGAAACAAAAATAAAAGGGAACGCAAAGCCTCCACGCGACTGCTGAAAGGCACTCCATGCGTTGGTCGACTCCTCCCACCGTATGCGGGGAATTAAAAAAGAAAGGCGGGAGCCGGACGCTAATCCGATTTAATTAGGGAAATCGGCCGCGCAGGGCAATAAATCGAAGTTTCTAAGAATGCTGGGAATGCGTAGACCGAGTTCCCGCGGCAAAAAGACGGGTTCAGATTTCTCTTCAGTGCATCTTTAACAGGGGCCGGCTTGCAGGGATCGACCACAGTTCATCGGCCAACGCATGCGCGGCCGAGAGGCGTCAAGCGAGGCAGTCTGCCTCGCAGGAGCGAACATGGCGTAACAAACAGCAGCGACGCTCGGGTGGATATAAACAAGACCGCGACGGGGGCTGCCCCCGTAAAAGGCGGACAATGAGCCTTATCACCGGCCAGCCGTCCAGGGGGCGCCATCCGTCATCGCGCTCTCCTCTCTCCCTTCCCGCCCGAACAGCGCGCGTCGCAGATCATCGGCGACGCCTATAGGGGAGAGGAGGAAAGCCTTCGTTATGTTGCCTGGTCTCCAAGGGTGGGAGCACACTTCCTCTGGAGAGGAAGTCGCGCGACGTTCGGAGATTGAGGAACGGCGAGCAACGCAAAACTCAGCACCATCGAGGACCGCCGCCGCAAAGTCAGTAGAGCTGCAGTGACACTGGAAACCGACTCCTACCCCAAAGCTTGCAGAATGTAATGAATGCCTGCACCTGCTATGTCGACAGTGGATCAAGTGAACGCTGCTATTATGTATGAGAGCCAACTATAGTCATCACCGCGGTGGTAATAAACATATCATGCGATTTGAAGCGCAACTATGGTCAGACAGGAACTATAGGTTGCAAATACCGTCGCCTCCGTGAAGAGGCAAATAGGCTTCCATCGAAAAGTAACAGCCAATGGCTATCGAAAGGTAATGGAAATAAATCAATCGTCTCGCATCTGCTAACCATTTGTAATACCATGCTATAGCAGGTGGAAGACCATCGATGAAAGTGCCCATGACTAGAGCCTGGGGGGAAGGGGGGGGGGGGGGGGGGGAATGCACTGAAGTTTAGCAGCCAGCTCCAGGCGACGATCCCTGGCGAGTGCACATTACGGTGACGATGTCATCGTGGTCAAAATCCGACGGCAGTCATCCAGAAAATCTTTGCCAGCAAATCCTTTCTTAGATTCGGTCAGAGACACCTTAATCTGTACCCGCCTTATTGTTATACGTACCTGTCTCCGTATTTTTCATCAGCACACACGATAATTGTAACGTCTTCCTCGTCCAGCTCGTATCAGAAATATCCGCGATTATATAGCACCATTTCGAGACAGAGGTGCTTCTACGTCTCCGCTGATAACGCTCGGTTGTTGATTGCCCGTGCGGCTTCAGGAAATTTAAGCAGCAACTTACGACAGGGGCGGGCAAAAGATTGTGGGCGTTTCGTCGCAATGCCCGCTGGCATTCAATCGCCGCCACTTCACGCCACCATGAGGCCAGGATTGCTCTTTACGTCTTAGGGAGAGACATGTAAGCCATGGATGTTCACCACTTTTCGCTTCATATTGATATGTCTCCTATGATCCGAGGCTTCTCACGACGGGTGCGCCATGCATGTTTATGTTGTATTCCCTTCATTTGAAAGCTAAAATCAATGTTATGACATCTCCGCCATCTTTGTCCTTGTTTGCTTCGTTGCACTCTAAACGGAAAAGAGTGAAAAGGGAGGAAGCTGTCCTCTAGCCTTCCTTTCATAAAAGAGAGCGCTTATTCTCATTTTACTCCCGTATAGGGAGATGTTAAGACGTGGGAAACAGCGCTAAATAAAATGGCTGAGGCTTAGCTAAGGTTAAGCCTAGTCAGATGCGAAGCATACTGATGGCTAGGCTTGGTAATACATGGCTTTCCTTGGTTGAATACTTGGTCATTTTAATACAACCATTAGAAGTGTAGCAAGGATTGCCGTGGCAGCGGCACGCTGAAGCTTTCGCTTCTCGTTCGAGCCCTGCTTCTAGGCGGCATCCCAACACCTGGCCGCCTCGTAAGTGCCCGGAGAGCGAGGCAAGCTCAGCTTTATACCGCTGCTGTAGCGTCACGTGGTCAGCTGCAGCGCCTCTGATGTGGAGCCTCCACCGCCGCGGCCGACCGCGCGAGCCGGCAGCCCATCTCTCCTCTGCTGTGACGTCATGTTGTCACGTGGTGTCACGTGGTCATGGTAGCTCCACCGCCGCGCTCGACGGGCTGTAGTGTAGCTCTGGTAATATGCTTCGCATAAAATGTGGCCGGGGCGAAGGTGACGCGGACACATCCTGTCTCTAATCTCCTTCCCAGCGACACCTTTTTGCGCTGTCTGCCACCTTTGTAAGACATGCACTAACTAGCACAACCACAAGCTGTATTACAGACCATATAGACGAACGTATTGGTGTTTACAGTGTATGAGACTGCAGATGCTTAAAATCTCATTAGGATGTGCAACGCAGATTTACCGACACCTGTCACGGTATCTCTGTGCACTTGATTTTCGCGTTAGTTCCCATTTTCCTGTCGCTTGCAAACCCGCCATTACGACCGCCATGCAGAAGTTGTGAAGTTGGTTTTTCCCCTCAGCTATAGTGGGGAAGGTGATGGTGTTGCCAATTCGCGGCGCATACATTCAGATCGGCTGTGTTTTTCTTTTATTCACTGCCTGCTGCAGGTGCTGTGTTGTCTGATGGACATCTATTGCCCAGCACCAGCACTGGAACTCTTTACATTTGCTTGCAGCTGCCAGTTAATCTCATGTTGTGATCAACAGCTGACCGATATCGCAATGAAAAGATAAGCACATAACAGCTGTATCCGGCCAATATACTCGTCTACGGGACTAGAACGCGGAGACTAACGAAGAGCCTTAATGTAAAATTGATTGCTACAAAGTAAGCTGCGGGGAGATACTGGGACATGACGTTAGGAGACCTAGAGACAGCAGCGCGAGATTTGGAGAATAAATTAAATCTAAGGATACCATAGCGAGAACTAAAACGCAGAAATGGACGTCGGTGGGTAATGTTATGTCGCGAGCGACTTGTCGGTGCTCTTTTCATACCCAGCAATTCCGGGCAAAAGCCCATTTCGTCGAGGAAGAATTTATGAACGTAGTTTTTTCATGTGTTGTGAGATGTCACTACAACAATCAATATATCTGCAGATATCCCCTCGTCAGGCTTGCATTTTTTTTTTAACTTTTATTCTATCGTCAAAGACATTCACCATTGGTTTTCTATGGCATTCCAAACAACTCAATGCGAGCAATGAAAAACTTTCTTAAAAACTTTCTAAGCTTCGCAAGAATGGACTATTGCCTTCAATATTTCCGTAAGGGTATCTGACAATATTATAATATTCAAAATTTTTGTCCAAGAATATTGAATATGATAGGAGATAGCAGGGTCGGAGCATGGGACAGAAGACACTCAGGATGAATCGATGAGATGGAAAGGGCTGTTCAGAGACCATTAGAGAGAGAGCCTTTTGTACTACAGTGGACGTCGATCAGCTGATGATGCTGATGTTGATGCTGATCTGCTGTTGAAACCCAGCGCACAGACGTGTAAGCGCAAAAGCAACAGCACATCACAGATTTATTTTGTTTGTTTGTGTGTTTGCGTGTTTGTTCGTTCGTTGGTTCGTTCGTTCATTTGTACATATACTGCAGTCCATAGCATGGCCATTGCAGAAGTGTGCTTACAAAAAACAGTAAATAAATGAATTAAGTATAAATAAGGCAGAAACTAAATCCAATATAGTGACTTATGCAGCACATACAATATAACAAAGGTGCAGTAACGTATAATAAATTGAAGCAGTACACATTAAACACACCACTGTTCAAAATGTAACATAGGCACCTTCGATTGCTATTAAAAGTTTATTGGAGGAGACCAGGTTAGGTCAGAAATGAAGTTCCAGTGTTGAACTGTCTGTGGGAAAAAAAAATCAGTTTTTGAAATTATTAGTAAGAGCTAAGTATAGCTTATTATAAGGCTATGGTGAATTTTAATGTCTTCTATAACGTCTCTTATTCGACAGTATATGGTGAATTAGAGTACATACTCCGCTCCGGGAGCGGAGAGCACCTGTCGGCCATCGACAGCGCGTCTTGCATGGGTCGAGTAAATGGCGTTGTGCCGCGAATAATAGGTCGGCCGGCGAACGGCGATGCGGGTCCTCGAGGGGGCCTCCGACAACACACACAGCAGACAAGGATCAGCAAACACCTCGAGTGGGTCTTGAAAAGAGGAATGAATTTAAAGCGCCGCTGCTCCTCTCTCACGACTACGACGACCAAGACGACGACGTGGGGGACGAGCAGGTTCGCCACGGGTCGATGGGCGCCAGCATCCGGTTGTGCGTTAGCGCCAGTGTGCAGCTCAGCACGGCTCACGACGTTATCGAACTGCGATCGCTCGTGGTGAACACGTGCGGGTAGGCCTGTTAACGAGTCGGCTGATAGGGGATAATTAGGACTCAGTATACATTATGAAGCTCACACACATTTACGAGACGTGCTCACGTAAAGCAGATGAAGCTGTGCGCATTTGTGAATCTCCTTTTTTTTTATGAGAAGAATGAAAAACTGATTCTTGTTTTGCATTCAGGTATATGTGTTCGCGTGATATACTTATTCACTGGATCATACTCAGCATGCAGACATTACTCATTGGGTTCGGCTTCATCTAGATGATACAAAGCGCAAAAGGGACAGGACGAACGAAGAAACAACACGGACAAGGCGCTTACTGCAACTGTAATTTTTTTTTAATGCGCGATCTTGCCTTTTATAGCATGGTGCAAGGGAAAGAAACGCAACAGGCACACAACCAAAACACACGACAATTGTGACGATAGCTGATATCAATGCACACTCTCGCCCAAGTACACAAGTTCCTTTCTTGTCAATGACACAGAGGGGTTGCTAACACATGCTTCACCACCTTTTGTGATTAGGAATGCTTCGACAATTTCCCTGGTGTCCTTTTGTTTGTGCCTTGTGACGACACGTGCATCGGAGAAGATAGTGTTACATCCTTCGCACCCTCTGCAGTGTGCAGCAAGGTGGCCTTTGATGCCCACAGTTTTCATGTCATTATTATGCTCAAGCAATCGTTCAAGCAATTCGTTCGTCCTGTCCCTTTTGCGCTTTGTATCATCGAGTCATGTATCAACTCGCCCACCAATCGATTCTTCGGCTTCATCCTCGCTCTCTTAATGTAAAGGAATGTTGGCGAAGCTACATCTGCTAGTAAAAAAAAAAAAAAAAACGCTTACCAGTTGGTAGCCTGGCGGGCCTTCTCTTTACGGATCCTGCTCATGCAAGTTTCGCCCTAACTGGTCTGCTTCAATATGGAAGGCAAATACCCTGCTCGCACAAATAACGAATTTTTTTTTTTGCGACGCTATTGGCGTTTTAGACAAACTATAAATTTCCCGAACACTAAATTGATCCCCCCGCCATCCCGTCTCATCCAAAGAAGCCATCATGCAGTGAACTGTTGCGTCACAACCCTCTTCAATGCCGCACTCTTTTCTACCACCCTCCTTCCATCTTCACTCCCCTATACCCTCCCCCACGCAGAGTAGCATGTCAGCGAATATTCAGGCCGGCTAAAATCTCTGTTTTTCATTAAAGTGCTCTCTCTCTCTCTCTCTCTCTCTCCGATGTAAGTGGCTCCTCCACTGTAGAGTGTTGAGACCGATAACTTCCGCTTGGACCACTTTACCAATGAAACTTAACTCTACCGTCATTCACACTGGGCATCATTGCAGTAAGGGCATGGAGAAGATGCAACATGGTACATCATTCCGACAATGAGTCATGGTTAAATACTCTCGCGATCAACCATTAACTACCACCTGCCAATGTGTTAGGGTGGGCGCGCTGCCTATCGTGTCCGGAGTGCGCTCAGCGTTACAGACGCCAAGCCGCTTATATAGTTGCCCGATACGCCATATAGCTTTCGCGCTCTAACCAGGTTCAGCAGTAGTTAAACCACACCTAATTTTCGTCTTGTGTCTTCTTTCTCGAACTTTAGAAATGGCTCCGAAGCTCATTCGAAGAATGAAGCATAGCTTGGGAAGTTGGTAATAGTTATTCAATGTGCATGGTGCCGTGCTAAACAGACTAAAGACAAAACCAGAAAACGACACAGCGCTCGTATGTGCCGCCTTCTACTTTTGTCTTTCGTCTGTTTCAAGTTGCAGCACAGCAATGAAGTTCGCTCGTCGCAGATCTAAAGCCCAAAAGGCAGCATGTAATTTGCACTGGAAAACGAGCAGCAGATGACTGCGCAGTAACTGAGAGTTCCATTCCCTATCGGAGTCGGCTGTGCAAAGAAAATGTTTCCGGGGCATCCAAAAAAACCGGAAATGAACATCGATGATTACCGGCTTATGATTTAGGGAGGCGCCCTATGTCTCGGCGTCTATAAGAATCGGAACAGCACCGGCCCTTGGTATTTACGTCACCATGGCAACGCTCCGTGCGCGGACTGTTTTCGCGGATTCTGAGAGTCCTCTTAATGAAACCTTTCAAATGGACAGACGGCGGCTCGATCGAAATGATTCTGGGAACTGACTCTAAGTAAAGTGTTGTTCTGATAAGCTTTTGAAATCCTTGAGCCCATGTCCATTGTGCAAGAATGGTCGCAGTCGGGGAAAAAGCAGCATTTATTATGCGTAAGACAGCCCTCATAACGAAGTTACAAGGCCGCGCAAGCAATAAACTGATGTGCTTGTTTTTTTTTTATGTTCTTTCTCTAAAGCGCTTAGGTTTCCGCGAAAGCACTTCAAGAAACGCCTGTGTGCTCTGATAAGCAGGCATCGACGACCGCCCTGTATTCCTATAAATGAAACAGGCTTTAAATTTTAAATTATTCAGTTACAAGGCGATGATCAAATGGATTTCTCACAGCCACCTCTTATGTACAGAACACTTGAAACAAAGAGGAAACATAAAGAAGTTTCGTAAAGCAAGCGCCCACATCAAATACTTCCCCAGCGTAATTTTTTTTATTTTCACATGAGTATGGTCTCAGTGTGCCCCTGCTCCAAAAGGCAAGACATATGTGACAGCGAAGGCTGTGACTTTATACAATGTTTCTACTACGACTTCCTGTTCATTTTTAATAACGCGCTAGCTAGCTCCGATCATTCCGTGCAGTAAGCCGTTTGTATGACTGCTAAAGAGAATTCCTTTTATTCGAACTTTTTTTCTACTCCAGCCATAATAAAATCTCACAATCTTGTAACCACTGAAATCAGCCCATTGTAAGCTAAATTAGTAAGCCGCCGTGGTGGCTTGGGCGTTATGGTGCTCGGTTTCTGACCCGAAAGACGCGGGCTCGATCCCGGCCGCTGCGGCTGAATTTCGGTGGAGCCCCTTGTACTGTGCGATGTCAGTGCACGTTAAAGAACCGCAGGTGGTCGGAATTTCCGGAGACCTCTAATACGGTGTCTCGCATAGCCTGAGTCGCTTTGGCATCTTAAGCCTCATAAAACCTTAACTTAATAATCTAACTAGTAAAGTGGCAATTATTCTATTTGGCAGATTGCGAACGAAACGCTTTGACATAATAAATTATTTTAGCGCAACGGGGACACAACATAAGAAAGACGACAACACGGGCGCTTACTCCAACTGTTTAATCAAGAGACAGCATACGAAACATATAGCCCTCCCAGCGTATGCGCACGCGTACAAGGCACCCACACCATGCATCGATCTTATCACAGTAAGCACGACAAAAATTTTTGCTCAGCTTCATATCGAAAAACAGAAGTGACACTAACACAGCTCAGACCCGCATTTTTTATATGAAAGGCTTCCAGAATTTCACGAGCCGTCTGATGTCTACCTCTGCCCAAAATCCCCACCTCGCAGAACCGTGGTTTACAATTGGTGCAAGCCCTACAGTGCTCAACCAGTCGCTGACCTTCATTATTTTGAATATCTCTTGCGTGTTCCTTGAATCGAAAAGTCGTAAAGTAACTCCGCAAACGCTGTGCTATTTCAAGGCTGCTAACGAATCCATGCTATCAACAGCACACACTCAGTCATTTGGGCTATCTAATTAGAAGCCGGGTGGGGACCCGGGTATGTGCTTCTCTTGCACTTTGCACAAAGGCGACCCGGCGCCTTTCGAGTTCGCGAAAGCGAAACGCTAAGCCTAATGAGGCTAACAAAGCGATCAAGTGGGTAACGACAGGAGCACGGAAAAAAAAATCCGAACCGCTGAAAGTCCTCCATCTTTGTTTAGCCTGAACTCAGCGTGTCTCATTGGACAGAGTCGACCCGATCGAGGCGCCCTCTCTCTTTCTGAAAACGAAGTCTGACAGGGGTCCGAGGCTCTTCGTTTCGTCCGGCAGCTGTGTCAGCACTCGCCACCGGGGCGCACTTACTCCCCTCTTATTTCCTCGTTTGTCTCCATCAAAAACGCGAAGTAAAACGCCCGCGGGGAAGCTATAAAACGGAGCAAAAAATGTGTTAAGAACTGTTGGGGAGAAATAGAAAGGGCGTGTTTCCCAATAATCCCGGAATCTTCCCTCTCGAGAGTCCCCACCGCACCCCCCCCCCCCCCCCCAGCCCCTGTCCTCCTCCCCATCTTCCCTGCATCTCCAAAAACAAAGGCCCTGCTGGTCTTCAGGGTGGGATGGGACACAGGGACCGTGGAATGAGCTATAGTGAGGCTTTTCTCAAAATTGAAACACGTTATTGTCGGCCGTAGACAAAAGGCAACACAAATACGCACAGGACAAAAGAGAGAACGATAGTTGCAGCATCACAGGAAAGGAACCGACAGAATGAAAAGAAAGATAACATGGAGGGGCACAGTTTCGTCGAGATGGACAGTGGAGTGGGGGGGGGGGGGGGGGGGGGGGTTCTGTTTTCACGCCAAGCGTTTCACGTAATCGGCTGTTTGCGAGTTAATATCGAAAGTGAAGAGCTTTATTCTAAGGCATCAGTACTGCTGAAGCATGTCTGATCGGTGATAAAGTACTTTTGGTTCAGCAAACCTAACAATTCTGGATGAAAACATTTTTGAAGAAAAATTTTATAAACGCAATTTTTTATCCTGTATTGGAAGATTTCACTATGAGAATCAATATGTCTGCACATCAGCCGTTCACAGGATTACATTTTTCTTGCTATTAACATTTTTTCGATTGTCGAAAACGTTCCCGATCGGTTTCCTATGGCAGTCTTAACTGTTCGATGCGAGCAATGGAAAAACTTTAAAAGAAAGGTTTTAAGACATATCGGAAGAATGAACCATTACCTTCAATATTTCCATAGCAGTACCTTACAATTTTCCAATATTCAAAAGAATTTCGATATTCAAATCTGAGAAACACGTAGCAGATATGACACGCGTGCGTCACTTCTGACACATGACACAAAGTTCAGGAATAGATAGGAAACTCTAAAAACGAGGTACTGTCCAATCGTGTCGGACTCAAACTTGTTTTTTTTTTCCTTTTTCATTCTTGCAATTTCGGGTCAGTATTAATCTGACCCAAAATGTAAATTGTTTGGGTTTTCTGACCTCGCAGTTCCTTCGTACGAGATTTCAGCATAATCTTTATAGCACATATATACCTCTTCTAGGGTTGCAACAAAATCCGAAACGGTTAAAAGTTAAAATGGTCATTTATCCCTGCGTTATTCTCGAATTTCTCCAATTAGCGGTTGCATTTCCCCGTAGTAGTATATATCATCTGCCGATCCAGATGATTTGTTTCTGATTAAGGTACACCTCTCCAGATTCTTATTGTGCCTGTATCGCCAGAGAACCTTGCTCACTCCGGATTTCGCGAATATCTTTTAGCGCAGGCAGTAATTCAATTCTCCATAAATCAAGCCATAACAAAGGCTTCTTTGAAGCAGTAAGCTGATAAAATTTTGCCTTTCCAACTACCTAGGCACCGTAGATCTTGTTAGTGAAGAAACAATTTTCGCTACCTTTAATACCTCACTCTGGCTATTACTCTTGTCACGTGGTGTGTGGAGGTTACGTGGTGAGGCAGTCAAACCTAAATTTCATTAGTGCGCCTTTCTTTCTAGAGTGTGAGGAGCAAAGAAAGAAAAAAGTATATGGGAAGATGGAAACCGCAAGCAAATGTTCGGTGTTACTAAAAATCTCCATATGAGCCGGTTCTCGTTTAGTACAGAACGAACAGCCTACTCTTCTCAAAAAGCAAAGCACGCCTAGTTATGATCAGTACCGCGGTCATATAACGAGCAGAGATATCGCCAAAAGCCTTGCGTGTGTCTCTAATGATGATTTACGCGCCGGCTATGGGTTATCCCTGAAACCACGGCGCACTGTTCTAATTACAGACTCTAGACTCTAGGGAGCGCAGTTCTCATTAAGCAAAGTGCACCCGGTTACCACCGATCATGTAACGCGCAAACTAGCACGAAACGTCTTTTGTGTGTCTCAGGATAAAGACAGCGAATGAGTTTTTTTTTTCCGCCGAGCCTGTAAGGTTTGGCAGTGACCTCTAAAAGGATGGGATCGCCTCTATCGCCGACACTGGGAGCAACCCAGCGCGGAGCCCAGACGCGGCGGTTGAGCGCACGTCCGCGAGCAGCCCCCTCTCGCGCCGGCGAAGCCACTCCGCTTTCAGTGGCTCAATGTGCCTGTTTGCTTTGTCTAGTTCTCCTTCCCCGACGCGCCGAGAGAGGGAGTAACCGAGCGAGTCCGCCTCCCTCCCGAAAAGGGGAGTCAGCTCCCCTCCCGTCGAACCGGAATCCATGCGAGGCGCGCGCGAAACGGCTCTCCTCCTAGCCTCCTCATCCTCACATCGCTCTTTCTATTCACCGTTCCCGCGCCGCCTGGCCGGCCGGCCCCAGCCGCAGCTCTGTCGAAACTCCGCTCTCCCGAGGCAATCTTTCCGCTGCCACGCTGTTGCTAGGCCGGCGGGGTTCAGTTGCCCCGGGCAACGCACTCTTCTCCATGGCTTCCTCTTCGCGTCTGCAGCGTACAGCGCATGCGCGTGCCTCTGCAGTAGCTGCTGGCGCCGCCCTGGCGGCAGAGGTTGACGGCTTCGGTGAAGGACACATGGTGGGGTCGAAACGTCGCCGGTTATCGACCTGTCTGCCGCTACTGCTGCGTCGGCCCGGCATCCCTCGAAGGGGAGCGGCGGCCATATTGCTCCAGACGAGTTTCTTGGAAAGACGAGCAGTATCCTCTTGCTTTCTTTAGCCGTTCTGTCGCTTTGCTAGCTGCTCAGCTTCGTTAATGATGCAAAACGCGCCGAAAACTTTGAAGGTCCCTACGATACTGGAGAATAAATATTCGTTCCTTGCTCTCTTTATTAAAAGTGGCACTGTTGGAAGATGATGTTGAATCGTTAATTGCGTGAAAACTCGTTGCCAAAACAAGTATATTACATGCTCTTGCCAAATCCCCCTGCACTTTTGTATAATACCTGGCAGTACGCTGTGCAATCACGAGATATAGGCGCTCTCGAATTTGTCACGGCTACGGTCTTGTCCCTTCTAAGAGCGAAAAGTCTGCGAGCTTTTCCTCGCAGACTCTCCGGCGTTTACTCCGGGGCAGACTCGTAGGCGCTCTCCGGCGTTTACGTATTTTATTAACGAGGAAATTATATTTCAGTTTTCAGGAATATGTGCGTGTGGATTGGACACGAAAGCTATCTAAATGCATGCGCGAGTGTAACTACACTAATATGTAACCGCTGATTAAGAGTTTCCTCCGTTAGTTACCTAAAATACGCTGATAAACGAATGGAGATTATTAAACAATGGCTAATTAAGAACAATTTCAGAAGGAATACTAATTCTTTTTACACCAAACTCCACCAGGTCTCTTTACCTTTTCAGACTTCACAGGTATACGCTTTCTTCTGTTTCGATCCTGCACCCATCAAACCGAACTCGAAAAGCTGGCGTCCTATACATAACAGCCTGTGTTATGTATAGCGGTTACTACATAAACTGTGCATAGTCTAGCTTATCAACATCAAGTTGATAAGCTGCACTATGCATAATTTAAGTAGTAGTTACTATAAAAAAAACTTGTTTCTGTCTAATCGGATTCAATAGGAGAGTTTCCTAATACTTAGGTTGGCTTCTCCACTATGATATTTGCCCAAGTAATGGCGGAACAAGAAATTTTCCAAGCAGGGGATATAAGCGTAGTTTTCACGGTTTCCGCCGCAGGCAACGACCAGGTCGACCTATCCTAGGTCCAGAAACCCACAAACTGCGTTAATATTTCTTGTTTCCCAAATGGCAGAAGAGGCAGCTTTACAAAGTTATTTGTGAAGAAGCCAACTTAAAAATTAGGAAACTATACTATTGCAGCGGGAAACCGTTCCCTTAATTTTCATTCGAAAAAAAAATACGCAATGCTTACAATAAAATTCTGAACAGTTCGGCATCCAAATAGCGTACGCGCATTTGAAATGGTTATATTACAGCACTTTAACGATAAAACTGCAATCGCTTTCAGCTAAGTAATTTCTTATTGGAAGTTTGGGGAAACGTACCACCTTTCCCATTTACTCCAAAGCCCAGCATGCTTCTGTATTCTGCTGTGGCCAGCGATAAAATATTCTTGGTGCTTATTTTTCTTGGTAAAAAATAAATAAAAAATTCGCAGAAAAACAAGCCAGAAGACTAAAAGGAAAAAAAAACGCGTTTATTTTATTGCATCGCGTATTGAATATAAAGGAGCCCTTGTGCTGGGACACACTCCAAAAACGCACGAAAGTTCTCCGCTTAAAATTGCCTTGGTGCCTATTGTTCTTGGAAAAAAATAAATAAAAAATTCGCCGAAACACAAGCCAGAAAACTAAAAGGAAAAAAAAACGCGTTCATTTTATTGCATCGCGTATTGAATATGAAGGACACCTTGTGCTGGGACACACTCCAAAAACGCAAGAAAGTTCTCCGTTTAAAATTTTCTTGGTGCCTATTGTTCTTGGAAAAAAAAATAAAAAATTCGCCGAAACACAAGCCAGACAACTAAAAGGAAAAAAACGCGCTTATTTTATTGCATCGCGTATTGAATATGAAGAACACCTTGTAGTGGGACACACTCAAAAAACGCAAGAAAGTTCTCCGTTTAAAATTGCTTTATAATATATATTTCATTCAAGAGCTCGCACCGATCGGACTCAGTATGTATAGAACTCTGATTATATGTCTTGCGGAGAGATCATTCATTCAAATTTGGGATAAACAGGCGCAGAACTGAACTTTTTAAAATATATTTTTTACCGACAACTATTTCATAATGGAACAAGTTGCCTGGGGAGGTAAAGTTCGTATTATCAAGTGATTCATTTTCTTCCTGGATGTGACATTTTTTGTTTAATTTGAATCGTGTTGTTTCTATCCCAATGCTATTTCTTTTCTCTCCCGACCTGTACCCACTCCGCTGCAATACCAGATAATGACGCTGTGGGTATCATGATAAATGAACAAATAAGTAAGCGCTTTTAAATAAGGGTGCAATGGCCTTGAACTGAGACCAGTAATTTTGGGCCACCTCTGTATGACGTTATTTCGCAAATACACTTTTGAAGTATTGCAGGCGTTTTCCCTGCCAGTAATTTTTATATAGCTAGGTTACGTGGGCAATACTGTGAAAAAAAGCTAGTAACGCGGCACTATATACTGTTTGAAAGTCACTAGCATTCTTAGTACTGAACCAATAGGAGACATTCAAAATTCCGGAAGTGCGCTTTTCCACATAACTATGTTGCAAAAGACAGGATGGCCGACTTCTCAAAAGGAACTACGTGGACTACAGGACAGCGGCTAAGGGTGTGGATAGAATGTAAGAAACGTATTTTGGAAGAATCGAACAAAAAAACTAGTCCGTCTTGCTTTGCTTCAGTTGGAAACGCATGGTCAGCCATCTTGTCTTGGGCGAAATTATTATGCGGGAAAGCGCACTTGCGGAATTTTGAGTATCCCCTATTGTTAAATAACTTTCACGTATACGTCTGACAATTTACAAAATATTGCGACAAGCTTGCAGCGTTGTAGGAGTGCTGTTAAAGGAAGGTAACCTTCGAGTCGAATGGAGGGAGTGAAACCCACGTAATCGGTGACCTTGAACGGAGAGTGTGCAGCTGTCCACCACGAGTAGATTAATGGTCACAGGGGCGCTGTAGATGTATGGCAGCAGAGACATGGCTGTAATGAAACTGCATTAACTGAGGCACTTCTTGCTATAATGAGCAACCGAACGAATCTCTCCTCTGGGCTGACAATTTAGTGGCGTAATGAATTAGCTCGACGCACCGATGGCGCGATAAAACTTCCCATTGGCTGCCACCCAAACTATTCTTTAGTCCCTTGTAAATGGCTCTCTGAAGGCGTCGTGTCATTGAACTGTGATAAGAGAGAGACACGAAGAGAGAAATTGAAAAAAGAAACAAGGCTGATGTGTTTTGCAGAAATATTGAAAGTGATAGGTAGTCTTAGTGGAACGTTATCAAGTCTCCACCACAAGTTTGCCTTTCATTGACGCTACGCTGTCACATGCAAAATGATTTAGACGGATCCTTGCATTTTCTACGAAAGCAAGCATTAAATACTCATCTATAACTGAAAATTTATTGTGCGACTTCACCAGCTTGGGATCGACATTATCGATACTCTGTGCTTCAATATATCGCAATGTTTAAATGAATTTCTTCCTGAAATTCGGGAAAACAATTTCATGAAAATTCACGAAATGAAACTTTAGTTTCATTTCAACACAGCGCTCTCTTCTTTGTTCGCTTACGATAGTCTAATATGCATGTCCAAATATCTATAAGAGATGCTCCCGACAGTTTCGTAATTACGGCGCCTCCTCCAGTATTAGGCCTTGAGAACACACTTATAGAAATAATTAAGCAAGATAAAATAGAAACAGTCGTTTTAGCTAAAGGCTTATCGCCCTATACCCCGCTTTTAATCCCCACCATAGTGTTTACAACCGTCTACGCAAGCTGAAGAAAAGGATCATCCTACTCCTAACCATTTTCTGTAGCAACAAGAGAATATATAGTATCGGTCACAACACGGGGGCATCTAGATATAAGAGCAGAAGCTAAAATTGCAACATGTTTCAGGGGATCCGTTTCTAAGATGACAAGATCACAGTAACGTAAGAAGACACAAGACGTGCGTGTGTATGCTCCTCCCGTTGCACCACACATGCCATCCGTGCGTTGTCCCTTCTTCACGGGACCGATATTCCAGTAATGAGATTGAGAATCACGTAGTCGAGGCCGTCACGTATAATCGTTGCGAAAGGATCAAATCGCGGGGCGTTTTGATCCCTTTAGAAGGGGCCAATACCCTAACTTCAAAGCGCGTGTCTAACCCTCGGCAACATGGGTCGAAGCCGGGCGACAAACTCGCTGTATAGATTTAGCATTCTTATTTAGAAAACCCTTTCCTTCTCTTTTTTGTTGTTTTGCTTTGTTCAGTTCTCACTACCAGTTACACTAAGACGTGCAGATTTCGAAAGTTAGCTAGGAGTTACAGCGAGAGTCCTTTGCCCTTAAGGACGCCAAACAGTACCGTGAGCTGTCTAGAAGGCAATGGACAGGATCGATATAGATTTTGAATGATGGCCGAAATAACGTTTCCTCGCAGAAAATTGCCGCGGGCCGCAAGGGATAACGGACTTTTCATGCACCAGAGAGTCTGCGCTGCGAAATAAAATAAAAAAGGTAAAATAGAATAATAATGGGCCTCAAGGCGACTAAAACATATTGTGTAGCAGGCACAAGTTCAAATGTTGTTTATTTTTCTTTCCATATAACCGAACGATATATTACGTGGCTTTAGGAGAACGTGGAAACCAAACGAAACGAACTGGCCAACATTTACCAGTGTTCAGACATATCCTCTAGATTGCGCTCTAACTTTTTCCAATCACAGGGACAAGCGACATTCGGCTTACGCAACTGCCTGCGCTAACTTCAATTTAGGGCAGAGCTGCTAGTAAGAGGCGGGGGACATTGCGTCATGTCACGTATCTTATTTTTCCGTTCTGCTCAAGGAACCATCAGTTACAGTGAGAAGCTCGAGCAGTGTTACGCAAGTGAGATTTCTTGCTAATAAGTTCCTCCTTCGCTATTTCTAAATCAAGCTGTCGCACAGCCTTCTTTTAGCGTTAATAAAAAGAAAGGTGGTGGCGGACAGTGAGCTCAATACTTTATTTATTAAGGCAATGACGTAAGAGGCCCCGTTTGGCGGGAAACCCGGCGTCGGTGACGTTTCTATCGGAACATCCTGATTGGTCGAGACGGTAGTGACGAAGAAAAGAAGGTTTGCTGAAGAGAAAAATGCCGGTCAAGCGGAATCGAACCGCTGTCTTTGGGTCGAGACCCGGCCAGGCTACCTCTTTCTACAACGTTGAGGACACGGCGCGAGCCCTACTTCGTCGTCGTCAGCTATGCGCCACCTGGCAATGCTATAGGTGGCAATATTCGTTCCGTGGAGTAAATGGAGGTCTTGTACGAGCAACTCACAGCGCACAGCAGGCCAATTATATTACAGGAACACTTAGCTAATTCGGCTCACTAACTAGCGTCTCACATTCAAAATGGTCGATGATGTGTAATAAAGTATTATGTGACAGCAACAAGCGCGTAATACTCGTAAGGTGAACTTGAGCGTCCCCCAGAACTTTTATTGTGTTACGAGGGTCGCTGCAGTAAAGACGGGACAAGGCTAAGAACGAAGAAAGGACGTAAGAATGAATCAGTATTTGCAAATTTCAGTTGGTATCAGACAACACATTAGCGAAAGCAAAACAAAAGCCATAAAAGTTCACAAGCGCTGCAGCGAATGCATGCATAGTGAGTAGATTACGCTTAGGTTGGCGACCTTGCCAAAATCATTTCAGCGATGCGAGTGGCTTGCCGTCCGAGGTGATCCCAATCGAAATACCTTTTGGGAAGGAGAGTATGTGAGCAGGCAGCAGGGATGCAGCAAAAGGTTCCAACTTCCTCTTTTTGGTCACTTCCTGATGAAATAGCAAGTTCCAATGTCTGTCCACCTTGGAAACCAGACTTGAACGTAGAATAAAGCAATGAAAATTTAAAACAGATGTTTGCGAACGGAAAGCTGAGGATATAAGCAAGAACTAATTTCACTCCTTGAGAGCTGTGCCTGTTAAATACGTTTCGTTTGTAGAGTGTGCAGAATAACACTATTTTTTGTAGCCATGCTCACGAGGCCATGCATACCCAACAATTCTGGACAAAAACATTTCTGAGCGGGAAACCTTTTATGAACGCAATTTTTCTGTATAATGTATAATTTCACTACAACAATCAATATATCGGCAGATCACCCGACGGCAGTGTTGAATTTTTTTTTTCTATAAACGTTTTTGCTACAGTCAAAAGCATTCCCATTTGGTTTTCAATGGGAGTCTTAAGTGTTCAATGCGATCGATAGAAACACTTTAAAAGAGGAGATTCTGCTACATATCAGAAGAATGTACCGTTATCTTCAATATTTCCGTAAAAGTTTCTTACAATTTTCCAATTTTCAAAATTTTTGTCCGAAATTCTTGGGCATGGCGATACCTCCGAAAGAAGTATTTTCGCAAACGAAGGTGTAATAGTCACACTTCTTCAGAAGCATGACTATTCTCATACGCTCGGATGAAAAAAAAAATAGGAACGATCATGGACCTCATTTTTGGGAGTGGTGTTGGAATGTAGCAAAACATATCAGGGCTAAACCCCTCTCTTCTTACTATCCCATTCCCGAAAAGATCGCATAGACATCGGGCTAAATATTCGGCCTCCGTTTTTGTCTTCTTTCCATTTTCTTCATTCCCTCTATGTCGGTTCATCGTGACTTGCCAGAAAACAAACTAGATAAACCGCTATGTAACCAGAAACATTTCTCGATCACCCGCATGATTGAGCAGCGGCAGAGATACAACCTCTACAAGACACCTAGTTAAGACGTCCTTCAGGAACTGCAATCTGGTAAACCCAACTTGGCTCGCAGTGTGATTCATCACTGTCGTATGCAGCCACCAGACAGGATCGCCTTGTTTGTTCTCGAAGCCAAGCCCCGAAAAGGTCGATATAGGTGGGTATGTTGCGTTAGGTCAATAGTATTCATCCAGAACTGCACTACACGCATTGTTCCTTGGAATGTACGTTAACGTAAAGTTCTTACGCAACTTATCAGTTCGTTTGTTCACATGTCAGCAGTAGTAATGAGTTCGAATATTGCCAGCCACTTAAGTAATTCTGGGCTTCTCTGTCCTGACTGTAAACAACGGCACGCATAGCTATTAGGTACGTCCTACGCATATTTATCTTCTAGGTGGCTACATTCAGCCCGCTGCAGTAACCCTTCAAGAACGTGACATGACGTCAGCATGGGCGTTAAGAGAACAGGAAACTCGCGCATTGCATTTCGTTGCTAGGCTTTTGGGCCATCCCACCCCTTAAATATGTGCTCTGAACGCAGCCTCGCAACTGAAAGAAATGGTCTAGGAGTGCGTTATGGAGCGTAGCTTTCCAAGGTGTCCAGCAGAGCCCATCTAGGACCACGGTGAATTCTTTGCCCTCTAAATCGCCTCTTTCTCAGAGACGCTGTTGCGGCTCTCGGTAACACCGCTGCAGAGCGGTAAGAACAGGGCCTCGGAACGAACTGCACTGCTCGTCGTCGGTGGGTCTTGCAACGTCCGCCGCCGCTCCCGGAGCGCATAGCGCAGTGGCCCTTGCCCCCGCAGCAGCGGCACGAGGCGGGCGTGCTTACAACCTCCGCCGACGAAGAAAGACGACGACGACCACGAAGGAGGCGGCGGAGCGCGTTCGCCGTTCCAGACACTCTCGCCCTCTCTCTCTCTCTCGCCTTCCGGAGACTCACTGAAGGCGGCGGCAGCGACGGATACCGGAAATCCGACCGGTAATCGGAAAATGCTTTGCCCCAAAATTCCAAGTGCCCCCCTTCTGAGGCGACGCCCGCCCCCCCTTCATCGATGCAGGCATTCACAGCAGGGGTGCTCGTGGAATGAACTCACGAGGGGGAGGAGGGGGGGGGGGGGATGTCACACAGCAGAGCCAGGCCGGCTGCAGCGGCAATGCCCACATTGAAGAAGGAATGCCCACATCGAGGAGATGGGGGGCATCCTGCAGCAGCGCGGCGCGCTCCCGTAATCACAGGGAGGCGGCAGAGACTCGAAGAAGGCTAAGGGGGAACGCGACCCTGTTCTTTCTCGCTGCTCGATGCCCCCCCTCTATTGGGTGAGAGAAAGCGCGTCGTGGATAATTAAAGAAAGAAAGCAATGGAGCGAGCGGAGTGACCAAGTTACACTGGACGCACGTTCGATGGCGAGTTGTGTGCAGTGCGGTGTGAAAGCTGCCAGCAATGATCAGAAGGCCTGTACCAGAAGAGGAGCTCGCGGTTAAAAGTGCCTCCTCTCTGATCCCAAAGACTTAAGAGGTGCGAAGGCAGATTAGATTGCGTAACAAGACTATTATTTCTAAGGTAATATCGCCTGTCAGGTGTCTTTTTTAAACTGCATTTCGTGGAAGTTGAACGTCAGACTTACTGGCGCCTCTCCATTTACAGTCCATTCGAAGCCTTCCCAGCAAGATTTCCTTCCTCATATTTTTCGCCGCAGCGTTGGGCTAGCTGACTGTTTTAAGAAGAGCAGGCTGAACGGAAAGCCTGTTCTTCTGATGTCGCCTCTCTTCATCGCGGAGCGGCCGTTGTCAGATTGCCTAATTAAGATAGCGAGTGTAATGAAGGCTTCTCGAGTGGTGACGAGATTTGAGCCACGGCATCCACGTTGACCGTTAATATGGTTTCTTCTTTTCGAAGAAGTAACGAACACAAAACTATCACCTCCAGGAACACGGCGTGTAAGCACTGCAGTGGCAGATCTTCCCTGATTTTCTCAAACCTTTCTCAAGATCTCGGACCAGGCACGCAGCTAAGATTGTTTTTCTGTACGGGCCCCAAGACAAGTTTCTGTATTGAGAGGGGGTGTGTGCTGAGCGGTGCATGTCCAAGAAGAGCACTGCTGGGAGAACCTAAGGGGAAGGGGGGGGGGGGGGGGGGTGATTTCCCCGTCTCGAAGCCAAAGCCCCCCCCCTAACCGCCTTTGATACGTGCCTGCCCCAGACCATGGTCCTCCTTCACATCCCCACAAATGGTTCATTATTACTGCTGATGAACACTGTTGCGCTTCAGTTTCACTGGTAAGAACGTGCCCACGGGATCCCGGAGCGGTGACGTCATGAGGTTCATTGTAAGACAAGCGCAATGCTTCGATGTCGTTAACTACACTAAACTTACATGAAGCAGCTTTGTAAAAGCAAAGAAAGTCAGCAAGAAACGCGATCGTCCCCAACCAAGCAACAGGATTCGCCGCTCTAATCATACAGCGGCCCAGCACGTAATATGCACGCAACTATCCTCAGCCAACGCTCGCGCAGCCTGGCCCGGCGCAGGGGCCGACGGGGGCACAAACAAGCCGCCCAGGAGGACACGTCCGCTGGTGCGAAGACGGGGCATCCACCGTATACGTGCATAGTGGCTCGACCGGACGCAGTAAATACACACGCATTCGTGCCCCGAGCGCAGAGCTCACACACGCGCGTACCCGCCCTCCCCGCCCTCCCTCTCTCCCGGCAGGGAAGGCCGAGAGAAGAGCAGGTGGCGGACCTTTCCTCCTCTCCTGTTCAGTGCACTGTGTTTGCCCTCGGAGGGAGAGAGTGGAGTTAAAGGACCGGTCTGTATGCGCAGAGTGCGCGGGCAGGGTGCAACAGCACAAGGGCCGTTTTCCTTCTTGTTCCCCGCCTCAGCTCGTTACAATGCGCCCCTGCGCGTTCCCGTGCGTGTGTATGTGCGTGTCTATGGCCTCTCGCACCAACACCTGGAGTTCTTTCTGAGCAAGCTGGCAATCCGAACGCGGTGCAAGGGTTCGAGGTGCTCTTGCCGCCAGACTTTAGGAACTCGAGGCAATCCAAGTTGGCAGTCAGTTGAACCTCGTTATAAAGAAGTTTGTTATAGCCGTAGCTTCGTTATAGCCCGTGCTGACCGAGCTCCCAAGGGGAATCATCATTTCTTCGTTATATACAGTATTTCGTTATAAACCGTTTCGTTATAACGAGACTGTAGCGCCTTGAAAAAGTAGAAAGAAAAAACTCCCAGAATTCGTTCTCACTAACCCCCCCCCCCCCCTCCTCCATGTGGCCAAGAAATATAGGGATTAACCATACCTAGGGTTCGCAACCCCCCCCCCCCCCCCCCCTTCTGCTGGACTCTCCATATGACTACAGACCGCAGGATACTATTGCACTGCAAGTCACTGCAGATATTAACAACGCAATCGTTTTGACAACAGCCGCTTTCTTTTTTATGTATTGAGGGCTCCTTTGACTTATAACAAGACTTCTTAATAATGAGATTACTCCTGACGTCGGATATAACAAGGCTAAGTTGCCTTACGTAGCACCAGATGGCGCCAAGCTGCTCTCTGATAAAGGTCGATGGACTAAATTCGTGCAGCACAAACTTGCGAGTGAGGTAAGTCTTAGTCTGTTGACCAACATTTCGACAAGCATACTCGTCTTCGTCTGAACTGTTTGTGTTCCGTTACAATGGAGCAATTATTGAAGCAATTCAAGGCGATATGGAGTTTTTCATGCTTGGAGCACAGGGGGCAGAAAGCAGGGTTCAGTAGGGAGGATGGTCGTCCTTAATGGAGGAGAAGCAAAGAGTGACGAAAGTTTTCAGTCCATTTATTGTATTTACGCTGTCATGCCCACACTGCATGAAGGAGGCAAACTCCGTGGTTGGGGCGACGAACATAGGTCTCAAGGGCAAGGACAAGATAGTAAATGCAGCCTTGAACAGGAAGTGCAGGATTCAGAAGATAGATATTCACTCGTGGAAGAAAATTCCGGATAAACCGACTGCAACCATAGGCCGGTAAAAGAAAAAATACAAATGAACCATTTTCTAGAGCACCAAGCAAAACGCTTCACTCTTCGAGGCTCTTGAGGACGAAATGCTGTTGTAAAGAATTTGTCACCACAAATTTTCAGCTGCTGTATGCCAGATAAGGAAACGATACCAAAGGCATTTAAGGTGACTTAATGTTTTAAAACAACCACTGTGTCAAGATATAAGGACTACAGCCGCCTAATTTTAGTGGCAAGTTTCGTCTTTTAAATTATGCGTTAGACACCAGAATACATGGTTCACCACTTGGTATTCGCCTACGACTGCTGAATAATTTGTAACTGAATCTTTTCTTGCTGCGTTTCTGTTGTGGTTTCATCAACCGAATGTTGGCTGTGACACGTAAGGCGTCTTTAGGTCGCCTGAGGCATGAAAAAACTGCAATAAAATCACTGATACATTTTTTGCGGTCTTTCCATGCTCTTCAAGCAAGCTGGCTTAAGCGTCGCAGTGTATTAAAGCTACGCATCAGTGATTATATATAGCTTCACGTAACATAAATACTCGTCACGCGTCATATGCATCGTTCGGTTGATGGAACCGAAACCGAAGCAGCATTGAGAGGAAATTCAATGATGAATTATTTATCAGTCGTAGGTGAATACCAAGTGGTGAAACATGTACCCTACTGTCTAACGCATCATTTGAAAGAAGGAAATAGGCAACTCAAATTAGTGGTTTGTGGTCCTTTAAGGATTTCTCAAGCGCCGTTTTAATGAAAAGCTGTCACTAACACCGGACTGTGATACGATGCAGAGTGCGGAGACTATATGCATGCAGCGGCGATCTTACTGCCCTCTATAATTTCCGTCTGAAACATACATACACACACGTCCACATTCATGTTTATGTCGTTCTTGCGTGCTTAATGAATCAGACCCGCCTACATCTAGGTCTAGCTCTCAAATCTCGATCGGAGCTGTCACGCTGCCCTGATCCCACGCTCTCGAAGCAAGCACGGTCCCGCATTTCGAGCCGACTATGACGGCCATTACCGACGACGGTGCTTTTCGTATTAGCAGCTGACAAGCGGCCCGAAAAGGCTCCGATGAGACCGAACGCCAAGCCCCGCGCCAGCGTCAGTGCGAATTCCTCTCGCGTCACACACACAGCAGCGCCGACTGATCGCTGTTATATAAGGGAGACCCCCGGGACCGGCAGCCCGCTTCCCCCTGACAGCTCGCATGTGCGGCTCCTCCGACGCGCTATCTCGCGCGCTCTTGCTCTCTTCATGCGTGTCATTAGACCGTGAGCGCGCGGGGGCACCCGACATCTGCCCGCGCATCCGGTGTGTAGGAATACGGACGAGGGGAATTGAAGTAGGCCCCATCGTAGTCGCCGTCGTCATCCACCGTCAACCGCGGCACGCAAGCCTTCTCTCCCCTTAGTCGTCGTCATCGCCGTCGTCCGCCCGTAGAGTATGACAGGAGGAGCGGCCAAGGACCGGGAGCGTCACTCGATGCTGAAGACACTCCCTTTCATGTCCCGGCAGAGACGCGGAGGGGGGTGGAGTGAAGCGGGGACGTCTACAGCGTCTACAACGAGCCGGGGGCACGCCTTGATATTAGTAGAGGCTGTTAGCATCGCCGGCTTCTGGAATGACCTGGCGGTGAATCTTGTGGCTGCTTGCTGGAGCGGATGCACCTTCCTGCTGGTCTAATAATTCCGTATGATGAGATGTAGTGTGGCCGAAAATGAGGAGGACCCCTGGCAGGAAGGTCGAAGTGTGGACCGTCACGAGCTGCTGATGGTCTGAGTCGGTATCGTTGGTCATGGTTGGCTCGGTCAGACCTGGAGCATACTCAATGACATCCTGGATGCACAAGTCTTTACCACAGAGAGAATCCGTATGTCGCGTCGGGTGCTTCGAGGTAATGACCATGTTGGGCAACGTCCGTTTTTCTCCTTGTCGTCTTTGACGATCAGTGACAACTATAAACTGACTGCTTCGAAATAGGTAGTCCATACGGCCTCATTAGGCTTGTCCTGATCCAGTTTGTCAAGAATCCGCAACTCTTATTCAGGTGTCCCGGATAAATAGTAAGCTTGATCCTCCGCTAACATCTATTTTGGCACTGCTGGTTAGGTGGAACGGTGGTCCGTGATCCAGGGCAATAAGCAAAAAAAGAAAGAGGGGAGGAGAAAGAACACCTTTCTCGCGGAAGTACTTCACCGTCCCAGCGGGCGAGCTATCCGGTATAGACCTATACTCTGCTTGAGATTGCTCCCAAAGGTACGGTCACGCGAGACGCTGCCTGAACCTGATGACCCTCCTGGCGCTCTTCGAGACCTGGGTACGATGAGCAGAAGCGGAAGTGGAGAGTAATCCACGAAAGGCAGCGTGCAGCGCCTGAGAAAAGGGCAGCTTCTCTTGCAAGTTATCGCACACCTGACCAGCGCGCCTAACTTGAGCCGAGGTACGGAGCACCAGAAAACTCATTTCGCCGATGTGCCCAGACAAGACCTGATCATCTGCCGAGGCACGTTCGGCTGGAGCTGAAACTCCGCATCCGGCATGACAGGCAATATCGACGACCACGCTACGTTGACGATCTCCTCCGAAGAGAACGTCCACAAAAGGTTACTGTTCCAAAACTCGCATGGTCGAAGAAACAAGCTACAAAACTGCTGCACTGAAGTAGTGCGCCAAAAGTAAGGGTCAAACTTCGGCGAAGCTGATTATATCTTCTTTCTCTCTCACTCTCATTTTCTGTAGACCGTGCAGGTTCATAAAAGCAAGTGGAAGAAATGAGCAACAATATGCGGTGTGTACAGTGTACTAAAACTAACATTACTGAACGCATGTTTGTACTGTGTCCTACCAGACCTTCACGCGCGTGCGGCCTGTAAATATTTATATTTATCAAGTATATATGTAAATAGATTTATTGTCAGTGTATTCCTCCTCCTATCCTTTCTACTATCCCCTCACCTCTTTCTTTTCACTTCTACACACTGCCTGCTATCCTTTCTTTCCGCTGCCCCAGCTCAGGTGCTTCCAGCCGCGATAGCAGATGCCGGGGTAGCAAAAATTCTTTTACCTTCCATATTCAATGAAAATAAAAGTCACTACTACTACGCATCTGGTCGTCGTGAGCATCGCCTCGTTTCTTCTTGCGAGCGCCGTCAGGACTTCACAAAAGCTGAGTTCGTTTACATTGGTAGCATTGAAGCAAACGCAGATGCAAGCAAGTCTCTCACATACCCGCCTCCCGGACGCTTTCGAAGAGCCTGACGAAAATCGATTGCCAACGTGCACTCAAGCATAACAGTAGCGAACGCTACTGTCAAACCCATGTAGACGTTTATTTCGCGTGTACAACACACACAAGTGAAGAAAAAAAGGAAAAAATAAACAGCTTTCTTTATGTAAACACCGCACACAGAGTGTAGCTCCCACTGATGTAATTGCACGCTTAATTTTAGCTCGAAGTGTACGCTGTCAAGGTTCCATATGGGCATCAAATGAGGCACGACTGAAACTCGTGACTCGGTCGTGGCGTCCCCTGCCGTCAGCTACTGGCTCCAGGGAAGACGACAGTTCAGAAGGCTGTCGACCTTATGTATAGACGTTCTCAGCTTGGGGGTCTGGGCGCCTCCCGTCGTAGCTTGGTGCTACAAAGTATCATTTCAGCCAGTAGGGCTCCATGAATGAATCACTAACAAACAAAACGAGTCTCCAACGCTTCAATAGCTCATGACGTCCGCGTCCGGTCGTTGAAGTTGACACAGGAGAAGAACAGCCTCGCGCAACTGGAGAAGGAACTGACAGGGAACAGCGCTGATGAAACGGCACACAGAAAGGGAGGCAGAGAGCGCGAGCACTAACCTGACAATAAGAATATAACATTGAGTTCAAGTCCGTTTTACATGGCCAAAAAAATCTTAAAAACGTTTTAATGAAACGACATTTAGGTTGCGGTCGTGCAGAAATCAGCCGGTGTCTCCGAAACAAAATTCTCTGATTGGTTGAGAGGGTCGTGATGTCGTAAGGACCGCCACATTCGAAAATCTGAGGACTGCAATGTTCGAACACCTTCTATTGGATTATCAAAAGGGGTTACGATAACCCGACCCACTCTTCCACCTTAATCCATCCACCCATGCCATCAAAAACCACCCACTAATATACATTAATCTACCAAGTATTCCACCACCAATCCACCTTAATCTATTTTTGGGGGTAGGCATATTTTCAAAATTTGAAAGACAGGTATATCCTCAAGGATATACGTGTCTTTCATGCATACTCCTTTTCAGTGTGCGAGGTTTATCTGTGCTTCAGTTTTTTTTTATTGTTTTGCTTTGACAAATGACATATTAATGTGTCTTAAAATGGCTGGCGAATGTGAGGTCAGTCCCCAACCATGGGCCCAACTTTGCTGGCCTACCTTGGGCTGAGGTCGGCGAAGTTGGCGGATGTTGAGGGCCCACGGATTGACTATTATCAGAGGCTTTGTTCCCAGGTGGTCCTAAAAGGTTCGAGTGATCTCCGCTCGAAGTATGGCGGCAAATCTGTGCTGTTGATAGGACCCCTGAGTGCACGACGCTTTAAACCACTGGTATACGATTAGCACAGAGGTGGATTTAAAGAGGAGACGATCTCCCCCCCCCCCCCCCCCCCTCCCTTTTCACTGCAAGCGAGAAATGTTACCTAGGAAAACCGTACAGAACCCCAGAACCCCACCCAGACTGATTGTCTGAAAGTCCTTTATTTTGAGAGGGCGGCACAAGGGCATTTTGGGGAGAAATGGGGAAAGAATGTTAGTTACACTCGAAGTACACGACATGTAGTGAAGAGTCCATTTCGCTATGGCTGGACCCGTTCAGAAGGGCTTTAGTCGGCACCCCTACACCGCACTGATCAGGCCGCTTTGGCTCCCATATGCAGCAAATAGGAGCTGTGTGTTGGTATCCCTGAACAGCGCGGTACCGTAATCTGTGTGCTGGAGGGACTCTATGGCCATTCTACCGGTTTCAAACGCAGTACATTTACAGAGTATTTTCCCAGAAAAAAAAAAAGACCAAGAAATGCATGGTTGAAATGGGACCACCACCCGCAAACGCCCCCTCCGAATTGGATGACGTCATGCGCAAAACCAGGAAACGCTGCAATAACCCAGAGGCACTCAAGCATACCACCAACGTTTCTCTTCCCTTGCGTTACCAATCGTTTCTCGCGGCGTACACGGCTCAATTCAGCGCCCTTTTATTTGTTATTTGCTTTTTTCTCTATTGTCGCCTCTGCATGAAAACACTTCTTCACGGAGTTTCTTTGTATACAAACGCAACACTTGTGGTGAAAACGAAGGATATATTCTCTTTCTTTCGCCTCAACCTCACTCTGTCTGTACAGAAACATTGTACAGAAGTGTAGGAAGAAATCGCAAGCTTTCTTTGCTGTAACAGCGATCGGAGGAAGCCTTCGCACCACACGAAGAGAAGACGGACATGCATGGTAGGAGGTAAATTTCGGACCCATCCACTTGGTTCTGCTCCACTTGAGGCATCTACGGAGCGGAAAAGTAGTAAACACAGAGAAACCCTCTTCGCCTACGGTCCGCCCTCTCTTTTCTACACGGCTGGGTTGTCTTTATTTCGACCACCGTCTTTTCAGAGCCAGGGAAATCACAGGGGTGTATGGCACAACAACGGAGGGGCAGCGTCCACTGAGTAGAAAGTCAAGTATAGGCTTTTTTTTTTTTTTAGAGAAGTCGAAAAACAGAACGGAAATTTTTTTTATCGTAGCAACAGATGTTCCCTGACATTTTTGACAAATAACTTGTAGTAACATGAGGTATTTTTGTGGTAAGAACAGAATTTTGTGTACTTACCGTAGTTGTGTAGAATTTCTCTTGATTCTCTAGGTTTTTTTTTTTTTCTTCGAAATTACGAGTTTAAAATATCGCCATTGAGTAGCGTGGTTTCCGCTCATGGCGGCCAACAGATGGCGTTAGTTGCTGAATTTTCAGGAAAGCTAGGCATGAGTTGCCGCTCCAAGCAAGGAGGGACGTACGCTTCACAATCAGCGATATGAAGTCATATTTATTCATATATAGCCCCCTTCATGCACAACCATTCGTGAGCTGCCATGCGGACCTGTTGTATGAGGGCCCGTTGGTCCTCCAGGTTATCGCTGGTCAGGAGCGCCTCCCACCGCTCAAAAGACGTGTTTTCCATCTGTAAAGTGTTCCGTTTGGCCCCACATCCTCACGAAATGTGGAAGAGTGTAGGCCGGGCCTCGCACCAGAGACAGGTGCGGGAGTATTATGTGGAGTCGCGCGGCATTTGCCAGTCATGAAAGTGCCGGCAGCAAAAGTTTAAGGAACACATGCACTCGGGAACAAACTTATCGCAGAGCTGCCTCACGACATATAATTGCTTGGTATAGTAACTTAGAGGCCAACGAAAAGGGCACGGCTTAGATTGAGGAAAACGCAGCTAACTATGGAAGGGGAAATGGTAGGTGTAACATTAATGAACAGGAAGAGGGCAGAGTGGGTAAGGGAACAAACGCGGGTTAATGACATCCCAGTCGAAATCAAGATGAAGAAATGGGCTTGGGCAGGGCACGCAATGCGAAGGCAAGATAACCGATGTTCGTTGAGGGTACCGGTCTGGATTCCAAGAGAATTCAAGCGCAGTAGGGGGCAGCAGAAGTTAGGTGGTTCGATGAGATTAAGAAGTTTGCGGGGGTAGGGTGGCCGCAGCTGGCAAAGGACAGGGTTAGTCGGAGAGACATGGGAGATGTCTTTGCCCTGCAGTGGGCGTAGCCAGGCTGATGATGATGATGATGTAACCAGCAGATAGGGCAAGCATGTGCCCTCATACCTGCAGACTTTCCAGGTGATTTACTCGCGTGTCAGCATCGGCCGAAATTGTTTTCCCAGCATCCTCATCTCGTCGACTTCACATGCAACGAACCGTTCATTTCTAACCTGCAAGCGCAGTTTGTGAAGGTGCCTAAGTTCGTCTTTTTCTCATTATTGATTTTTTTATTGGCTTTTGGAATTTTTATTAATTGTTTTAATGTAGGCTTTTGTTGCGTTTCCCGTGTTCCATGAGCTCTCACGGCCGATCGTCAACGCAACGGATATTTGAAAGAGATTTCCGTCGCGGTGTGTGCTGCAGTCGCTGACAGGTGAAGTCCAGTGATAGTTACTTGCGGTTGTTATTTGTTTGTTTTCTTGACGCAGGACACCTCCTGGCGAGATGCACCCTTTCACCCGTCCCATTTTCTTGGTCTGGTGGGTAAACCCAACAGACCACAAATACTATGTGAAGAGATCGATAGATAGATAGATACAGAGAGAGAGGAAAGGCAGGGATGTTAACCAGGAAGGTTTCCGGTTTGCTACCCTGCACAGGGGAAGGGAATGAGGGGATTAAAGAGGGAAGAGAGAAGGAACGGGAAACACAGTCACAATCTGTCAATCAAGGCAGTCTCTCTCAAAAAACAAAACAGTGCCTTGTAAGCCTTGATGGCAGTCGACTGTTGTGGCCACGGACCGAGGATCTTGGCCTCTGTGAAAGGGCGAGGATCAAGGCGGTCCAGAGCACAACGCAGCTTATTTCTTTCGGTCACAAAAACGGGGCACTCACACAAGAGATGAGTGATTGTCTCTTCACAGGCCGTCATATAGCAGACCCCTGTGGCTATAGAGGTCAATAACAGTTTAATTTTTTTTCATTATTTAACAATGTGTTCAGGCTCTTAAGGTAGCATTAAATGAAAGGAAACCAAATTGCTTGGTCACGAAACAAAATGATATCCGACAAGCAAACCTCGCCTGATCTTGGAAACACAGAACCCTTCAAAGTTCTACGCAGACCAGCGGGCCGCGGAGTATCCTGTCAGAGCATTCAGAGTCTCAGAAATTTACTCTTTATTTCGTCGCTATTTTGTTCATATCTATTTCCTTACTACGCAAACGACAGCCAGTTCATCACAAAATAGCGAACACCACCTCTACAAAATCATCACAACTGCGAAGCGATCCTCTGTGCAGAGATGGTATTTAAATCTCGAAAAAGGAACGTCACTGCACCGACCGGTTTCATCTGGGAACTGCCTTAGGAGACATACCCACCCTCGAGGTCCACTTTCGAATGGAAAACTATTTTTAATAAAGTTTCTTTTCTCTCCTCTTTGATACGCAAGATCTATCGAACCACCCCACCCATTCCATTTCAATAAGCGTAACCTTTCAGGTACCCCGGCTTTAGCTTATGTGTAGCGGGATCCAAGAGAACAACACACCACTCTTGGGGATTATCATGTCCTCGCCACCGACTTCAAGAGCGATTCTACGGAAATTATCTCTTCCTGCGGGCTTCGTAAAATTCAATTTTGTGGGGCTTCACTACTACCGTATCACCAGCCGAAACTGACTGTCTTCTCGTCGTGGTGTAGAATACATGCGACCAGCGAGCTGCTTGCAGGTTCGGGCGCGCCGCCGAAACGAGACGACGGCGACCGAGCCGGCACTGAAAGGAAGGAAGGCCCGTCCGTTGCTCGCAGTGGGGGTCCTTCTCCTCGCTTTTTCGGCCTCGCCGCCGCCGCCGGAGGGTCGCTCGTCGTCGACGAGGAGTGGAACGCCCTCGTCAGGCCCCGGAGTGCGCCGCTGCACGAAGACGGAGGACCCCGGAGGGCGCGGGAATCAAGGTCAGCAGAGCCGGAGAAGCGCCGCCGGATGGTCGGCTGCTGGTTCCCCTCCCCTCTCTAGCGCCGAAAAAGAAAAGCGGATGTGTGTGTGTGTGCACACGTTTCTTCTCTCCCTTTCCATCCTCCTCCTTCCTTCCTTTCTCGGGTGTTGTTGCTTCTCGGCGCTCCTCCGCTTCGCTCTGGTGATGCGGAGCCGGCTCCCGCGGAGGCTGCTTGTTCGAGATTCCAGCGGCCCATTGCCGTTCCGGGGCAGCTGTCTATTGGGGGGCTTTAATGCGGAGATGAAGGCTATGTGGTGGTGTTACCAGGCTGCCAGCTATGCAGAGAGGTATTTAAAGTTTCGGCCACCTTCGACTACGGGGAAGGTTCACCTGCCCGCCGTTCGTTGGGATTTTGGAGGAGGAGGCTTCAGTGTCATTGCGACTAAGAATGTACTAAATCAACGGCTCTTTTGGAGGAGAATTAAGTTTTTTTTTACCCCTCTCTCTGAGGAACTTTCTATAGGCCCTCATCACCATCAGCATCAGCCTAACTACGTCTACGTCTGCCCGATATCTCCAATTAAGACTGCCATGTTCCAACTGCCGCCTCCTTATCCCCGCTTCCTAGTCTCATCTTCCTAATCTACGTCCTAGTCTTCATAGTCTCATAGTCTAAACTTGCTAGTCTCATCTGTCCACCTGACGACATAAGTCTTAGTTTGACCTGAAAATTTTCTCTTTCTCTCTCCTCAGGCTGTCTTCCTTTCACTCTCTGTGGCCGAAAAATGAACGGACCGTTGCATACTAGTGTGAGTCGGTAGTTGCTGAGCATTTGTTTACATATCTGTAGAGATCTAACTGAGAACTGTGTCTTGTCTATCATTCCGAAACTCCTCGTTCTCGCGTTTCCCTGCATATCTGTCTAGGGCAGATTATGTCTCGGCTGTGCCTGCGCGGAAGTTAGCAGATATTGCTGTGACGCTGATATTCGCTGTAGGGCTGGACATCTCGATTACGGCTATTTATACTTCCGAAACTTTTTGGTGATCATTTTGTGCGCAGTGTAACAACATGAGTTCAAATCGAAGTATTCGAAACGGAAACGATGTCAAAGAAGGCTAAAGAAATTCAAGGAGCTCAGTGAAAGGAAGAACAAAAATTAAGTGCAATATTTAACTAGATTGATGCGGTGGAAATGCGGCAGCTTCTTTCATTCGCCAATCTACTACATTCTAATATTATTCCTGTTGTGATTCTATTCTTATTCCGAGTCCATTGTCATTCACTTCCCAGTCTACCGCAATTGTGATTCCGTTCCAATCCCAGTTAAAGTGGACCGTCAAATCTGTCCACGGACTCGGGCAACTACTTATAGGTAAGCTCGCTCCACAGGATGTCTTCCAGCCCAAGGCGAGCTGCTACTGAAGTGCCATTGATGCAAAGCTGTACGGCTTCGAACTTTCGCTACAAATATTTTCTTTTTGGTTTGTTCTGAAAAAAATGGGGGAGGGGGAGGGGGGGGGTGCAGTTGCCATGAATCCCCTAAAACTGCTAGAAATCCTTCGTGGGGTGAAGGTCACGTGATTTGAATTATGCAGAAGTTACAAGACAGAATAGACCCACTTTGATTTCGTTTACGCTACCGCCAAGGGTCACCTACAAGATGTCGAAGCTGCTTGCAAAGCACGTGACCGAAACGAGGCATAACGTGGAAATCGTTGCTACTATAATAAATTAATCTGCATGGCCGTGCCTTGAATCTGTGATTACGCAGAGGATGCCCAACGTGCTGAACACACCACACAGACACCTTCTCCAAGCGTACGCCAAATCATTGCTGCTGTTAGTATGTGAAAGTTTCATTGGTTATATCGATCATGGCCGGTTTTTCAGTGCGATCAAGTAGTGGTTTTTATTATGCATTGTATGTGGAAGATAAAAGAATTTTTCTATCCCCGGCATCTGCTATCGCTGCTGGAAGCACCTGAGCTTGGGCAGCGGAAATACAGGATAGCAGGCAGTGTGTAGAAGAGAAAAGAAAGAGGGGAGGGGATAGTAGAAAGGACAGGGGGAGGGGTACACTGGCAATAAATCTATTTACATATTAACATGATAAATATAAATATATACAGGTTGCACGCGCGTGACGGTCTGGTAGAACACAGTACAAACACACGCGCACGACACAAAGCACAAAACAGCTGGAGTGGGGGCGTGCAGCTGTTCATCGTCCAACGTAGCACCCGCACGGGTTCCCGAACGTCAGTCAATCTTTCCACGTAGTCAGCCCGGATTTTTCTTGTATGTGACTTCATCATCTCGGACCGTATTCCATTTCGCATCCCTCTTGTCATCTGTCATTGGTCACTCGGATATACCCGCGGCTTTCAAGTGTCTGTGCAAGCGAGCCAGCCATTGGGTGACTGGCAACCGAACCTCACCATTGGCCGAAATTGGATGCAGTGTGCAGCCAATGGGAAGGTCCGGTCGCCATTCACCCAATGACTGGGTCGCTTGCCACAGACACTTGAAAGCCGCGGGTATATCCGAGTGACCAATGACGGAGGACTGAATAAACGCGAAATGGGCAACGAAAAATTGACCGCTTATAAATACGGCCCCTGGTGTTAAACCATGACCTGTACTTTGCAGAAGTGTGTGGTGTAAGGTGAAGTCGGAGAGCTTTCGGAGTCGTTGACCACAGGCAAGGGAGAGGATGTCGGCCCTGCCACTGGCAGCCCGATCGCAGTAAAGGATGAGGACAGGAAAACAAGCGAGCAAGCAAAACTTCTCTGAGAAAGCACTGAAGACTGTCGGAAAGCGTTTCTCTCAGGCATAAATAAAACCACGCCGTTTCGCACTCGCGGCTTGGGGATAATGTCGTTCGGCGAGGAATGAATGTCCCGAAGTCCAGGACAGGACAACGGCCCGCATACAGCAGTCAGGCAGGCATCATCCAATCTCGCGTCTTGGGAAAGCCGTGCCGGCCCGCGAACTCGAAGGCCTGTTCAGCTCAGACGCGTCCCTCCCCGCTTCGCTAACCGACTGACTCGTGACTCTTTTCTTAAGCCGGTCTGGCGCTGACAGCGCGGGGAAGCAGCAAAAGCAAGCGCAGCAAGCCAGATGAAACCGGAGGAGGGAGCGGTGGCCGAGCATCGAAGAGTTTTTTTGTCGGTCGCTGCCACCGGGGACACGGTCGCTGCCTCTAGACGGCGAAGCGAAAACTTCGAAATAGAAAATGTCTTCGTGCTGCGGTAGATAACTCTCGCTGCATGTTAAGGAACGCCAGGAAGGTAGCCAGAAAAAAACTATTCCACGCAGCGTCGCGAAGCTTCTCGGAATCCTGAAGCCTACTTTGCACGTCAAGTGAAGTTGAAACCGCTGCTGTGGGATTATGCCAGACATTTGTGAATGCCGAATCGAACAGTCTTGAGTGCCTGTTTTATGAGGTTATTAATCCCACTAGTTAGTTCTTGGTGCGTCGATTATGTGAGTTTGACAAACCCTCATTTGAGCGGAACGTACAAAGTTTGTCGACCTGTATACCCTTATAGATATATGATGCTCTGTGAACACACATACCCGTTGCGTCTTAAAATCTCATGCCTCATCATCTTTCATGTGAAGCTTGGATTGTTGTCGATGTCATAATCTGTCTTGCTGAGAGCTCGAACAAGAATCGACAACCTCAACACCAGGGCACCTTGACAAATGAGCTAGCCAGGATGGTAAGCAGACTGCAGAACGGTACTGAACTGGCTGGTCTTCTCTCGAGCCCACAACCAGAATCAGAAACAGAGGCAGCTTTCATTCAGAATCAGGCCACATTCTTTTTTTTTTTCAGCTCCAAGGAAAGCTGTACGGCTACAACCGCTTAGTAGTCACAGTAAGAAAAGAACAGTAGCGCAACCAAGACGAACTCAAGAGAGGACCACACAGGACGCCGCTCAGCTGGATGTTGACTGCAACTGTTCTCGTCAGTGAAATGCAGTTGAGCAGGGGGGATTCCTCTAGCACCTTAGACTAAATGAGATTCAGTTTGCTATCTCTCTAAAGCAATCAATTAATCGATCAATCTCTTCGGAGGTCATTTTCAGCAACTACATGACTGTCCACTTCCGCTGTTCATTTTACCACCTGTGGGTCCATTTCAACACTATATGCACTGAATAATTTGTCGATGAACGACCCATCGCCAACCTTCACCTGGGGATATGAATTGAATAGCGAAGTGAACATGCGTTGCATTTATGTTTACATTGAGGCCAAGAACTGGTCTGTTATCAAGGAAAACGTCAGCAAGAGAAAGCGCCAAATTTATCTTTCTGCTTTTGTCTTGAGTCAGTAATATTTCAAGCGCAAAGGTCAACGAGAGGTCACTGAGCCTTCTAGAGGGAAACATGAAGCAGATGGCCTACATGGCCTTGACATGGCTGTGAGAGCTTGACTGCTTTTCTCCTATACAAACCCGCCATGCCGTGCAGTTTGTTAACTGGTCGCATAGGGGAGATGACCCCCAGAACACGAGGAAATCTCCACCGCCGACCCTTCTTCTAGTCGTGGTGTCTTGTGTTGACCAGGACGTTGGTGGAGAGGTGTAAACAAGTGGCTCACATGGGTTTGGCTCTGCTAGACAAGAGACCAAAGGAAAATAAAAGGCTCCAAGATAAGACCACCAGAGGTCGCGAGGCTCGGTTGTCAGTGGTTTTATGAGTGTTTGCGAACCGCGTAAATCACTTCTCAGGCGTCCGAGCCTCGGCTTCCAATGGACGTACGGACGAGACGCAGCCGCTCCTCTAAGTGTGACGCGAAGCAGCGGGCGCTAGCACGTGATGATGTGCCTGCCTTGTTTTTCCGTCAACCGTTCTAAAGTCCGTCAACATGTACCAAGATGCTGATATGGGATTACACTCCACGCCAGGAAGGGCGAATGCCTACAGGGGTTACTATGGTGTTACTACAGGGGTTACATGCCCTTGTCTCTCCATAATGAGGGGAGGGGGGCAACGTTAATGGTAGAGCCTCTTCAAGTCTTCTCAGTAGCACGGAACAACAAGGGACGAAATCTGTCCCCCCCCCCCCCCCCCCCTCCCTCAGGCCATTTGGGCGGTTAGCTGTTTGAAGACTAACTGCGTTGCCTTCACCATCACCCTATCAAACAGTAACCATCACTCCCTTAGAGGCTAACCGCAAAGTGTAACCAACCGGTGTTAGTGTCCAGGTGGGCTGACAATTTCTTGACCCGCTTTTTTACTTCCGAGTGCAGTCTGTAAATAACTGAAAACCAGCAATATTGCCCCAGTGATCTAAGCGGCGCCTATGATGTCTGTGGAAGTAGCAACTGAATCCGCTCTTGTGTGAAAACTCAGTTTCTTTTAACAGTGGAGCTGTCTGTACCTGCGTGCCGTTCAGCAAGCGCTGTTTGCATCCTGTCTTGCAACATCTCAGCAGAGCAGCTTGTCCAAGATGGCCACACTCAGCGAGAGCATCAGCAGCGAGCGAGCGTGGAGAAAGAGGGGAGGGGGGTCGCTGTTCGTTGGGGCCTCGGCGCACGGCGGCCGCTGGTTTGTCGGTCGCTGGCACCGGCCAGGCTGCGGCGCGTATCCTGTCGAGCGGACGTTGCACGGCAGCGGAGCGTGCAGTCGCCGATGCCCTCGGCTGATCGCCGCGCACGCCACGGCCGACGTGGCGCCGGACAAACAGCGCCGGGGGTTTTTGTCCGAAACGTCGCTGCCGCCGCACCTGGCGTCAGAGCAAAGAACAACGGCGATCTCGCTTCTCCGTATCCAGCGTCGTCGACGTCGCGTCACGGTGTACAGGGGCATAGGAGGGCGCGACGTCGCGCCAAGGTTGTAACTCATAAACGTTTTAAGGTCGGTGATGAAGCTGGCGGCGGTTCGCGGAAAAGAACAAGAAAGAAACGATGTGGTCACAAGAGTGTCGCCGAGGATGGCCTCGAACTTGACCGCGCTGCAGCGCTTCGGTCGACAATGGCCCGTGACCAACCGACCGACCGACCGAGTGGAGATACACGGCCTTGCGATACCTGGAATTCCTCGTGACTGGCTGGGGGAAAGATGGAAATCGGTTAGGAGGGGTTGAAGAACCCCAGAGCGAAAAACAAATCTCAGCTGAGGGTTTCTTTTGTTACAGGAACAATATGGAGGTGGGGTGGATGAGCGCGGAAAGAAACGAGGCCACAGTGACGCTTACTCAACAATAACATTGTACGATATATCAGTAATTATAAGTATCACTAATCACCAAATCATGTAGCACTAATTGCTAACAAAAGAAAAGTCTTGCTTAGAGCCCATGTCCTGATAGTGGTGACAATTAAGAAGGCTAACATGTATGTGCACACTACCGGTCATTGCCATGAACATCGAGGCTGGCCTGACACAGCACGCTGAACACAGCGCCTGTAGCGGTTGAATTAGCAAAGAAGACACTCCGACATTCGACATCATAATTACCATCCATACAACGCATGCGTTAAGCTAAGCAAGTCTGAGTTCAACAACGAATTACTGCTTACTAGGAACATCGGCCATGCTCTGACCACACCATCATAAATAAATAAATGAATAATATACAAAGCAAACAAATGCGGTGTACGGTACAGGTTGACGCATCAATATCTTGGTGTAATGACTGCCAGAAAAATGAAATAAACCTAGATCGTTTTCACTGAACTACGTTTGTGCATTTGCGTTATAAACTGCACGAGACTTTCATCAAGCATTACCACTAAGACATGACAGCCCATCCTGCTTTCTTAGTTAGGAAAACGAAAAAGGGTGTTTGTGACGGATAGTTATGGATAATAATTAACTGATCAATGGTCAAACTTTGTTTTGTCGCATATTTCGTTCTCTTTCATATCTCTATGGGACCCGGAGTCAACAGTTCTGTGCAGTGCTACTCATGCTGCACCTATGAGCCACCTAGTACGCAGAGAGACCACGTTGAAGAAACTGCCACTAGGTATTTTCGCACGGTCGCAAACATGCGTAGCGCAATTC
Source organism: Amblyomma mixtum (assembly GCF_055824585.1). NCBI lineage: Eukaryota > Metazoa > Arthropoda > Arachnida > Ixodida > Ixodidae > Amblyomma > Amblyomma mixtum. Next base: position 26,661,721 of record NC_143018.1, on the reverse strand, counting down.
TCAGCCTCGTTTCTCAGTTCATGGCGACGATTAAAACCCTAAAATCGGCGCCGCGCCGACGGAGCAGCGGGCACTCATGCAGATCTACGAGGATGATAAGTTCGCAGTTCATGTGGAGCAAAATTCAGAACTGTATATAGCTTGAAGCCCCGTGCTCTTGACAGGGTTCGTAGATATGTTTTATTGCTTCTCAATAATATTCCTCTAAATTTTCCTTTGTGGGGACAGAAGCTACCCTATACAAAAACGCCATAGCTATAGTCGATGAGATGGCACCAAGCCGCCATCCTGCCGGCTTACCCTATGTTAGAACTTGTGCATATATATATACAGAGATTACTCCCTTTTTATATGGAGCCCACGGCGTCCATAAAAACCTTCCCAGCCCACCTAGTCAGTATCAGCAAGTGCAGTCAGAAGGAAGAGTACTGTATACCAGATGAGCTTCGACTAAACTGCACCCTACCACCGCGTAACTGCGACGCCTGGTAGCGAGGCAGCCGAAGGTGCGCTCGTTCTTACCTTCAGGAATGACAGTGAGTTTCCTCACATCGATCAGTCGCGGTCGTACTTAGCGAAAACGCTGAAAACTTGGCGCTTAGATGCAGTTCAGTCAAAGCTCACGTGGTATACACAACTTTTGCACCCGACCGTGCACTATCTGCGGACGGAAGGCACGCCTTCGGAACCTCCTCGGCATCCCTCGCAATGCACTCAATTATTGTCGGAGATGTATCCGGGCCACGCACCGGACGCGTTCAAATTTAAATGCCCAGCAACGCACCGCGCCCCCCACGCGTGTATGTACTAAACGTGCTCCGTGCCAAAGCACGGAGTGCGGCTGATACAATCGGCAGATGCCTCTCGCGATGCGGCTGCCGCGGAACGGACGAGGAGAGGCGCATGGAGGGGGGGGGGGGGGGGGGGGGGGGGGGGGGGGGGGGGTTGGCGAAGAAACGTGCCGTACTCCAGGGGCAGCATGGAGTTTTTCTTCCTCCATGAGGGGCAGGCGTGGGTATCGCTCCCCTGGTCGGCTGTGAAACCGCGCCGCTAGATCCCCAGTTTGGAAGAAGGCATCACGTGTGGCGGCTGGGTCCCCTGCAAAAGGCGGTTCTGCGCCAGCCACGCACGCCCGTCGATCGCAGTCCTGCACGGTTCTCGGTTGCGGCGCCTTTTGACACGGGGTCAAGGACGGCCCACGAAAAAAAGCAAGGAACGGTCTCGTGCTCTCAAGCGTGTGCTCGCTGGGAACACACTCGACTGGCATGCGTGCTTGCATGTTCAGGGTGTGTATGGGTCGATTCTAGGCGAAAATTAATTAACTAATTGATCTACAGTCATCAAACGTGGCTTATGGGTTCATTTTTTCCTCCTCTATCTGAAGCAACCATTCGTTTTCTCCTATCTTTTTTAGTTCCCGAGTTAACACGTTGCCAAAGGTGTGACGCGCTCTGCTAACGGACGACATTACGAGCCATTAAAGGCTTTCGCTTTAAAAGCAGTCTCAACAGGGAGAATGCGATAGCAACAGAAACAGTGGCGATGTGTGGGATGGCAATGACTGCTATGATGCGCGATTCGGTCCTTGTTCGTACCACGTCCAAGGCATCTAGGGTCACCAGGAGTGAACGGTATAGCAGTGGTGTCGATGGCTGTGTTGATATTATAATGAATTATTATGATAAAGGAAGATAGTTGTGAGTGGATGGTAATTACTAGGCTCCGCTGACATCTAAAAGGAAATTGAAAGCTCGAGTGCCGTTTGTAAGATATTTGGCGGGGATCAGTTTCACCGCAACACCTTACGTGGGTAAGTACATTAATCGTTATTCAGGTTTTCAGTTCGCATACAGTCAAACCTCGTTATAACGAAACGGTTCATAACGAAATAATGGATATAACGAAGAAATGACGATTCCTCTTAGAAGCTCAGTCAACACGGGCTATAACGAAGCTACGGCTATAACGAAGTAATCGTCGGGCCCCTTGAACTGTTTTATAACAAGGCCAAATGGTATTGTCGAGAGCAATCATTAAACGTTTTTAGCATATCGGAGACGTGTTAGTACAGACGCGTATACCGGTTTACCGAACGCCTACTGCGCAAGCGCAGTGGCATGGGTGGGGCCAGGCGGCGCCACTGCGGGCGCCAGAGGCATCCGGTAAACCGGTATACATCTCTGCCAACACGTCTTTTGTATACGCTAAAAACGTCTATTATTCAGCCGTGAATTGATGCCAAAGGTTATCTTGGCAGATGGATTTCTTAAAGGATCTGTCTTCGTAATGCATGTCGCGTTGTTCAAGCAAGCGCGAACTTTAGGCAGGTAGTCCATCAATGGCGTAAGATCAAAAAGACGGTGAAGACTAGATGAGATAAAGATTTTAGCAGGAACACAATTGCAGAACTTTGATCTCTTTTTTTTTTTACTTCTTGTCTGATACGCAGTCAACATCCATTGACTGAATGCAATAATTTGTGACGGATTTGAGGTTAATAAATGAAGAACGAGTACGGTACCCTTTTGCTTTTTTTTCGCTGTCGGAATGGTAGCCCATAGCACTCATGGCGTTGGCGGCGTAAATGGGTGACGAATTCAATTGACAGCTAATCTATTGGAATATGCACAAGTTCTAAATGGTACCGGGGTCAAAACAATCGATGAAGCAAGGCTCCCATGCGAGCAACGAAGTCCAACCATGGAAGAACGGTAGCAGTGTATGAAAGAACAGCGGTTGCAACGAAATTGCGAAATATTCGGTGCCTAAAGTGGTTGATGTTGACCACAGTAGAACTGCGTTTCCGGTAGACTACCTAGCCTCTTCGTCGACGGTTCCGCTACAAAGGGTGTTTATCGAATCCGGATCATGGATAAGAATTAAACATAGGGCTTTCGACGTAAAAAGATGACAGAGGTGGCGGACGTCGAGGAGCAGGGGAAGTCTGTTGGCTACTGTGCTGGCTAGCTATAGACACTTATTCTCAATTTTCGGCAGTTGTTTTTTCTCTGGCAATTTTTTTCATACGAACGAAAATACAACGAAGCCCCAAGCCAAAGTGCAACCGACGGGCGGGCACTGTACTTGCGTACGAATGGGTTGGAGGGGGTGTAGAGGAGGAGGGTACACCTTGAGCGGGCACCTACCTACGAAGGCGTTATTGAAGGTTACCCCCTCCCTCACTCTCTCCCCCTCGCCAGTGTTGCAGTAGAGAGAAGCCCATCCGGCGTGTGCGCGCATCATCTCGGCGCCGAATCTCGTCGGACGGGAACTTCGCCGGGCCGGTCGTAGTCACCGAGGGCGGCAGGCAGGCAGGGTAGGGCAAAGCAACGAACACGCATGCAAGCCCGGCAGGGCAGAGCCCGGAATATGTGGCCATCGCCACCACCGTCGAGGCAAAGCGGGCGCAGTGTTGTTGCTGCTCGGTCGGAGCAGGCAACCTTTTTCCTCTTTCCTCCTTTCGTTTCTTTGTTACTTGGCAGCTCCGACGTGCTTTCATCTGCTCTCTCTCTCTCTTTGTCTTTTATTTCTATTTAGCTTCCATCCGCTTCCCCCGAAAACAATGGCCTCCCGTCCAAAGCGAGCGAGGGATCGACGATCGCAGGGGCGATCACCGCGTTTCTTCTATTTCTTCTTTCCTTTCCTCCTCTCCCTTCTCATTCACCTCTGTTTCACTCTCCCTAACCTCCGCTTTTGCGCCCCTGCGACGCCCTCGCGTGCCCCCTTGCGTTTGCCCGGAATATACAAAGCGGCAGTACCGAGTTCTCTCGCTCACAACAAGCACGTGGTATTGAGGCGGTGGATGACAAGGAAAGCGGCCGCAGCTCTACCGCTACCAATCCGGCCATGCAATTTATCCTAAGCCCTATAGGGGCCTTACAAAGACGGAGGAACGCACACTACTCCGTCTTTACACGAAAACACTGCTGTGCGCGGCAGTTTTAAAGCACTTTGATCCTGCATGTACAGGAAAGTGTCCGTACTGTGCGGAAAAGTCTTCGGACATCTTCCACATGGTATGGGCATGCCAGTCAACCCCGAACCTCGCCCCAAAACCCAACCCCACCCGGGAAGACTGGGAGGCAGCCCTGCTCGGCTGCTCCGACCTGGTGAGCCAGAAGGCCCTGGTCGAGCGCGCCCGAGCCGCAGCGGTCGCCAATGGGCTCCTGTACTGAGGAGCGCACCTAGTGCTTGTGAAAGGTGGCCCTTTCCGGGATACCTCGAACTCCCTCCCTATTATGTACCAACAATAAAGTTTTTCAGACAGACAGACAGAGCTCTACCGCTGATGGTAGCTCTCGTATCATCTCCCTTTTTTTCCAAGCAAATAAAAAATGGTTACGCTCCGTACGAGTGAAGAACTGTGTTTTCTTATGCTTAAAAAAAAAAATAGAGAAATCAGCACCGTCTGAACATCAGTGCCGACATGCCCTTGCAGCCTTTCACCGTGCTTTGTAGAGATCAAAGCCGAGAGTTGGACGTTTGGGAGAGAGATATAAAACTTTTATTTAGAAGAGATTAATTATCAGGAACTGGGTGGCCAGGGCCCCTAGTCCAGGTGTTCGCTGGCGGCAGCTAACTTATGGACTAGCTGCAGTCTGGGAAGGGACCCACACCCAAACGCTCCCTGTGTTCCATCTCAGTGTACGTCTCGTCTACTCTGCGCCGTGACTGCTATATATTGCGTCGATTCCTTTTAACACTGGGGCGTAACCCAGAAGCCAAAGACGGTAAGTATCCTGTGGCAGATCTGTACATCTTCTTTTAAAATGTCCTTCGTGCACACGATATCCCTCCTTACCGTTAGGTATGTAACGGGATTTCTTGTTTGTTCTTTTTTTGTTTGTTTATATTGCAAAAGCTGCCTCTCATACTTTCTTCACAGGCCTGCGCCCAGATAGCAATACTCTATCGGCACAATTCAGCTCCCCTTCCTCCTGGAAAAAGAAAAAAAAAAGAAAAAAACGCAAGTCATCAATTGTTTCCATTTTGCTTGCTTGCTTTCATTTCTTGCCCCTCTGTAGTTCATATCTCAAGTTCACAGTGGAATATACTGCTCTGTGAACCCCGTATACTCCACTGTGTATGCGGCTCTGGAAACTGCCGCCTAGCACTCAGTTTCTATAGTTTCTACAGCAACTGTGAGTGCTAGGCGGCGGTTTCCACAGCCATCAGGTTGGCTGTAGCTTCTGGAATCCTTCATCTCGTGCCATCCTAGTGCTCACAGCTGCCAGTACTACTACTCTAAACAGAAAGCAGTAAAAAGGGAGTAACCTATCCTCTAGTGCACTCTCTTTTATAAAAGGGAGTGCTCTGAGGGCAGCTTACTCGTTTCTTACTACCATTTAGGCGTATTCGTGCTTAGAATACACAGCAAACAACTTGTGAGAAGAAGCCAGGCCGGTGTCTACGGCGTTCGGCTGTTGGTTCCGGCCGTGGCAACAGCATTCCGAAGGAGGCGAAACTCAAAATACGCAGGTTGGCTGTGCGATGCAGGGCAGGTTAAGTGACCCCTGTCGGGCAGGAATTAATCCATAGCATTCATCAATGCAGTGTTTGTCATAGTTATGTACTTCAAGGAAAGATTGATTGAGACATCAGTCAATCGATTAAATTAATCAATTATTCAATCAAATTAATGACGCTTCAACCACACAGATGTCAAACGTTTAATCTTGGTGGTCCATCGCAACCATTAAATACGTTGTATGCACAAAGAGGCGCCCAATGTGCCGTGCAATGCCAGGGTTGCTAACATGGCAGCTGAGTTCGCGAGGTGGCAGATAGAGAACGGTGCTTTGCAGACAGACACATGACATCCCTGTCATGTTCAGAAAAGCGAGTAGGACCCGACTCGGGTGCATTTTGTTCCGGCCATCTCATTAGGCAATGATGTTAATTTCCGGCCATTTCGGAGCGTGCTTTAATGGCTTCTATCTGAAATGCCTTTGAGACGATGAACTAGACTTCATGTGGTGGCAGCGGCAGCTTTATTGGCCGCTTATACGAATGACGGTAGCGGACTTTTATAATATGGAACTCTGCGACGAGTAGTAGATTTTAATTCGTTGTCTGTTTTATGCACATGATGCGGGCGTAGTGACTGCCCTCAAAAGCACCGACCACATCAATAGCCAAAGCACCCGTACCCCAACAACCACAAAATCTTTTCTGTTTGCTTCCTGATGGCCAATTATAGTAGTGTAGAAGGGGGTTGTGGCTGAGCAGAACCTAGGTCGCTTTGCAACGTTCAGCAAAGGTGCAGGCCAAGCGTTCGGTCTGCGAGCGAGCGTCACACCTCAGGATCGTCGTCGTCTTTCACTACCACAGTTCACCACAGTGAGCGAGCGCGGCTGCTACACTACAGTAGCAACTATATAAAGGAATGGGCAATACTAGCTCTCGCACAGTTCATACTTGAATCGCACAGTGAGGGATGGAATGAAGTACGGGGTTCAAACGATGAAGAGAGACAGGTACCATGTCCGAAGGCTCTAAGTTAATCTTGACAACCGGGGGTTATTTCCAAACATATTTTATCAGGATGATCATTTTATTCCAAAACAGCTTTTTTGCGTGTGTGTGCGTGTGAATTTAATTAGGGTCCTCAGTTCTGAAAATCGGTTCGCAGAATTGGAGCGTGATTGAGGCTTCGCACACCAAACAGCACACCCTGTGTATTATGAGAATGGACTGTGCCAACTCGTTTTCCGTTCAGTGTGAGCGCCGCAACCGTTTCGCTACTCCAATCAACCGGCGAGCTCTGCGAATCCCTTAAAAGCTGGAAGTCTGAATAAGTGCCTAGTCAGAATACGAGCTCGGAAGTCAGAATATGCGCTCAGAAGAGACAGACCGCGGCCTCTTATTGTGACAATGGCAAATAAAGAACAGGTAGGAAAGGGGTAAAGGTTAACTGTTACCAATAATCATTAGTGAGCTCAGGGTATACGTTATACGGCAGTGAAACACGGCACCCGACTTCCCGCGGCGATTGACTTTCTCTCGGACCCGCCGCCGCATATCATCGTTTGACTCTAGGCATCCGCCAGCGCATGCATGCAAAAAAAAAAAAGCCCACTAAGCCGAGCCCTTCCGAAAGTGGTCGGAAGGGGTTCGGCCGTTGCGCCTTTTGTTTCTCTTCCTTTCAAGGACAGTGGCCCGCCCGCCGCCGTTCCATAATCGGGCCTCGTACGACGGGTTACCCAAAGGGAGAGGAGGTGGAGACGATGGGAAAAGGAAAGCGCTGTTTCTCTCTCCACCGTCACCCCTTTCCCCTTTCGCCCCGGTGTGCAAAACAAGCCCCGTCCCCCTCCCCTGCCCCTCTGATCCGAGCAGAGAAAACGGATGGCTAAAACGGATGGCGGTAGTGCAGCGACACCCAGCGTTTCCCACGCCAATTAAAGAACCCCCCCCCTCTCTCTCAACCCCTTCTTTCCTTCTTCCTACTATCCTCCTCGGATGCACCGAAGGTGTGCCCCCGAAAAGGGTTATCGCGCGCTCGAAACACGGATTTGCCACGCAGGACACGGGCTTCCGTTTCGCTTCCCCCTTCGCTCTATTCCTTCCTTCTTTCTCCTTCTTTACTTTCTTTAATCGTCTCTCTTCTAGCTTCGCCCTCGAGCCTATCTGCATCTGTTATGTGACGCGCCGCGGGTGGAACCTCACACGTCGTAAACTGTACCGGGGACTACTCGGTCGGAAAGAGGCTTGAAAGCCAAGTGTTGTTTTGAGACTTCTTCCGACTGCGCGGGAGGTCGCCCGATTCGGAGAATCGTCGATCGGGGCAGGTCGTCGGACTCTCGACGAGACACGAAGGCTTGGGAACTGGTAATCGTCAGCAGCAAGAACATGAGCGAGTGAAGACCCGAACAACGTCGTTGCGCAGCGGATTATTACAACGGGTGAATGATAATTTCTGTGTGTGGTAGGTGCAATAGGGATAGGAATTAATTTGAGAACAGCGCAGTGAGCTAGGAGTAGAGAAATTGTGCGAATTACGTTTAATACTGAAAGCGAGCATTAGTTGGTCAGTGGAAGATATCCTAGCTGAAGTCACGAAAAGGAAATTGACAGCTAAGGGCAAGTCACACAATGTGTACAGCTGATAACAGATAGGAGCTTATGGTAACGGGAAGGGAAACATAGCAGGACATGCAGATAGCCAGGTGGGGAGGTAAAATTAGGAAGTGTATGGCGATAAGGCAGCCAGAGCTGGTGCAGGAGAGGGTTAATCGAAAATCAACTGGAGACGCCATTTTTTCTGCGGTGGACGCGGTTAGGCTCTGATGGTGAGGTGCAAAAATTAATTTTAATGCACCAGAGCTTGCGTTTTAGCTACGACCCACCCAATAGCGAAGGGCTACGCATTGAATGCGAGAGCCATCACTTATTTAACGAGCGGCTAGATCTCATAACGCGGATTTATCTGAATCACATTCATAGAAGGGCTGTCGGTTATCGAACCGGCGACATCGTTCGTGCCTATGAGATGTGCGTCATAAGTGATACGTAAGCCGCCTTGATACCGCAGAGGCGCTGCCTACATTCTCCCTTTCAATCGGCACTAACACCCGACGCGCAGTAAATGACCGGTCAGGTATGAAAGTTAACGATAGTGTGAATATTGGACTTAACAGACACACGTACGGTAAATGTGCTCATACGAGATACATTTGCTGCGGCATTTCTTTCTCGGTTGAACGGATGTCACGCCCGCTAAATCTCGATTCATCCTAAATAAAGAGTTTTCAACCCGAAAGATCCCCCTCCCCGCATCATTTCGCAAGATACAGAAAAGCCGAAGGGGGGGGGGGGGGGGGGGTGGCACATGAGGGAGTGGTTTCGTCAACTGATGCCTGCGCCACTAAACCCCACCACACACTCCCTGTCTGCTGTCAGCATGTACACGCACAATTTCCTCCACTACCATATCAAGAGAAACTAAGCGGTTCACGTCTGTCATTAGGCTTCAAGTATATACGGCTAGGCGAAAATGTGTAGACGATAACAAGCATCTCTACTGTCGACATTCCTTTCCAGATCTTGTCTCGGCGCCACCAAACCTCCTGGTAGCAAGCTGCCTCTGTCCTGCCACCTCATGAGCGACTTAAGCGCATCCTCTGTCTTGCTGCATTGTGGCCACGGGCAGCCAGCTGTAGCTAGAGCTGCATCGTCGTTCGCGTGACTGGGGAACATATACGCAGACTCTCCGCTCTCACGGCATCGGCTCTGGCGGACGTCGACGATTTGTCAGGGCCCACGCGGCCAACCTATGTTAGCCTGGTTATTTACGTGATCGCCACAGGCCAGCGGACGTCTCAAGGTTAACCCGTGCTCGCGGTAAATGGATACAGACACGAATAATCATATTTGTGTGGTCGCGTCGCGCTCCGCTGCATTTTGCGTTCGGTCGTTCACACGGGGCAACGACGTGGAGAGAAGTTTCGGTCATCCTGACTGCGTATCAACGAAACTACGACGAAACTAGAATGCCTTGTATGTAGTGTGGAAATCGTCCTCAGCTGTGTCATCAATGCGGCCGTAATCGTAGGTCCGTGTTCAAGTTACCGCTGATTTCAGTGAACAACCACAGACACTATGAAACAAAAGTTAGCGTCAGGTTCCACAGATATTTGTACACATCCCCTATGGAAACCGTTGCTGTCACGATTACGAAGCATAAAACTGAGCAGGAGACAAGACACAGGAGAGAGGCAAACAGGATGAACTCAGCTCGTCCTGTTTCCCTCTCTCCTGTGTCTTGTCCCCTGCTCAGTTTTGTGTTTTGTAATCATGTCATACCAACTAGCCCCTCATCGCACACTCTTGGAATTCGTTCCTGTCAGGCTAACTTTATAAAACGGCTAGGAGCTGGAGGTGCCGTATTAAAGTGGATGAAATATTGTACAGTCGTTTCCAAGTGCATACGAAGCACAGCTAAGAACTAGAATAGGTGGAAAAACAGCGCCACGCAATCCGCAAGAAAGAACGAAGACGACACACAGGCGCTAACTCGCAACTGATGATGATGATGTCCTCAGGCTGAATGGCACGTACCCACGGCGGGGGATTGGGCAGGGTGCATAGAGGGGGCAAACGCACTCATGCACAAGGAATGGAGTATATTTAAAATTTTGGGACGCAGAGCTAGAATTTGTACAAAACAAAAAATACGGGGAAAGAAAAGTGGTGAATTCACATTCTAGCAGAGGAATCTACCAGATGAAATTATATAATCGTGAATATAATCGCACACTGGTTTCAGGGCATATCCCTTGGCGCTTGCCCCGAAGGATAAGAGAATCGGAATAGATAGAGGAAGCCCGAACCAAGCGAGGGGGATCTCCACGTAAATTCTACGGAGAGCAGCGAGCCGCCGGCAGGAGAGGAAAAAAATGTTCTATAGACTCAATTTCGCCACAAGACTCACAAAGGTTGGATGTCGAAAGCCCCGATCGGCATAAATAAAGATTTAGCCACGGTATCCTGCAGCGCAAAAGAGTCATGGATACCTCACATTGCCTCGAACTGCACATCCGCACACTCCAAGGAAATGCCAGGTGTTGAAAATCCGCTGCAGCGAGGAGAGGCTCACGGCTCAAGGAGTGGAAACGCTGGAATCGCTGAAAGCGTGCTAGAGTCAAGTAAACAATATTTGGGACGAAAGGGACAATAGGTCCATCAAGGGCAGACTTTGCTAAAAAATCAGCCCTCTCATTAGAAACAATGCCACAGTGCCCAGGGACCCAGTGAAAGCGTACTTCTGTAGCATGTGGAAATAAAAAATTGAAGGGAACGGCTCATAGGAGTATCTCTCGAGGTTTCGAGCGCCTGTGTCTCGTCTACGTTCTTTCTTGTGGTTTGCATGGTTTGGCGAGCTTTTTTCGCCAATTCAAGTATGCACCAACTAGCCCCAAAAGAGACGTTAAAGCTAAGAATTATTTTTGTGCGCGCTCTTACCGCTTGTTGTGACCATCTCTTCTCATAATATACTGTTCTCACTATTTTGACTGCTTTTTCTCAGTCTCGGAAAGTCCTGAATGTCGAATGCAGGCAGAGGTGAGGTTCAGGTTGACGCTGGTGCAAGCTACTGGAGGGGGGGACTCCAGATGGTGACAGTAAAGTTTCACACAAGTTCTTTATCTTCCTTCCTTGCACCAGGGGTGCCCCGCCAGAGGCGGTTTGTTTAACTTGAAAACTGAAGCTTTTCTTCGCACCAGGGGTGCCCCGTCAGAGACGGTCTCAAGATGAGTTACGATGCAGGGATAACTGATAAGGCGAATACTTGAAGTTTATGTACAGATATTTACAATCACATACAAGTTAGGCACTGGAGAAACATTAAACAGCAAAAAGACAAACAACAAAAAGGTGGAACTGGCTAACACTAGGGGAGGCCCCTACTCGGCGTAGCCGAAGATGCATAGCACCTGACCTTAGCCCAGAACCCTTTTTCCAGCTCCGGGGCCCGGTTTTAAAACCCTAAAGGCCCGGCCCACATTTGGTAGCTTCCAATCATGCTACGCTCTTCATACGATTGGCTCATCGAGAGCCAGCCCTCTAGCCTCCGTAGGGCAAAACACCCTCTCCATTGCAAAAAAATAAAAAACAAACACAAAACACACTCGTGCGAGCACGTGCCGTCCGTTTCCCCAAGGACCCTCGACTTTGGCGTCGTCCCGGATTAAGGGATTATTGGGCTTAAACGGGTAGTTACCGCTGTAACTGCCACTGCGAGCTCGGACCTGCATTCCAAGGCGACTTAGCCTTCCCAAGGCTGTTTAGTCGGCGCCTCACCGATACCCGTAGCGTCACCCAACTCGGGCCTTCGCTGCTCGCGGCTAGACGCGCTGTCGCCGGCTATTCCTCATCTCTTTTGCCCCCTCGTCACGGCGCCCTGACGCCGTTCCGTCCGGCAGTGCTTAATCCTCAGGAATTCTGCAGTCTTTTCGAACGAGACGTTCGTCGCGAGCTTGTGTCGCATATCTGGTGTCCGCCAAGACGAGGGGATTAAGACAAGGGGGGGTCGACGTGTGGCGGCCCTTCAGCCACATAGCTTTCACCGCTCTTTTGCCTAGCCGGCGCGAATCAGCCCCAAGGGGCGATGGACGCCCGAGCGGCCCGGCGCCTGCGCGCGCGCGCGCGCATCGTTCCAAGAAATGTCATTCTTCCCTTCGAGCGCACCCCACCGTCCCGTCCCGTCCCGTAGGGGGGGGTCCACTGAAATTGGCAGTGGCGGGGTACTGAGAAAGAATTAGCGGTAGTAATGACCCCGCACGCACTACCGATCCCTTACAGTGACAGCAGGTGTTGACTATCGACTGCTATAGGTGATTGTGTTATAGCTATGTAGATCGGTCAGGCCTCAAGTACGTGCTTGATTTCTGGACTTTATTCAGCGTTTAAATATCGCTACCATGGCTGAAAATTATTCCAATTTTACTGCTAATACTTTCTGCGAGGTCATCCTTCTATGAACGTATCTCATTAATGAATATTGTGTTTTGCCCGAATTTAAGTGTCAAATTTTGTTGTCTATCAAAAAAAAAAGAGAAAACGGAAAAGGGGAACGCATTTCATTAATGAATATTGTCAATTGTGAAAGCGAGCTTTTTTGCCCTAACCTAATTGTGAAATTAAATTGTGTACCAGAAAAAAAATGAAGAGAGAAAACGGAAAAGGGGGAGAAGAAAGGGAAAAGAACGGACAGGCTGACGAAGTGGTGTGTCACCCAGAATCAAAGGAGGTTTTAGAAGCTGTTGTATCCCAAAAGCTGCGTCGCATTGCCGCTTTACTGCCCAGCTATAAGCTCGCTCATTTTTTATATATCTCCTTAAATTACCTACCTGCATCGTTAAGGAACGTAAAGAACCTCATTATTTTCAAAAGCGCTTAAAATCAATGCAATATGATAACGCTGTAGCACGAGATTTTCTTTTTTGTTGTTGTTTCTGTATTATCCTATTCATGATCCTATTCATGAGCTTCGTGAGCCTATGTTTTCTTCAAAATTACTGTTGGATCCTTCCCTCTATTGTGTACTTGCACCTTTTGGACTCGCGGAATGATAAAAATTAAAATACAAGCCATAGCAATGGCTCAGCGAGCAAACGTATACATCCATGCGGGTAGTGTCGCCTTGCGTCATTGAAACTTTCGGGGTCACCTCGCCCTAGAGAGAACAAACTCCGCTCGGCTTCCTCTGAAGTTCAGAACTGCACACAAGTGAAAACTAACACCGCGTTTCGCAACGCCCTCATGCGGTGGATTGTTGCGCAATTCGCAGTTGTTACAAGCGGCTTGCCAAACCTCCTTTTGACTCGGCCCCGTGCATCGATGACGAAAACGACGAAACGCAAGACTTACGTCTATATTACGTTGGCTCGTGTTCTCAAAACATCGGATCGAGTCCCTCTACACATGCGTATAGTTACCGATTCTGCTGCGTAACCCGTCTGCTGCGATGCTCTGATCGAAAAGTGCTTACGCAAAGAGGTCGATAATCGGCTTACGAAACAACCAGACGCTCTCCGCGGTATATCGAAATACAGCAGAATCTATTTATTCCACCTCACTGAATTCGTGCTGCGCTGTGTGAGGCTCTTGGCCACAGTAAGACGTCGAATATGTCGGCCCTGTCATATAAAGCGGAGCGCGCTTGTCAAGAGCGCTCGAGCGTTGTGCTGCGGAGCAAATCAGGACAAATATTAACATAGCTGCTCTGGTAGGGGCAAATTACTTGTGCCTGCATGGTTCATGTCTATATCCGGCTGTGCTTGGGTGTCAGCATTACCTGCAAAATTCAGTGCCTGCGTTAAAAAAATTGCGTTTCCTTTCAGCATTATGGACAAGTGTGTTCACATTTGTGTGTTCTAATAACTCATGAATGGATTTAAGGAAGCAGACAAGAGGCAGTGTTGGGGCGGGTGGCGGGTGGCGGGAAATGTGTTCTTGCTAATTAGCAGAAACGTGAAGGTCGCAGCTTATTTTTGTCATGTATTAACATAACCATAAAGGAAAAGGTTAGCGTCAAAAAGTTGCACCGGCTACTCATATTCATGTTCTCGTACTTCATTACAACTCTCCCGTTCTCGGCAGCCTTCAACAAGGTGTAAACATGTTTCAACCGCAGCTGCTGAAAAGCAGCTTTCGACCGCAAGGTTGAGAGGTCAGTACCTTCCCTACCCTTGACCTTACGCGAGCGACAGATCTCGTCGTCTCACCTGCTACAATCTGCAAAATCCGTATCGCCTTCCAGCTTTCTTACATTTAAAAGCCATTTGGACAAATCGAGCGAGATAAAAACGAGTGACGTTTTTCTGTGGTCCATTCACAAAGTCTGCTGCCGTTTCTGCCCTACCCTGGGCTGGCGCATCCTGCGAGTCGTACGTGCAAGGAAAACCTCCGGCGATCACTCACTCCCTCTCCGAATTCTCCTCCACAAACTGCGTGTACTTCCTGTTCGGTTTTGAACATCGATGGCAGGTTTTGTAGCTTTCCTCCTTGCATGTTCTCGTCGACGACGGTGACCTCACATTAGCGCGGTCATATTTGTCCACCATGGAAAGTGAGGCGGACGACTGCGATCCGGAGGAGGGGTCGCAGCGAGCAGCAAGCAAAACCCACAAGAGCAGAAGTAGCAGACGGCGGCGACGAAGACGACATTGACACCCTGCGAAAGCGGGCCAAAGTAAAAAACGATAAAAGACAAGGGAAAATTGCCGATGCATTTCACGATCGTCTGCGAGAGAGGAGAGCGTGTGTATTTATTAGCGCTCATGCAGTTCACGTCGTCTCGCCGCAGCGGGGCGCCGTCGTCGGTGTATAGGCGGCGTGATCGTCCCGTTTGCTGCTGCTTCTGCCCCTTAGCTGCCACCAGAGAAGCGACGAAGCCGCAAAAAAGAAAAAAAGAAAGAAAATTCCTTGATCCCCGATGGAGAACGAGAGGGCAGAAAACAACACACGAAGAGTGCTCGCAGCATCTACAGGGCTTTCTTTCGTTCGAAGAACAGAAAGAAGAAACAGAGGAAGAGGCCAAAGGCATCGACCACGACGCCTCCCCGCGGCGGGGGGACGGAGCGAGCACGAGAAGACGTTAATACAAGCTGCGGCGAATTCGTGACGTGTCGGCCGCCGCTCGCCGTCCATCGGAAATTCGCTTCGCCGGATGAGAGCAGGCCACTGTGACGATGACTACGACGACCAGGAGGGGGTTTCGGCCTGCCGACGGTCACGCCTCGCCGCGGCGGCTTCAACGCCTACGTGAGCGCCGGCCGTGGCGTGCGGAGGCGACTTCGACGCCGCGGGAGCCCGGAATGCTTTCTCTTAGTTCTTCCCCCCAGACTCCACGCACTACCGTTCATTCTCTCTCTCTCTTTCACCTTTCTTTCTGGTACTTTCTGTTTTCATTCCTTCGGTCAATGAGCGGAGCTTGGTGACCCAGCAACGCAGGCTTTATTTTGCCGCTGACGTAAACGTGTACGATCCAAACTGCGCTGAGTGCGCAAGTCGGACCCGTTGTTAAGCCTACTCCTGTTCCATGAACGTTGGCTACCAGCTCGTATGAAATGAACAGGCCACTGCGATGACGAGAGTTTGATCGTTTCGTACTCGACAGTCTGAAAACACTTCGTGCCTACCAAGCACGTTGCTAAAACAGGAACGACGAAAGAGGCTTAGATAGATAGACAAATAAAAGAGAGATCAGCGGCGCACAAAATGGGATTCGCTTCGGTTGACCCGCAGATATCTGGCCTGCTGGCTAGGTGGACAGCGTGACGTCAAGTTCTGGGCCGCTCTATATTTAGGTGCGCAACCCTGTTAATTATTCTTTTTTCTTTTTGTCCTGCCACGGAGCGGGCAGGAATAAATGAGTTTTGCCTGCTCGTATATAGAATCAGCGTAGGATTAAGCGTAAGTGAATTACTGGGGACTCTTCGCGGCAGAAAGGGAGGGGTTTGAAAATAGCAGCACACACACAGGCCGCGTGTAGACAGAGAGGCCGGGATGTCAAGGCCAGATGCGTAGAGAAGCCCTCGGGGACTCCGCAGTAACTCTAGCTTCCCTGACCGCAAAGAGCGAGACGTATACGTGCTAAAACGGTGAGTCTGGGATTGGCGCGCCCCACGTGAATTACTCTCGGGTGGGTGAAGTTATTGAGCTGTTTTCTTTTTTTTTTCTTTTAGGTTTTTCTCAAGGGTGCAGAACTTGAACTGGATAACTGTCTCTTTGCGCCAGCCGTTTTCTTTGAGACGTGACGTGATGCCGGAAAAGAACTCGGAAAATTAAAAAGTCGTAACGAGTACGGAGATGAGAACCGCGGAAGTAATTATCGCGAACTAATTAACAGGAACTAATTATTAGAACCTTGCAGCCAGGACTACCGTATGGGCCACCCGTCAGGCACATGCATGTGGACACAAGGAACTCAGCACCGAGCCCTGTTTGCATTCATCTAAGAAACCAGCGTGCTTTTCTTTTAACTTATGCGTTAGGGTAATTCGCGCAATAATAAAAAAAAAGTCGGATGGTCGAAATTAATCAAGAACCCTCCACAGCCTCAGATCCCCACAGAATTGTTGTGCCACATAAAATTTCGTTGGTAGTTAATAGAGAGTGGTAATTATTCGCTGTTAGCACGTTTCGTTCTATAAGCGAACAGCCTTTCAACTAGACAGTTTCTCCACAGAGGCAATTTCTCCTGGTATTAAATACGTCGCTGCAGCCCACATTGAAATTTGTGAGTGTGAGCTAGTGTCAAATGTTCTCAATCCGCAAACGAATAATTGCGGAAAAATGTCACATCTTATGTTTAGACATCAAATTACTAGAATCGTGTTAAGTGGCTAAAATGAAGCATTACAGGAGCGCAACGGCAGCCTCACGAGTCGGTTACTAGGGCCCATTCTCACCAGCGAGCCGGGTCATCCACTGTAGCGGCCGCCAGTGAATTGGCGTTATTGAATTAAGTCTAATCCGCCCCTCAGAAAAGCTGCATGCCAGAGCAGGGTCTGCTTACGAGCGACTTGCGGGCATTCTGAAAAGTACCCGAAGTCGAGTAGAACTCCTGCTAAAGCGTGCTTGATAGATGGCGTGTGTAGTTATATGACCACACGCTATGACACTAGGCTCTTTACCATGAGCACGCCACAGTAAATTATAGCGCATCACAGTAAGCGCAGTAAACCAATGTTTTACTTAAAAGACCGAACGTGTGATGAAAAAAAATGAAATGAAATTACCTATAACTTTATGATTGATTGATTGATTGATTGATTGATTGATTGATTGATTGATTGATTGATTGATTGATTGATTGATTGATTGATTGAAACACGTCCCTTATAACATAGTTTATCCAAAGCTAGCTTCTCGGTAAAGCAAAGCTTGTAAATTATTTGCTCGTTTCTAGCGTTATTAAAGACTTGGTTGGGCACTTCAAGCTATAGTCGGGTACAACTCAAGAACGAAGCAGCTTTTCCCCGTCAAAGGACCCCCTTTCCAGCCAATGGCGTACTCCGATTCTCAGGACTCCGCTAGGGCGACAATACAGGGAGGAACCATCCCGGACCATGGAGGGAGGAAAATAAACCCTCTCGTCTGCCGCTCCCTGCATTGTCACGCTAGCAGGGTCATGAGACTCAGTCGACGCCGTTGGCTGGAAATGGGCCTTTTGACGGGGAAAAGCCGTTTCGTTTTTGAGTTGCATCCGAGCAGAGCTGTGCGCACTTACAAAAAATTCAGAATTTATTATTATTTTTTTTTTCATAGAGAAGAACATCCCAAGAAACCCCTCATAGCTAAACCAGCCGAATTGTGAGCTTTCCATCGGATGTGCAACTGTTCTTGGACGTCAAGTACCGGGCAATTATAATTTCAACGCGAACTTGCAGGGCCTGACGTTCGGGACCAATGACCGGCGCGCAGTGTTCCGGAGAATAGGGAACTCAGTCCACATCTTGCCACGCGCTTCAGCTCGTGTCTCGCAATACTTCCCGGAGGTTCGGCGTCAGCGGCCCCTCCCTCTCTCGAGGCACCCTCTCCGTGTCTGCTCAAGGAAGGAACACGGCGTAGCGAACGATGGTGTTTGTCGCCCGCCGGCTACTCGTTCAAGCGCGCAGCGATCGTTAGCGGAGCAGTGATTACACACTCGTTTCGACGCGGCTGGAATTACATCTCCGCACTCCTCACCCGAGAGATCACACGTCTTCGTGCAATGGGGCACGAAGCCGGAGGCGCTGAGAAGGCGGCCGCGAAGTTGGGTGCAGTGCTGCCGAGGCTGCCGCAACGACCCCTGTCGTCACCGAGACAGTGTTTAAATTAAAAATGTTCAGGGGGCACTGTGACTGTCTAAAGTGCGTAGAGGCGTTTTCCGCACCACTTGTGACGTCACCACTGGATGACGTCACGTATAATTAATGAGCAATTACTAAGTAATGACAAATCACTAATTAATGGCTAACTACTGATTGACTAAATACTAATTAACTGCTAATTAATGATGCTTAAGCTTCGCCTTTAGGAGTGGAAAGCGACAGCGTGTTGTAGCGCTGCCAGGGAGTCCAGGGACCGCCACCATCCGTTCGGCGCGATGCCTTGCCCTTTAGAAACACCTTTGAACACAACTCTTTGTGAGGAAAGGAAATGACGCAGTAATTCTCTGTAATCTCGGTGGACACCCGAACTGCACCGTACAGGAAGGGAGGAAGTGGGAGTCAAAGAAGAAAGAGGGGCCGTAATGAAGGTAACGAAAATTGCATTTGAGGAAAAGAAATTACGCAGTAACTGTCCCACATATCTCGATGGACGAGTCACCCCAGGCGCTGGATGTAACGCCGGACGGACGGACGGACGGGAGGATGGATGGATGGAAACAACTTTATTACACAAAAAAAAAAAAAAATCTTCCAGGGTGGTCCCCTACTGGTCCAGGAGTCCACGGGCTTGCGCTTCACGTAAAGCCCGATCCACTAGCCATTTCTGGCCGGCGGGCTGAGCGGTCCGTAAAGCAGCCTCCCAGGAAGAATGAGTGGGATTGGGGATGGGGGATACTGCCTTTGGGGAAGGACATTCCCAAAGGTAATGGAAAAGTGTGGATTTGGGCACGCCACAGGTGTTACAATCAGGAGGAAAGGTGGGGTGAAAGCATGAGAGGCGGTGGGGTGAAATAAAGCAGCCTGTCTGTAATTGCCGCCATGTGGCGCTGGATAAGGGCGACAAGGTACTGTGGGGTGGTGGCAGTGTCATGCGGCTGAATTTGTAAAATGTGGTAATTTGGTGATATGTAGAGAGGACCGAAGGGGCTTCTTGCGCAGGGTTGGGTGCCTGATCCTCCGGGGTCCGGGAGGAGAGTTCTCGGGCCAGCGCATGAACGCGCTCATTACCGGGGATCGAGGCATGCCCAGGGACCCACGACAGAGTAACCGTTCGGTCGAGAGAGAATGAGCCTTTAAAGGCTTTCGCCTTAAAATTAAGACCTGGGACATTGTACATTGTCTTTCAATGCGCAGGTCTCGCGTGAGTAAAGGTGATCCACCGGTCGTATTGGCTCCGAGTGTGATGTGTCCTGCGACTGTGTCCTGCGACTGTGTCCTGCGACTGTGTCCTGCGACTGTGTCCTGCGACTGTGTCCTGCGACTGTTCACGGGGTCGTGGCTTCGGGCACGGTCGCAGCGACCGCATTTAGGTGAAGGCGAAGAGGAACTATAAAGGCCTTGTACTGATATTTCGGGGCACATAATAAAGAATGGCGAGTGGCGTAAATTAAACATGAGGACAACTCATATTATATGCCTCATAGTTCCTTCTTTGGCTAAGGCCCGTAATCATCATCATCATCAGCCTGACTACGCCCACTGCAGGGCAAAGGCCTCTCCCATGTTTTTCAAATTAACCCTGTCCTTTGCCAGCTGCGCCCACAGTATCCCCGTAAACTTCTTCATCTCATCCGCCCACCTACTTTTCTGCCACCCCCTGCTACGCTTGCCTTCTCTTGGGATCCACTCCGTTACTCTTAATAATTAGTTATAATTAACTAACTAGTCACATAATAGTTATCTTTGACGTCGAAGTGAAAATGGACCTGCGTTCGATGCTGTAGCCACTATAGGGAGTCAGCGTGCTTATGCAAGAGCCTACTGCATTTACTACGCGTGTTTTTATGAATTCGTATTTAATAAATACCTTACCTATAAGGCACATTCCCGTTCATCCTCTGTTTGTGTGCAACTCTCTCGGGTCAGAAAGATTGGCGAAGGTCCTGGTGCTCTCCCATACTCCGGGATCCTCGACAGTTCGCTCCCATTTAAAGCCGCCTTATCTTCGCATTCTAAGCCGCATCGTTAGATACCTTAAATCTTGTCTCCGTATCTTCAGCGTGTTTCACATAAGATCTCGGCGCATTGCGGAAGAGAATAACGGGGCTCATAAACGACTGCACAAAGAGTCATAGATCTTCACCGGCGATTACGCGTATTTTATGCGCTGTCTCAACTGGCATCGTCATTCAAACAAGGCCCCCTCCAATTTGCTCTCTGGCCTTTTGCAAGTGTTAACGAACCCTCCCTCGTTCGGGACCACCGGTGAGGTAGGATTCCCAGATATATCTTAGCGGTGTGCTAATGGAGATGTATAGTGACTCTACAGCACCGGGTACATCTGGAGGCACATTTAGAGCCCTGTCCTCTCCCATAGCATATCTTAACAACATGCTCGTCACTCCACTGTACTACACAGGCTTGTTCCCACGCCCACTGGGCATTTCGTTAAGTTGAAGTGAGTAAAACAAAGAAACAAAGATACCAGGGTGAGGTTTGCTGACGACATGTTGACCTTGCTTGAGCGCTCATGTGCATGACGTCAATTTGAAATCACAAAAAAAAAAAAACTAGTTTGTCCGTACTTGTTTACGCAGACAATGTGAAAAACAGAAAGCTCTTCCAACTTGTTAAGGCCAATTTGCAATGCCCGATACAGTGATCTGCATTCCGACCACATGTTCATCTGTATATAGAGGGTGTCCAGGCTAACTTTAGCCAAGGGCTAAAAAATAAGATATTTGAGGTAGGCCAGGGAAACCACTTACATACAGCTGCCAGCCGGCCTGCGCATCTAGGCAATTATTTGTATTGCTATTAATTAAGGAGTAATTAAGATAATTTTTCTAACTGTGCAAATATTGACTTTAGATTACAGATGGGAATAGCAAACTTGGAGAGCACCTTCAGAAACTCCCATTCTATTTATTTGCGATAAAGAAAACCTCGTGTGTATCTTTTTTCCGAGCTCCAAAGAAAGCCCGCGAAATACAAAGAAAAATCACGTGACTACAGCGCATTCGCGCGCCACGATTGTGCTGCTCTCAACCGTGGCTTGAGTGAACGAAATCAGCTGCTGGTAAGGCACGACGACCTCATAGAAGACAGGTCATTCAGTCTTATTTATTGCCCTAATTAATATAGAACAACGGTTAAAGTCAAGGCCGATATGTGCAGTTACCGACATTTGCGGTATGCGAATCAAGATCGAGCGCTTACAGTAGTGATTTCATTTTCACCCTTAAAATTTTGTCGCATCGCGGTAGCGTTCGTTTAACATTAACGTCTAAAGTTCTATATTACGGCTTCAGGTGCAGGTGATCTCACCTTGAAACTACACCCCCCTTAGATGGGCCGTTTTGTATACACGGCGGGCACAAACATACTGGGTCTATAACCACTTCGTCGTCACCCGTATCAGCAACCGTTGAGTAGAAGTCCAGTCGGGCGAAAAAACCTGCCCCAGCCCCGTTCAACTCTTCCTCTATTGTGCCAGCCGCAGTCCCGCTACAAAGGAAGATTACCCAATTCATTCGTTCTATAACACTCTCTGTCGACCTGGTCTCCTTTATCTTTTCTTGGGGCCACTCTGACAGACTTATAGGTCACTGGCTGTTAGTTCTATGCATCTCATGCCCGGCCCATATCACATTCTCTTGAATTACAGCTAAAATATCCTAACTCGCATTCGCTCTCCAATCAACGACACTTTCTTGCTGGTTTTTAGCACTGCCTATCATCACCCCTTCTAACACTCGCAGCACTGTTCTAGATTAACCAATTTTCAGCCTCTTAGTAGCCTCCCATCTGGATACTCAGCGCCTAAAATACTGAACTACCCGACGCCCAAATGAAAGGGGGAGGGAGGAGGGGGGGGGGGTCAGGTATGGTCTGCAATATGCCTCCTTCAGGCACCCGTACTGGGAGAGTTCCCCAGGGCATATATGCATCTCAAAGACTTCGCTTCTCACCACACAATGCACACCTGGAAGGGGTGTGTGTGTCACCATACGAGACTTGGACCAGAATCAGGACTTGACCACGTCTAAGCCCTTCCGGAAGAGGTGCCGGCCCGCCGTGCCGAACACAACAGAACCACAACCACGGTGAGTGGGACACTCCGTCGAAAGATTACTTTGCGCAGTACTCCACAAACAGTGCCGATGGCCCCTCGCCAAATACGGAGTATTACTGCGACTAATGAGAGCGCTCCATATGAAGTACTACGCAAAAATATCAGTACTGTATAGCTCACTCAACACCAGGAGCCTAAGCTGAGGATCGAAAAGAAGGTCAAGCGTTCATCATACATTCCTTCGAGGCTTTCTCCAGGTGGTCAGTAATGACGCCGCGGTCACTCGACCGGAAAGCACGCGGCGTTCTTTCGCGCGGAGTCGTCACGACGTAAGCGAAGGAATCGAACCGGTTCAACGTACCCCCCCCCCCCCCCCCCCCCCCCCCTCCGTCTACAACAGTTCCCGGACGTACTATGCGAAGAAGTGTTCCCAGGAATCGACTGCAGCGGAATCGAGTAGGAGCCCCTCGGCGCCATTAGCCAGGGTGGAGTCTAATATGCGCTCTCTATACCGGACTCGTAACCAGGCTCTGGCCGCAGAGCTTACCAAGTGCGGTCCACATTCTGTAGCCCACGAAGAACGTACCACATCAACCCGCATTTAAGACACCCAGGATACCGAAGCAGGCCGCAAATAAACGTGAGGGGGTTGATGCTTTGAAATACACGTTCATGGTTAATACATTTAAGAGGACGGAGTGTTGCCCCTAACTACTGTGGCCTCAACCGTCTTTGCAGGGGCTGTATAGGGAGATCTGGACTGACAATGAAGAGGAGGAGGTAGAACAGGAAAGGCATGGAGGTTTACCGGAAGAATAATCGGTTTGCTACCCTGCTCGGGGGGAAAGGAGTGAGGGGATAAAAAAATGAAAAAGAAAAGAGAGTAGCAGAAAACTGAAGTCACTATGAACAGTCAGCATTCGTTAAAGTCGCAGCCTATCGTGCTGGCCAGAAGTTCGCAAGAAGTGGAGCAGGGCCTTGGAGGCCTTAACCGCCGACGATCGCCGCGGCCAGTGGCCGAGAATCTTCATTTCTGTCAGTGGGCGTGGATATCGACGCTCCAGCGCACAGCTGAGAGACTACCTTTCGGCAGCGAAGAAGGCAGTGAGTAATATGTTAGCCCATCGCACACACTGTCTTGGTTTATAACAGTTCAGGCCTCGAAACAAGAAAAACTGTCAGGCCTATACGCTTTCGTTTAGGTGGAGAGGCGATAGTGACCGCTGTTGCCTTATTGCTGCATCCTTGCCACGGCAGGACCCAGAGTATAAAGGCCTGAGTCACGGGACCCCAGATGGCTCATTATGCTTGGCCAGGAGGATGTCACATGATCCCAGAGGGATACACGCCACGGTGTTTTGATGCGATAGCGTCCAGGGCTTCGTGTCGCAGAAAAGCCGGCGTCGGTGTCGGCGTCGTTGGTTGTGAGCTGAAAATCCACGTAAAAAAAATCCCCAGCGGAGCAATCTAGGAGGCAGGTGGGCCACGTAGGTCATGTGACCTTATGACATCATCACAACTTGCCCACCAGATAGTGAGCAAACTGTCCATCGTGGCATGGCAGCCGGTAGTGAGATCAACGATTGGTAGCGAGAAGTGCTCGGGAAGAGCAACCTTGGTCTCATATGCCCAACAGGTGGCAGCACCTGCCATCTGCCGAGGCAGTGGCGCATCGCTTACCGCTGCAACACTGCTCTGGAGCAGTGTGAGAACTCCCAGCGATCTATGAATGTAAAGTCGAGAAAGATCAGTTCCGCATATATGGGAACTAACCCATATACTATGCGCACATCCGTACTACAATAGGGTG